>NC_080427.1:33150487-33473335 GCF_029873635.1 Malania oleifera | reverse complement strand
AGAAGTGGAACCCAGTGGCTTCCTGCTTTGTAGTCGTCGATAGGAAGGTGAGGAAGTATAGATTCTGTCCTCGAAAATGGTCTTAATGGACCACACACTCTGCTGTTTGTTGTAATTAGCTGGAGCGGCATGGTTTGATCTCCAGTCGCTGCTTTCCAAAGCTTGTTTGTTTCTATGTGCTGGCTCAAAATACCGCTTCTGCATTACACATTCGAGGATGGAATATGGGTGAAGGCCCTTTAACCATCTTCTTGCTTCCCAATTGTTTCCAAACTTTTCAAAGTTTAGATGCCCATACCTTAGATGCCCATAGCCAGTCTTGTCTTTGATGATAGCGAGCTCAAACACCTTGGCGTTCTCCAGTTGGATGGCGAGCGGAAACATTCGATTTTTGCCATTGAATCAGAAGTAAAAACTTCCTAGAGCTCTATTATCACCATCTGCTATCATGAGGCTAATCGATAGCTCTCTCCACGAGCATGTCCGAGACTAAGTATATTAGTCTTCATGGCTGGCACATAGTAGACTTGGAGATGTAAGCATGATCTCCAGACTTTTGTTTGATCAAAACATCTCCTCTCCCTTGGACTGGGATTTTAGAATTATCGCCGAAAGAGATCTCCCCCTGAACTTTCTCATTAAGTTCAAAGAATAAGTTCTTTCTGCCAGTCATATGATTGCTGGCTCCAGAATCAAGGTACCAAACGCTTTGGTCCTGGGGAGTTGAATTGTGTGCCATCAGCATCAATGACTCTCCATCTGCATGATCAGTTTCGGCAAGGTTGGCCTCCTCGCTAACCTTTTCTTGTTGTCGCCCCCAACATTCATTGCTATAGTGTCCATACTTGTGACAATTGTAGCATTGAATGTTTCTTTTGTCTACATTCGATCGATTATTGTATCCTCCTCTTCTTCCTTGTCCTCTGCCTTGTGGGACATAGCTCTGTTGATTTCGTCCTCCTCTAGTGAGACCTCTTCTGCCTCTGCCACCTTCTCTGGAGTTAAAATTTCCAGAATTTCTTCCACGAGATCCTCGGTCTCGTCCTCTTCCTTGTTGTGACGTCCCTCTTTTGTCGTATCTATCTGTAGTGAGGGACAACTTCGTTTGGAGAGCTTGCTCCAGTGCTTTATCATCACTTCTTCTATTGACTTTTTGCTCATGGGCTTGGAGTGAGCCCACAAGTTCTTCTACAGACATTGTTTCCAAGTCTTTTGTTTCTTCTAGGGTCACAGCTATATAATCATATTTTGGATCTAAAGATCGCAAAATTTTTTCACAAATTCTCTCGTCATTGAGAATCTCTCCATTTCTTCTCATTTGATTTGATACTACCATTACTCGTGTATAGTAGTCTGCAATGGATTCAGTAGACTTCATTTTGAGAGACTCGAACTCACCTCGCAATGTCTGAAGACGAATCTTTTTTACTTTATCTGCACCTTTGTGTGTTCGATGGAGAGAGTCCCAGACTTCTTTAGATGTCTTCGCGGAGGCAATGATTTCGAACGTGGCCTCATCAAGGCCTTGGTAGATTATGGATTTTGCCTTGCAATCTTTCTTTCGATCGGCTCGCAAGGTCGTTCTTTGAGCTTCGGGCATAGCTGCTTCGGCTTCTTTTGATGGGCTTTCTCTGTACCCATCTTCAACGATATCCATGACATCCTGAGAACCTAGAAGGGCTCTCATTTGAATCGACCAGTTGTCATAATTCTCTCGGGTCAATTTTGGAATGACCGATTGGATAGTACCGTTAGCCATCGAATTTAATATATAAAAAAACAGAGAAATGGGGGCTGATTTTGGTAAATCTAATGGCACCAATAAATTCAGAAGATTGAAAAACCTTAGGAACCGGTTTTGGTTTGCAAAGAACCGGTCCAAAACTCACTGAACCGGCTATAGGAAATTCTGGTGAATTTTTTTAACTAACCGGTTTAACTTAACGGCCGCTTAACGGCGTTAATTTTTCCGTTACGCCACGTGGCCTTCTCTGCCCGTGCCGCGTGTCGCTGCTGGAGGCGGGTCAGATGCGGGTCAACGTTCGGGTACGGATCCGGGTTTCTGGTCGTGGATCCGGTTCGCGGGTCGATGGGCCGGGTTGCGGGTCGCTTTTCGGGTCGGATCTCGCCAATCGGGCGAGGAAGACGCGTGCGGGAGCGTGAGGCGCGTGTCGCCGTCTGCCGGAGTCTTCGTCGGCGCGTGCAATGCGTGGGAAGAGCGCTGTCTTCGTAGGAGGCGCGTGGGAGAGCGTGTGGACTCTCCCAGTGTCCGTTTGAGACGTAATTTCCACCGTTGGAATCGTCTAGAGTCTAATTGCACAATGGCAGGCTTAATTTTGGATTTGGAGCAACTTCAAAACTGAGAAGAAAATTGAATTTCTCCTCTGTTCGCCTCTGTTTGGCGAATTCCGGCGTACCTGGACGCTCTGATACCACTGATGGGTGGAGAGGAACACTCAGTCACTGGCTGTGACTGAAACTCAGTGAGAATAAATACCAAACAAGTATATTTCAATCTGAAAGTAATACAGAGGAATTCAAACAACAAAATCTCTCGCTCACTCACTGGCTTTCAACTCTCAACACACCACATTGCTCACATTTACTCACACACAACTCAGCTATTTATAGTAATTATAGAAATCAAATAATCAACAATGGTGGGTGCAAATCTTCAATAGAGGTGGGCTGGTAGGTGGAGTAGGTTGCCTGCAAATCTCCAATGTCCACAACGGTGGGCTGCCGGTCTTCAAGTTTAATCTTCAACATGCAGAACCTCTTCCTGCTAGAACCCGAGAGAATCACCGCAGCTACCACCAGCCGAGACCATCCCCGGCTCCACCGCTGCTACACCGGCACCCAACTCCTGCGGTACCCCGCCTCTCTGTAAGTCCCTCCGTATGAACAATCCACACGTGAACACACACTTGCACACATGCATTTATCAATTGGATTTTCCATGCTCTGTTCTAACATGTAAAGTTTGAGTTTTTGTTTTTCTCCAGCTCACTATGTATATCAAATAGGAATTGCTTAATATTGATTTTTTTTTCTTTTAGTAATATAGTTAATATTCATGCTAATATGGGTACTTTATTTTGTTCTTATTGCAGGGATTTTATTGTAGAAATTTGTCTCAATATTCGAAGTTTAAATTTATCTTTTGTTTTTAGATATGTAATACTGTTTGGAGTATTTTTATTTATGTTCATATTTTTACATAGGATTTTATGATGAGGTATACTTTGTGGTTATCATAGGAAGTTTTATTAGAGTACATTATGAGAGTTCTCTTTTTATTTTTAGTATATATTAATGTCTGATATTGTTATATATATTTATATAATCCTCCTTATGAAAATTTTAATTATTATTATGTATATAGTAGTCATATTTAATGTTTATAGTGTGGTTATATTTAATTCGGTATGTGATTGGTTTATGATTATTCTTGTTATTGGTTCGATTATTCATGGCTCGAGTTAGTTGGTTAATATCTTTAGCATGAATTAGGAGTTGTTGATTACTCGTCAAAACTGCATAATTGGGTACTTTAACTCGGTTTTTATGACTTATATTTTTAATTAAATATCCATATTTGTCTAATATTTTAATAAAGTGTCAAAATTATCATTCTTGAGTTTTATTGTGCAATATTCGAATTTTTGATAATTTTTTATCGCAGAAAAAGTCCCGAAAATAAAAACCAACATCTCTTCGTATTTTGTACATAACTTTTCCATTCGAGATCCGATCGAGACAATTCAAATTTTTGGAGAAAGAGGAAATGATTATCTACAACTTTTGTGTTTTGAGCTTTGAGAGGTACGGACGTTTACTAGGTCAAAATTGGTTTTTAAAATTCAGAATGAATTAGGTGTTAACAAAAAGAAAAAAGAAGAAAAAAAATAAAATAAATAGATGAGTTGATTTGACCCGGCCATGCAGCCGGGTCATTCTTTTGAGTGCTGGGCGCTGGGTGTGTGGGTGAGTTTGTGTTGTTTATTTTTTTTTCTTTTTTGCTTTGAAAAGTCAAAGAAAGGGGCAAGAAAAAAAAAAGAAAGGAACTAGTTTTTAGGTTTTCTTTTGGGGAAGTCTTCAAAGGAGCCGTGTGGGGGGTGCTGCGGGCAGCGGACTGCTGCACAAGGAAGATCACAGCAGCAGCAGCTGCTGTGTTGGAGAGCTTCTCACGGCAACATTCACTCACTCTCTCTCTCTCTCTCTCTCTCTCTCTCTCTCTCTCTCTCTTATGTTTAGATTTTTATTTTTTTTATGGTTGTTTCAATACTTTATTTGTCTAGTTTAATATTAGATTGAATATTTTTCTTCACTTTATTATTTGAATAGTTTATGGATTAATTAAATTCTTGTTCTATTTAATTTGTTATTTTGAATGATTTAAAACTACTTTAAGTTGTTTAATTTAGTATACATTGAAGCTAATGTTTGGAATGTTTAGGTTAGATTAATTAGTTCTTTAGTTTTAGTATACAATTAGAATATTGTTCTTTTAATTCGTTTTTATTTTATTTTATTATTGCAATGGTTTATTGTGAAATTAATTTGACTCGAAAAGTTGGGATTGCAAGCATGAGTGGCTAAGTTCGGTAACTCGGGTTGTGGGTCAACGTCGTTTACTTTCCATGGTTTGTTAGTTCTCCTATGATATTATTGATAAACTTTTATTTGGTTAAAACTGAAAATTGAAGGCATCGTTGATAAATCGCTGGCTCTTATTTCTTGTTTTGTTGTTGACGTTAGGCACATCAAAACCTTGATATAATTTTGAGTAACACTATACATATTTAGTAATATAACATTTTAAGTAATAATATGTATTTATGATATCTTTAGTATGTTAATATTTATGGTACATGGTATTTTATTACTTATTTTGGTATTTGTAATATTAGATATGCGTTATTATTAATATTATATGCATTAGGGATAGTGTAATATCTTCACTTATTATCTTATTAAGGTATGTTAAAACCTCCCACACTAGTATTTTCTTATAAATTTTTTTTTTTACACAATTTCAAAACTTGGGAGTGTATTTTCTTAAATATTTTCTCGATTTTTTTTCCCTATGATTTTAATGCAAGGGTATAAGCTTTCGGGCTTTACGTACTTTTGGTTCTGAGGAAATATATATATATATAGTACATATATTTTCGTATAATTTATTTATTTATTTACTTATTTATTTATTTATATTACATGTATATTTATAAATCTACTAATAGAGGGATAATTTGAAAGACTTATTAGATTAACTTAGGGATAATTCCAAATTAGTTAGGTACCGTTCGTAAGAACAGGCGCGTAGGGGGTGCTCGTACCTTCCCCTCGGGTAACCGAACTCCCGACCCCAACTCTGGTAACGTAGACCCACTCTACCCTTAACGGGGTAGTAATCATGTGTTCTAATCACACTAAAAGGTTAAAGGCGACTCCAATATTCCTATTTTTCCTTGAAAATTTAAAACACATTTTAATTTCGCCATCCCGGGGCACATGCACTCCTGGACGTCGCGACAGTTTGGCGACTCCGCTGGAAAATTTTGAGAGTCGAGCCAATAATTAATTAATAATTATCCCAATTTAAATCTATTAAGTCTTTTAATTACTTCACTTTTGTAAATAATATACCCTTATATTTGAATAAAGTAATTTGTTAAAATTATAATACGTTTGACTTAGTAAGTATATATATGTTTCCATAGTTAGCTTGGAGTTAATAATCATAGATACCTTAATTAATGTGAATATTACTTCCCATATAGGTAGATACCCTCATTAATGTGAATATTACTTCCCATGAAAGTAGATACCCTCATTAATATGAATATTACTTCCTATATAGGTAGATACCCTTATTAATGTGAATATTACTTCCCGTATAGGTAGATACAATCATTAATGTGAATATTACTTCTCATATAGGTAGATACCCTTTATTAATGTAAATATTACTTCCCATATAGGTATATATTCTTAATTAATTTGCATATTTAGTTTCCATATAGGTAGATTTTAAACATTTATTCCCCATACATGTGAATATCCTTGCTTCAATGTGAATGTTTGTTACTATATTTATAAATATCCTAGGTTTAAAATGAACATTTAATATCCCTGGTGTAATGTGTATTTGTTTCCATGATGGTTCAAGCATAAAATTGCTTGTAAATACTCTATTGATATGATTATTAAATAAGCATGTGATTAATTTTGAAATACCATGTGCATGCATGTGGGGTAGCGGGATTATGCTAAATTTGAATTCACACACTTTCACGCTTTATACTCGAGCTTTCCTTGTTAGGATTAAATAGGAGTGTAATAGCGTCAATCCCTTCGTGGCAAAGCTTGATGGGACCTACGAACCACTCCGTTCAATGTGGGTTTTATCCGGACCCCTATGGGGGAGGATGGAATTCCAAACTGGGGACCTTTTGTCAATAAGGTTAGAGCCTACCCACACATGTTTGTATATAGTTTTCTTTAACTAGGATAGAGTCATGAAGTACCCTATATATACATACCTACCCTGGGTCGGGATATCCTTCTCCCCATACCGTCTGTTGTATATATATTGTGAGATACCTTATATTATACCATGCATCCATTTTAGACTTACATACTACTTAGCCAGTATTCTGAAAAAGCCCAATAATGAGATCATGGCCCATCCTTTCAAAGAATGAAAAACTTGGCCCAAGCATTTTAAAATATGGGTCGGCCCAACCCTTTTCAAATAACTCTAATTCTTTAAAAACAAACTTGGGCCCGACCTTTTTCTAAGCCAAAAACTCGGCCGAGACCTAATTTTCAAAAAAGGGGCCAAACACAGATTTCAAAAGTGGGCCTTGGCCCTATTACCTAAAAATTCAGGTCAACATTTTTTAAGCAATCCAAGCCCAAGTCCTTTTAAAACTAGGGCCTGATCCCGTCATGAAATACATTGAAGCCCATATTTTAAAAATACTCAAGGCCCAAGTGCACACTAAAGTCCCCAAGTCCGCATTGAACAAATCCAATGGGCTGACTAGCCTAGGTTAACCCCAACCTTAGATCATAATCTGACCCTTCATAGAATATGAGGTACATGGACCATCAACTAGGAAAGAAATGGTTGAGGGAAGATTTGAACCGAAATTGTGGCCCATCAATCTTGAAATCTCTCATTAGTGGAATTCTTCTAGAATCCTGGCAAAGTAGTAATTTCGGTTACATCGTATGCATGCACGCTCATATCTTTGTTTGTATGTATAAGTGCACTAGTTGCATCCATGCATAAACAGCCATTGCATAACCTAATCATGCACTCCATGCTCAATTCCATTATTATGCATGCATAGTCATCTCCAATGAGTCAGTAATCATATCCCCATTTTTCTGTAAAACTAGTGTACCAAGGTGGTGAAATCAAGATCCGGTATTTCAAAAACAGGCCAAACAAAACGATCTCTATACATCCTTTTAAGTTCCTGGCAAAGGGCTAGACTCATGTGGAAGGATCTAGAAGGTCAGATGAGCTCTCTTGCACCAAATCATGAAGATGTCCATCAAGATGTTAAGGATCAAATGGAGAAGGTAGCCCCCTCGTGGAGCAAAACTACACAATATCCAAAGCAGGCAATTGAAAACAAGCCTTCATTCAAACCACGATCGATGGAATCGTTGTCTGGTCTAGGTTTAAACCTGCACACATTTATCCTAGCAACTCAGGACCTGAGACCCCAACCGGTGAGCGATGTCCAAGTTCCGCCCTTTATCTATCCTGATATTCAAGAAGAGGGAATAGCTAAAGAAAGGGGCAAAGAGCAGATACCTCGTCAAGAAATGAATCATAAGAATGAAGTCTGGGAAGAACAACTGCAAGCTATGCAAAAAGCAAAAAATGTCTGGTTTGTCGGATGCTTTCAATTCTTGTTTGATGCCAAATTTGATCTCACCCCCAAAGCTCAAAGTCCCAAATTTTAAGATGTTTAGTGGGTCCGAATGTCCACTAGCTCACTTGGGGATGTACTTACAGAAGATGGCTGCGCATTGTGGCGATGACGATATGCTCATCCAGTATTTCCAAGTTAGCTTAACTAGGGAAGCTTTAAGATGGTATGACCGAGTAAAGATCCGCACATGGGAGGATTTAACTCGTGCCTTTATCGCTCAGTACAACAATGATATGGCTTCAGACAAGCGGACTTTACGAAATGTGGAGAAGAAGGCAAGTAAGTACTCTCATGATCAAGAAGAAATGACAACACAGAGTTATCCTCGGGTGGAAAAAGGAAAAACAATTTGTTCATGTGATGAATTTGTCAAAGATCAAGGTGTTGACAACCAAATCAGTGGCATTTCTCAGAATTTGGCTTACTTGAGGATCACTAGAAAGCAGGTTAAGGAAGCAGTCAAAATAAAAGGAGTGTAATATACAAGGCTAGGACAAAGTTCTTCGAAAGGGGTTGAAAAAAGGAAAGAAAGGTGGGCAAGTAACGTAGCACCTGGGGGTGCAGGATAGCACATTGATTCCTTCAGTCCTTCACGAACTTTGGAGCAACGTAACTTATAGATGCCAAGGATGCCTCCAAAGGAAAAGAAAAGAAAGGAAATTCAGCCTATCCCGATGACCTATGCAAAGTTATTCCCACAGTTGGTCGAAAGGCATTTAGTTGCGTCTACACCAGGAACGTTGATACAACCCCCTTATCCAAGGTGGTACAACTCAAATGCTCAATGTGAATATCACGCTAGGACAATAGGCCATTCAATTGAAAAATGCTGGACCTTTAAGTATAAGTGCAATCATTGAGAGATGTTGGATGGTTAGCCTTTGAGGATAAACAACCAGGGATCCAGAGTGATCCTCTACTCAATCACAAGGAAAGAAATGGTTAATATGTTGTAAGAAGATTTGGGAGCCGATATGTCAGTTATGGATCATGGAATTCTTGTAAGAAGCCTGAATGGATAGAATTACTCTTTGATCATATGAGCAAAAGTACACAAGGGGGCAAGTTTTTGATTCTCTAGTTTATTTCATGTAATGATGTCATTTTAATTCCCTTTCTTCTAGAAGTCTATCGACACTATTGTCTCAGACAATTTCCCTTTTATCGATAAATTGAATTATGCATTTTCTCATATCACTTGTGTCATAAGTTCAGTTGACCAAAAATTTGTTTGCTGATGTTTCGTGTAAAGACAAGGAAAATGATAATACCAATATTCATAAGTCAGAAAGTGATGTTAATTTTGAAAACCAAACACGGGAGGTGAAATTAGAAGAAGATAGAATGATTTTCCTCACCCTATGAACTCAGATGTTGTGAAGAAATAAAGAATCTCGAAGGAATTCAGTAAAATATATGTGTTGTGCCAAGAATTTCAAGTCAATTCAGTATTCATGTTTTAATCAATGATAGATGGCTATTTTTGGCCGACCAGTTATCCCTAAAAAGAACCAAATAAAGATTTACCAATTGTTAATCAAGTTGAGCCTGAATGTTAAACTAGTCTTTTCTTAAAAGCCAGTTCACCAAAAATTTAACCTGGGTTGGGTCTCCTAGCATTTGGCAAGTCATTTAAGACAATAATCATTACCAAAAGGATGGTAGGCCATTTTTCTGCTACCCAAAATAAAATCAGAGAAGAAATCCCTTGCAAGCCTTTTGAGCCTGAAAAATTCATCTTCTTGATTAACTCGTCAAAGGATCACACCCCACACGGGGGTAGTTTCAAAAAGAAGATCAGTCCCAAATGAAGTTCAAATGAAAATGAAGTAAAGATTTTTTTATAAAAAGAAAAGCAAAAGTTGCAGTAAATAAAGAAGAAGAAGATAAAATAAAATAAAATAAAAAAAGGAATGAAAGAGAAAGAAGAAGGAAAGGAAGAAGAAAGAAAAATAAGGGACATGATTCATATGTGATCTTTGACTAGCGAATACCTGTGATGAGATTGATAAACTTTGAGTCTTATTTAACTCTTTCCTTCTTTAACCCATACCCCTAGCCTACATTACGGTCCAATTGAAAGTCCTGACCAGATTAGTATATGTTGTTGTCTCAAATGATTTGTCAGACTCAATATTGAGTATGAACTACGTAATGACCTGATCCTGAAAAGGTACGTAGGCAACTTGCCCAAATGACAAGTTCGGTCAAAATCTTGCAAGTGCCTCAATTCAAACTAGGGGCATAAAACATCATTATGGGATGGGATTTTTTAGCCTTAGTTTCCCTTTTATTCTGAAAACTTGTATCCCTCAGCCTACGTTTCGTCCCGAGTCTTAAAGACCGTCTTGAGATCAAAACATGGGTTGAACTTTACTAAACTAAAGGTAACATTTAAATATGAGAAATTTCTAATGGTTTCACAGCAGAATGAAACAAAAGAAGAGAGGTGGCCATCGATAAAGCTGGGACAGTTAAAGAAAATATCAGCTATTCAGTTTGGGAAATTAACATCAATGTCATATGATTTTTGAATACTGGTATGATTTTTTCTTGTAATAGCATTGAAATATGGTAAAACATCTATTTTTGTGCAGGTGACCTTTTGGTTTCACAAGTTGATGTCATAATTGCATAATCATTCCTCATTTCCAAAAAAAAGATGGATAGTCAAAGAGTTTAGGAACTACTAGTGTGCTTCTTATAGAGGAGGTCTCTGTTGAGAATATACGATGCGCGTAGAATCGGTCAATCTAACTGGGGAAAATGTCATGTCAGGCTTTAGAGATCTACTTATTCAAGAAGAATCTAACAACAAGGTCAAGATCAGTGGCAGATAAACTCATTTGGGGCAAGTTTCGAGTTGAGTTTCAGTGGGACCCATTCAAGCACCTTCTTATCAGATTGGATGAATAAGAAAATCGGGTCAAGAGCAGTTATAGATCCATTCAACTGGGGCAGATTTTGTGATTTGTATTTGAGCCAAGTCCATCACCTTCATGATCGGATGAATCAAGAAAATTAAGCCAAGGTCAGTTACAGATCCATTCAAATGCGGCAAGTTTCATGCAGAAATTCGAAAACATAGTCAAGATAAAAGATGAGGTTATTGATCAAAAGTGCGTTGGGATAAAAGATTCATTACCATACATTTCATGCATTACCATACATTTCACGTATTACCATACATTTCATGCATTACCATACATTTCATGCATTGCCATGCATTTTATGCATTACCTTACATTTCATGCATCGTCATGCATTTCATGCGTTACCTCACATTTCACGCATTATCATACTTTTTATGCATCATCATGCATTGCATGCATTGTACAAAAAATAAAAAAATAAAAATAATAAAAATAAAGAATGCATACATATAGCAACGTACCCTTGCACTCCAGCATCATAAGTAGCAACATGCATACACCGCATAGCATCATTTCATTCACATTTGTCTTGTCATCCTTGTTAAGCAATCCATGTTTTGTCTAAAAAAAAAAAAGGCGTTGGGGCAACTAGCTCAGGTACAAATCGATCCATCTACCCTACGACTGGGGCAACTGACCCAAGTCTTAGTCAAGTCTTCCACTCCGAAACTGGGGCAATCGGCCCTAGTCCAAATTTTAGCATCCACTTGAAGCTGGGGTGCCAGCCTTTAGGACCAAATTAGGTCATATAGCTCTTGAGATCCTATACCCAAGCATTCATCGTCGTTCGAAAATTCACCTGACTCTCGGGATCCTATACCTGAGCATTTATCATCAAATCGACAATTCATCTGGCTCTCGGTATCCTATACCCAAGCATTCATCATCAATTCGAAAATTCATCTTGCTAACCGAGATTCTACACCCGAGTCATCATTAACCATCGCTCCAAAATTCCCATCGAATAGTCGTCAGACTCTTAGAATCCTACATCTGAGAAGTCATCGAGATCCTACACTCGAGCAATCAGCAGACTTTCAAAATCCTACATCTGAAAAGTCCTCGGGTTCCAACACCCGATGCAAGTCATCCTCCACAAATCGTAGCTCGGGTTCCTACACCCAATGCACATCTCCCTCTACTATAGCTCGGGTTCCTACACCCGATGTGAGTCACCCTCCGTGAACTATAACACAGGTTCCTACACCCAGTGCGAGTCACCCTCCGTGAACTATAGCTCGGGTTCCTTCACCCGGTGCGAGTCACCCTCCGTGCACTATAGCTCGGGTTCCTACACCCGGTGCGAGTCGCCATCCGTGAACTATAGCACGGGTTCCTACACCCGGTGCGAGTTACCCTACGTGAACTATAGCTCGGGTTCCTACACCCAGTGCGAGTCACCCTCCGTGAACTATAGCTCGGCTTCCTACACCCGATGCGAGTCATCCTTTGTGCACTATAGCTCGGGTTCCTACACCCGATGCGAGTCACCCTCCGTGAACTATAGCTCGGGTTCCTACACCCGGTGCGAGTCACCCTTCGTGAACTATAGCACGGGTTCCTACACCCGGTGCGATTCACCCTCCGTGCACTATAGCTCGGGTTCCTACACCCAGTGTAAGTCACCCTACGTGAACTATAGCTGGGGTTCCTACACCCAGTGCGAGTCATCCTCCGTGAACTACAGCTCAGGTTTCTACACCCGATGCGAGTCATCCTCCGTGAACTATAGCTCGGGTTCCTACACCCGGTGCGAGTCACCCTCCATAAACTATAGCTCGGGTTTCTACACCCGTTGCGAGTCACTCTCCATGAACTATAGCTCGGGTTCCTCAACCCAATGGGAGTCACCCTCCGTAGACTATAGCTCCGGTTCCTAAACCTGGTGCGAGTCACCCTCCGTGCACTATAGCTCGGGTTCCTACAACCGGTGTGAGTCGCCCTCCGTGAACTATAGCTCGGGTTCCTACACCCAGTGCGAGTCACTTTCCTTGAACTAAAGCTCGGGTTCCTACACCCGGTGTGAGTCACCCTCCGTGCACTATAACTCGGGTTCCTACACCCGGTGCGAGTCACCCTCCGTGAACTATAGCTCGGGTTCCTACACCCGGTGCGAGTCACCCTTCTTGAACTATAGCTCGGGTTCCTACACCCAGTGCAAGTCACTTTCCATGAACTATAGCTCCGGTTCCTACACCTGGTGCGAGTCACTTTCCATGAACTATAGCTCGGGTTCCTACACCCGGTGCGAGTCACCCTCTGTGAACTATAGCTCGGGTTCTTACACCCGGTGGGAGTCACCCTCCGTACACTATAGCTCGGGTTCTTACACCCGGTGCGAGTCATCCTCTATGAACTATAGCTAGAGTTCCTAT
Source organism: Malania oleifera (assembly GCF_029873635.1). Taxonomy (NCBI): domain Eukaryota; kingdom Viridiplantae; phylum Streptophyta; class Magnoliopsida; order Santalales; family Ximeniaceae; genus Malania; species Malania oleifera. The sequence continues at coordinate 33,460,069 of NC_080427.1, read as the reverse complement.
ACCCGGTGCGAGTCACCCTCCATGAACTATAGTTCAGGTTCCTACACCTAGTACGAGTCACCCTCCGTGCACTATAACTCGAGTTCCTACACCCGGTGCGAGTCACCCTCCGTGAACTATAGTTCGGGTTCCTACACCTAGTGCGAGTCACCCTCTGTGAACTATAGCACGGATTTCTACACCTAGTGCGAGTCACCTTCCGTGAACTATAGCTCGGGTTCCTACACTCGGTGCGAGTCACCTTCCGTGAACTATAACTCGGGTTCCTACACCTAGTGCAAGTCCCTATCCATGAATTATAGCTCGGGTTCCTACACTCGACGCAAGTCATCCTGATGTGCTCTCAAGCCTAGTGCAAATCGGTTTTCATGAATCATTTTGGTCTCTTTTGTTACATTCAGCCCGGTTCAAAATCGGCGTCTTTTATCTTTGCAGGTTTGTTGCTACAAATAACGTAGGAGAGTTCCTACTTTTACTTTGAAGCAACGAAGCCTACAAAGAGGGGCAGCTGTAGACACCCCATTTTTTCCCAAACTCAATATAACAAAAGTTGTTATTATTATTATTATTTCTATTATCTTTATTATTATTACTATTATTATAATTATTTTTATTATCTTACTTTATTATTATTATTATTATTTATTATTATTATTATTATTATTATTATTATTACTAATTGCTTTTAAATATTATTTTATTATTATTATTTTATTGTAATCATCATTATCTTATTAATTATTATTTTACCACTACTATTAGAATTATCATTATTATTATTATTATTATTAATGTAATTATTATTATTATCTTAAATTATTGCTTTATTATTATTATTATGATTATTATTATTATGTAGTATAATAAATAAATAAATAATGAAGAAAAAAGAAAGAAGGATAAGAGAGGGGGGCGGAAACCCTAGGGTTCCTCTGCCCACCTGTTTTTTCTATAAAGCCACCACGCACACACCCAAGAAGCCACAGGGCAAGGAAACTTCACAAAAAAAAAAAACCCTGCCTCTCTACTTTCTCTGGCGCCCCTGTCCTCTCCCCTCTTATTCTTCTCTCTATTCCCAGCCACTCTGCCCTCTCTGTCTCTCCCTTAATCTTCACTCCGGCCAGCTCCAAGCTTTGCTGCAATCACAGCAACCACCGCGCATGCCTGCTGCTGCTTGCTGTCAGCGCCGGCCACACGGCCAGCAACCACGAGCAGCTGCTTCCAGCATCATCCCTGCAAGATCCCACGGCTGGAACCCGAGAGTCCTCCACGACCATCTGTAACCATAGAAGCTCCGGCGGCTATGCACCATCCACCCTCTGCAACCTCTACTGCAAAACCTCTTCCTACTAGAACCCGAGAGAATCACCACAGCTACCACCAGCCGAGACCATCCCCGGCTCCACCGCTGCTACACCGGCACCCAACTCCTGCGGTACCCCCCCCCCCCCTCTGTAAGTCCCTCCGTATGAACAATCCACACATGAACACACACTTGCTATTGTGAAACTTGAGATTGTTTCATCTAACTTTACCACAGTTTACTATTGTATAGGTAAATAGAGAGTGAATAATTGTGCAAAATTACACCTAATAATTCCTAGGGAAGTGGGAGGTCACAACGGACCGGTTAAATCCCTCTTTCCTAGATATAATTTTCCTTAGACATGTAATTAACACAATATATTACTACAACTATACCCGACAAAAGCTAACTACTGAATAGATGAAAGGAATAACACCAGAATTTAACGAGGTTCGGCTAATTGTGCCTATGTCCTCAGACACTATCAATTAATATTTCTCTATTGTAGAAATATTACAAAATAAGAAAGAGAAGAGAGAATATGCCTAAGAGAGAAGTAGGCAAATTTAGGGATGAGATTACAAATGGAGGTGATGGGTTTATATAGGTTAGGAAATACCACTATTACAACCACTAATTACCTACCTTTGAAAAAATAGCCCACCATTGAACACTTCAATGGCAATGGTAGGCTTCTAGAATGAGCCATAATTCAACAAATCTCCACCTTGGCGAAATTTCATCTCTTAACAACTCTCATAGATTCCATAATGTCTTCAAACGCGCTTGTAGCACAAATCTTTCAATTTTTAACAATGTTGATCAAGTTCAAGCAATGTTGAAAGTTGACCACAGTTACCACTTTTGTCATCATATCAGTAGGATTCTCAGTGGTTCGAATCTTCTAGATTACTACTCTACCTTCTTCTAGAATTTCTCGAACAAAATGATATCGAACATCCATGTGCTTGGTCCTTGAATGGTAGACTTGGTTCTTTGCTAGATGGATACCACTTTGGCTATCACAATGCACCTTGATGTGCTTCTGTTCAATTCCTAAATCTTTCATCAATCCTTGAAGCCAAATTGCCTCCTTCATAGCCTCTGTGACTGCCATATACTTTGCCTCTATAGTGAACAAAGCAACTGTTGACTGTAAAGTAGACCTCCAACTAACTGGCGCTTTTGCAAGAGTAAAAACATAGCCAGTAGTTGACTGACGCTTATCCAAATAACCAGCGTAGTCGGAATCACAGTATCCAACAATACTATGATCATCTTGCTTATCCTGCTCAAATATCAGTCCAACATCTACCATATACAAAATGTATCGTAGAATCCATTTCACAGCTTGCCAATGTTCCTTTCCAGGATCATGCATATACCTGCTCACAACTCCAACGGCTTGTGAAATATCAGGCCTTCAGATCCAGCTTTGATTCCTTGACATGATAGTAGGCAGTGGAACCGAATACATGTAAGGAATCATAATCTGTAGCAAGCTTTCCAAACCATTTCTCCAATGGTGTTTTACCACAAATAGAAGTAGATGGTAGGCGGTTGATGAGGTGGCAGGCATATGTTACAGCCTCAGCCCAAAATTCTCTACCCAACCCAGCATTGGACAACATACACCGAACCTTCTCCAACAATGTTCAATTCATACGTTCTGCCACTCCATTCTGTTGTGGTGTACTTCTCACTGTGAAGTGTCGTATAATACCTTCATCTTCGCAGACTTTAAAGAAATGGATCGCTCCTATATTCTCCACCATTATCTGTACGGAGGCACTTGATCCCTTTGCTTGTTTGAGTTTCCACCATATTTTTCCATTTGAGGAAGACTCCTAACACTTCATCCTTAGTTTTCATAGTATACACCCATACTCTTTGAGAAAAATCGTCAACAAAGGTCACATAGTAGTGTTTTTCTCCTAGTGAAGTTGTCTTGGAAGGTCCCCACACATCAAAGTGAACATAATCCAAAATACCCTTGGTATTATGGATTACAATACCAAATTTCACTCTTGTTTGCTTCCCTTTGATGCAATGTTCACAGAAATCTAGCTTGCAGGTCTTTGCTCCCTTTAATAATCCTTGATTTGCAAGAAGTCCCAAGGATTTTTCACCTACATGCCCCAAGCGTATATGTCATAACCTGGTTGCCTCTGTTTCCTTAGCATCAGAAGAAACTGTTGCTGCTGTCCCAATAACTGTATGACCTTGATAGTGATACAAGTTATTGTTCTTCTGAATTCCCTTGATTACCATGAGTGCACCAGAGATGATCTTCATGACTCCGTTTTCTGCTGTTACTTTGAATCCTTTTGATTCTAGGATTCTCACAGAAATAAGATTCTTCATCAAACTTGGTAGATATCTAACGTCCGTCAATATTTTGATTGATCCATCTTGATTCCTCAAGTGGACTGAACCAATCCCATGTGTGGTAAGAGGGATATCATTTGCTGTGTAGACGAATCCACCTTCTAGTTCTTTAAAATCAAAGAACTAATCCCGATTGGCACACATATGATGGCTACACCCAGAATCTAGTAGCCATATACTTGAAGAACTAGTTGATGGCGTAACAGCAAGTGAAAGATCTATTCGTACTCAACCACATTTGAGATGGCCTTTCCTTTATCAGGTTTGCCTTTATTCTTTTGCTTCAAACAGTCTTTCTTTCAGTGCCCCTTTTCCTGAAAAAAGGCACATTCATCTTTGTTTGGTCTGGACCTTGACTTGGATCTCTCTTTCTTTCTTCTATTCTGGCTTTGTGAATGGCCTCGAACTACTAGAGCCTCGTTGGTTCCACTTATGATTTCAAGCTTGTCCTTCTTCCTTAATTCATAGCTGTACAAAGCAGCACAAACCTCGCCAAGAGACACTTTATCCTTTCCATGGAGTAGAGTAGTTTCAAGAAACTCAAACTCCTCAGGAAGGGATCCCAACAACATCAAAGCCAGGTTTTCATCTTTAAAAGTCTCATCCAGATTAACTAGATTAGTAACCAACCTATTAAAGTTGGTGATATGATCATTCATAGTCGTACCCGAGACATAAGTGAAGCGAAATAGTCTCTTCTTCATATGGAGTTTGTTCTGAGAGCTTTTCTTCAAAAACTTTTCCTCCAGTGCCTTCCACAACTTGTTTGCAGAAGTTTCCTTACAGAATGCATACTTCTGCTCTCTTGAAAGACACGATCGAATTGTACCACATGCTAACCGATTGATGGTCCCCCATTCTTTCTTCTCAATATCTTCTGGTTTTTCTTCTTCAATGGCAATGTCTAGACCTTGCTGAAAGAGACCGTCTAGAACCTCACTTTGCCACATACCAAAATGACCGGTGCCGTCAAAAATCTCCACTACAAATCTGGCATTTGTCACAGTAGTTCTTGCCAAAATAGACGAGTTTGATGTGGATGCCTTTGCACTATCTGCCATCTCTACCATAAATGCTATTCAATAGCTGCCGATGCGGAATGCCAATAGCCTAGGAAAACTTTTCTGATGTCGAAGATCAGACTAAGCTGCAACCACAAAGCATACTAAGAATAACCTTGGCTCTGATACCAATTGTTGTGAAACTTGAGATTGTTCCACCTAACTTTACCACAGTTTACTATTGTACAGGTAAATAGAGAGTGAATAATTGTGCAAAATTAGACCAGATAAATTCCTAGGGAAGTGGGGGGTCATAATGGACCGCTTAAATCCCTCTTTCTTAGACAGAATCTTCCTTAGACATGTAATTAACACAATATATTACTACAACTATACCCGACAAAAGCTAACTGCTAAATAGATGAAAGGAAGAACACCAGAATTTAACGAGGTTCAGCTAATTGTGCCTACGTCCTCATACACTATCAATCAATGTTTCTCTATTGTAGAAATATTACAAAATGAGAGAGAGAGAGAGAGAGAGAGAGAGAGAGAGAGAGAGAGAGAGAGAGAGAGAGAAGAGAGAATGTGCCTAAGAGAGAAGTAGGCAAATTTGGGGATGAGATTACAAATGGAGGTGATGGGTTTATATAAGTTAGGAAATACCGCTATTATAACCACTAATCACCTACTTTTGAAAAAATAGCCCACCATTGAAGACTTCAATGGCAATGGTAGGCTTCTAGAATGAGCCATAATTCAACACTTGCACACATGCATTTATCAATTGGATTTTCCATGCTCTGCTCTAACATGTAAAGTTTGAGTTTTTGTTTTTCTCCAGCTCACTGTGTATATCAAATAGGAATTGCTTAATATTGATTTTTTTTTTCTTTTGGTAATACAGTTAATATTCATGCTAATGTGGGTACTTTATTTTGTTCTTATTGCAGGGATTTTATTGTAGAAATTTGTCTCAATATTCGAAGTTTAAATTTTTCTTTTGTTTTTAAACATGTAATACTGTTTTGAGTATTTTTATTTATGTTCATATTTTTACATAGGATTTTATGATGAGGTATACTTTGTGGTTATCATAGGAAGTTTTATTAGAGTACATTGTGAGAGTTCTCTTTTTATTTTTAGTATATATTAATGTCTGATATTGTTATATATATTTATATAATCCTTCTTATGTAAAATTTTAATTATTATTATGTATATAGTAGTCATATTTAATGTTTATAGTGTGGTTATATTTAATTCGGTATGTGATTGGTTTATGATTATTCTCGTTATTGGTTCGATTATTCATGGCTCGAGTTAGTTGGTTAATATCTTTAGCATGAATTAGGAGTTGTCATCTTCGTTTTCACCCATAAATATTGTAAGATTTTTAATAAGTGATACCTATATTTAGCGAAAATGGTAGTTTAATATTTTAAGTAATGATACATATTTAGTAATTTAGGATTTTAGGTAAATATATATTTAGTAGTAATGTAGTAATTTAAGTAATGATACATATTTAGTAACTTAGGGTTTTAGGTAAATATGTATTTAGCAGTAATGTAATATTTTAAGTAATAATACATATTTAGTAACTTAGGGTTTTTACATATTTAGTAGTAATGTAATATTTTAAGTAATGATATATATTTAGTAACTTAGGACTTTAGGTAATTATATACTTAGTAATTTAAGTATTTTGAGTAACACTATACATATTTAGTAATATAACATTTTAAGTAATAATATGTATTTATGATATCTTTAGTATCTTAATATATATGGTACATGGTATTTTATTACTTATTTTGGTATTTGTAATATTAGATATGCATTATTATTAATATTATATGCATTAGGGATAGTGTAATATCTTCACTTATTATCTTATTAAGGTATGTTAAAAACTCCCATACTAGTATTTTCTTATAATTTTTTTTTTTTACACAATTTCAAAACTTGGGAGTGTATTTTCTTAAATATTTTCTCGATTTTTTTTTTCCCTATGATTTTAATGCAAAGGTATAAGCTTTCGGGCTTTATGTACCTTTAGTTCTGAAAGAATATATATATATAGTACATATATTTTTGTATAATTTATTTATTTATTTATTTGTTTATTTATATTACTTGTATATTTGTAAATTTACTAATAGAGAGGTAATTTGAAAGACTTGTTAGATTAACATAGGGATAATTCCAAATTAGTTAGGTACCGTTCGTAAGAACGAGAGCGTAGGGGGTGCTCGTGCCTTCCCCTCGCGTAACCGAACTCCCAACCCCTGCTCTGGTGTAGTAATCATGTGTTTTAACCACACTAAAAGGTTAGTGGCGACTCCGATATTCCTATTTTTCCTTGAAAATTTAAAACACATTTTAATTTCGCCATCCCGGGGCACACGCGCTCCGAGACATCGCGACACCAACTATCACAAGTTTGGTCACTACAGCAACGAGTGTTCGAGTAGACAGCCAACTGAGAAGGTAGGTTAGCAAGGAGGCTAATCTTGCAAAAGCCAAACCAGTAGCCAAAGAATCATTGATGCTAATGTCGTACAACTCAACCAAACAATTCTCAACCTCAAAAGTTAGCTCATGGGATAAGGCTTTCCCTCACACTTAATAACTGACCACCAGCCCCTTCCACAACCGATGTGGGATAACTCAACAATCACCTCCTTACACATCGGGCTCCAAATCGACAGCATCACGTACCCGACATCTCAGAGAGAATGTTGAACCATGGCTATGATACCATTGTTGGGTGGAGTTGATGGTTCGGGATCACTGGTTGTGATCCTCGGAGAGAAATTGAACTCACAAAAATACTCAATTGAAATGAAATCGACATATTACAGACTTTTTTCTCACTTATTTCTCTTACTACACTTTCTATTGAACTCTACACTCTATAACACTAAACATCCATGCCTATTTATAGGCTCATAAACTCGGTAAGTGGCTACTATACACTATTCATATGGTGGCTACACTAGTTACATAATGGTTACACTATTCATATGGTGGTTAGAATCTTTTTCATGAATTGATGAGTCAAGTTTACCACAAACTCACCTTCCAACACCATCTAACCCATTTATAAATAGATTATTCCTCTCAAACCCAAATTCGGTCTAAATGAGTGGGTAATGGGTCAATCATTGGGTCTTAGTTCATGTTGCCACCCTTAGTTGGATAGAGTTCATTGGTTGGGTATTAGGATTTTGGGAAAATTAGGATAAGTTTCTTAAAGAATAAACAACAACAACAACAACAAAACCAAACCTTAAGTCTCACTAGGTGGAGTCGGCTATATGAATCCTTTTTCGCCAATTTATGCGATCATGGACCATTTATTTTGACTTTATTCACTATCTTATTTCAAGTTATTTTAGGTCTACCCCTACCCCTTCTATTACCCCCCACAGTAACTAGCTCGCTCTTCCTCAGTAGTGCACTATGTGGCATATGTTACAAGTGCCCAAACCATCTAAATCGTCCCTTTCTTGTCTTATCTTCTATAAGAGTTACACTTAACTTATCGCGAATATGTTCATTTCTTAATTTATCTTTCAATGTTATACCACTCATCCATCTAAGCATTTTTATCTCGACAACTTATACATTTTAGATATATTTTTTTTTCGTTGCCCAACATTCTGATCCATATAGCTTAACTGGTCTTATAGTTGCCATATAAAACTTCCTTTTTAATTTTAAGGGTATTCTACAATCACAAAACACACTTGAAGCACTTCTCCATTTTACCCAACCTGCTTTAACTCTATGCATCACATCATCTTCAATTTCTCCTTCAGTTTGCATAATATATCCAAGGTATCGAAATCTACAAGTGCTATTTATTTCTTCATCATCAAGTTTAACTTTGTCTCCAATATTCATCCGACCATTACTGAAATTACATTTCATTTATTTTATCTTATTTCTACTTATCCTAAAGCCTCCAGATTCCAAAATTTTTATCCATAATTCTAACTTAACCTCTATTTCGCCCTTAGTTTTATCAATCAATATAATATCATCTGCAAACAACATACACTATGGTGATTGGAAATCTCTAGTTTCTCCATTATAGTCCTTACACTGATCATTACTCCATCGTACATATTCTTAATGACATCAGTATACCTATTATATACCCTTCTTTTTTTTTTTTTCTAAAACCCACCATAATTTTCTCTAGGTACCTTATCATGTGCTTTCTCTAAGTCAATAAATATCATATGCAAGTCATTCTTCTTTTCCCTAAACTTTTCCATTAATCTTCTTAAAAGATATATAACTTCTGTGGTAGATCTCCCAGACATAAAATTAAATTGATTTTCTGAAACCTTCGTGCCTTAATCTTTGTTCAACTACCCTTTCCTACAGTTTCATCTTATGACTCAAAAGTTTAATTTCACAATAGTTATTACAATTTTGAATATCTCATTTATTTTAGTATATCGGTATTAAAGTGTTTTTCCTCCATCTATATGACATTTTCTTAGTTTTTATAATTGTGTTAAATAAATTAGTTGACCATGTAATTCCTTTATCACCTAAGCATTTCCAAACTTCAATTGGGATGTTATCTGATCTTATATCTTTTCCATTTTTCATCTTTTTTAGTGTAAACTTAACTTCATTAACTCTAACTTTGCGAATAAATATCATATTTTCAGTATTTTCTCATTTGTCAATTCTAAGTTTAAGTCTTTTATTTGGTTTTCATTAAATAACTTGCTAAAGTAACTTCTTCATCTATCTTTTATGTCTTCGTCCTTAACCAAGACAATATCATCATCACTTTTTATACATTTTACATTTCCTAAGTCCTTACTCTCCCTTTCTCTAACTTTAACAAGTTTAAATGTATCTCTTTCTCATTTTTTTATATCTAATCTATTATACAAATTATTAAATGATTTGTGTTTACCTTCACTAACGGTCTTTTTTATATCTTTTTTTGCCTCTTAATGAATAAAACAAAAAAGAAATTTTGTCCAATAAAGGATGACCACCATTTAGGGCATGTGGAGGAAAGACATCGAATCAAATGATTGTATCCTACCGAAGAACACAGTGAAAAATAAAAGATTAGTAATGAGTAGGGTGTCCCAAACTGAGATTAGATGTTTTAATGATGGGATAAGATTTAATTAAGGTTTAATCGAATCTTTACTTTAAAATTAAAGTTCAATTAAACATTAGTCTTGAAAATTGAAATATAGTTGTAAAAAATTAAGATTCAATTAAAATTCAATTGTAGGAATTAGGATGAATTGGGTTTGAATTTTTGAGAGGTAGACGGTATTTGGCTAGGCCTATGTGCATGCTTCAAGAAAAATTTATTTAATGCATTATTATTTTTTTTGTACTTTTTTTTTAATTATTTTAAAGTATTTTCTTATTAAAATAAATGAGTGACCTGAAATACGGAAACACATTCCTTGACGACAAAAGAATTGTTCTTTTGCTATCTAGTGAGATGGAAGGCGATGGATTAAGTACAAAATATTCAAGAGATTAAGATTATCCTCAAGTACATCACCAAAATAAAAGACAAATTCCAACATTTCATCTATTTTTATTCTCAAGAACAATAGCCAAAATTTATGAAAAACACATCAAAATTAATTTCACTAAACAAAAGAGTAATGTGGAGTTTACTAAAGAAATCCAAGAAAAAAAAAATCTTATTTTCTACTGCATCAAATCAAGATAGCAAAACTTTAAAGGATTCGGGTAAAATAGGTCATTGACGATAGAAAATTAAAGACTCCTAATAGTTGTTATTGATGTTGAGAGTCAATAATTTATAGAAAATTGTGTGTGTGTGTGTGTGTGTGTGTAAGAGAGAGAGAGAGAGAGAGAGAGAGAGAGAGAGATTATGAAGTTTTAAAAGCCAATAAACAAGACATCATTGTCTACCGAAACAAGAAAGACATCATAGACCAACTAAACAAGAAAACGCACGTGTCATAAGTAATGGTTTAGTAATTCTTGACATAATTAAATTTAACTTAAATAGCTACAACACATTTTGCATTATCAAGCATACAAAATTTTTAGATTAGCCTAATCAATTTTGATATCATTTCAATTAACCATTTATGTTTTGTATTGGGTAACTTGATGGTAATTCCAAGTGGTTTTGACTCAAATTATTTTTTGACAAACTCGAGTTTGAATTTTGACTTTAACTTTTGATTCTAATTGTGACATGGTTAACTTTTAACTTTTGATGTGATATTTTTTCAATTTTTTTTAATGCTTACATATAAATATTTTTAAACTTGCACCGATAGATAGATATCTAAATTATATTAAAATTTTTTGTCAATAATACATATAAAATGAAGAAAAAAAATGAATTTTTAAAATTTCTTATAATTTTAATTTCAGATTAACAAACTAGAATAAAAAAAGAAAATTCTAATTCTGGATCTGCATAAAATTCCAAATGAAATTATCATAAATTAAACATTGTAAATCAAATTAGACATTTTTAAAGCAATTGGCCTTCAATTAAATAAAAAAATTAATAATTTTCTGCTATAATAATACTGGGTCAAGCCCAATAAATAATACAAGCAGTAATTAATGGCCCATTGCCACTCCAAAGGCCCAAAACGGTCTAAATACAAATGGCGGTACATTTTATTTTCTTGCAGTTCCCTTCCATTTTCTGACCAACCAAACAGAAAAAAAGCTGAAGGCATCCATCAGCACGAAGGCGCAGACATGGCGATTTTGTTGTCTACAGCTACTCTCCCTTCGAACCCGATTAAGCTGAGCCTTAAGTTATGCTCAGACGGCATCACAGATGGACACCCAACAACGGCAGCAGCAGCAACAGTTCGTCTTGTTTACGGTGAGTTCATTTTCTTTCCGTACTTTCCTTCGGTTTCTCGCATGTTCCGCTGAATTGAATTGAAACCCACTTCGCAATAACGCCATTCCAACAGGCCTGAGTAAGAAGGACGAAAAAAACAAATACACCAAGAAACTTCCATTCGTTTCATTATGTTTGAAGAATGAATCACTTGCCCAAACAACGCAGAAAAACAGTGGGAAAATTCCAAGGAAAGGCCGCGAAAAATTAGTTTCGAGCGAGGGGAAAGAGGAGGACGAGAGCTATGGGCTTATTTGTCCTGGTTGTGGTGTTTTTATGCAAGATAAGGACCCTGACCTGCCGGGATATTATCAAAAAAGGAACGTTTCTGCGGCAAACATCTCAGAGGATGAAGGTGTTCAGAGTTTATCGGAGGATGAATTTGGTGAAGAAGAGGAAGAATTTTTGGATGACATTGAGGATAGTTTTGAGGAAAGTGATGGGGAAGAAGAGAATTTGGAGAGGGGGGATGGGGTTGACTGGGATATGGTGAAAAAGTGGGAAGCTGAGTTGGAAGATGAGATTGAAAAACAGGAGGATTGGAAGAAAGAATTAGATGGTTTTGCTCCACCAAGTGTTGGGTATGGGAACATAACTGAAGAGACACTAGAGGCAGAGAAGAAGAGGAAGATTTCAAAGGCTGAGAGGAAGAGACTGGCTAGGGAGGCTGAGAAAGAGAGAGAAGATGTTACAGTTTGTGCCCGGTGCCATTCGTTGAGAAATAGTGGGCAAGTGAAGAACCCAACAGCCGAAAACTTAATTCCTGATTTTGATTTTGATCGGTTGATCGCTAATCGGTTGATGAAACCTGCGGCAAATGGTAATGCTACTGTTGTAGTCATGGTTGTAGATTGTGTTGATTTTGATGGCTCATTTCCCAAACGAGCGGCAAAATCTTTGTTTGAGGCATTGGAGGAAAGCAAAGACAGAGTAAAAACCAGTAAAAAATTACCAAAGCTTGTTCTTGTGGCGACAAAGGTTGATCTTCTTCCTTCTCAGGTATCACCTACGAGGTTAGATAGTTGGGTACGGCGCCGCGCCAAGGTTGGAGGGGCACCTAAGTTAAGTGGGGTTTATTTGGTTAGTGCCCGTAAGGATTTAGGCGTGAGGAATTTGCTGTCCTTCATCAAGGAATTGGCTGGACCTCGAGGGAACGTATGGGTTATTGGGGCTCAAAATGCTGGTAAGTCAACTCTAATCAATGCATTTACAAAAAAAGAAGGGGCAAAACTTACAAAGCTCACAGAAGCTGCTGTTCCTGGAACAACACTTGGGATTTTGAGAATTGGAGGTATCTTGTCTGCCAAAGCAAAAATGTATGACACACCAGGGCTTCTACACCCATATTTGATGTCAATGAGATTGAATAGGGATGAACAAAAAATGGTTGAGATACGAAAAGAGCTGCAACCTCGAACTTACAGGATGAAGGCAAGATGTTCATTCCTATCACTGTTCTCTTTTTTACTGGGACTTTTTCCATCAATTTTTGAATTAAATTTTTATTAGTAATACTGAAGATACTTGATTGGAAATTCTGATTGTTTGTTAGGACTGCATTGCTGCTGACAAGTAGCTTAGACAGCGCTTGTATGTTATTTGTAATATACAATTCCTTGTTCTGTGTTTTGTATTTTAATGGTGTTTCCTGTTTCATCTCATATAATCATTTTCTTCAGATTTATCAGGCTCTCTTCTCATTATTGTGCTGGATTCGTAATTTGATGAAATGGGTTGGTGGCGTATTAAATTTCCACAAAATTGTCAAAATTTCCTCTTTTCACAACCCTTAAAATTGAAAAGGAGGCCAATATCTGCCTTACAGAGTTTCTTTTGAAATTTTCATGAATAATCTAAAATTTATCTATATCTCAACATTTCAATCAAATTTGTCAAAATTTTGGCTATGGAGCAAATTTCCTGGAAATTGAAATTTGAGTTTCAAAACCTTTGAAAAAATGAAACTAAATATGGTGCCACTTTGGTACAATTTTGATAGAAATTTTAGAAGCTTGATAATTCTTTGTACAAAACTTCATGAACGATGAAGAATTTTGTTAAATGAATCTCTTGATTGACATGGAATTTTAAGTGTTTGAACTATGAAAAATGATTTAGTAAGTTGAGTTTGCAGATGGATGAGTATTTGGTTGATTTATAAATTTTATTTATACTAATTGAAACTTCAATATATGCTTAGTTGTTTTACAATAATTGCTCATTATACACCATATACTTGTTAATTATGGATTTTATTTAAAAAATTTTAAGAATTGAAGTTGAGATAGAAATTTCCATATTTTTTATGTCTTGAAATTTTAGTCAAGATTGAAATTTAAAACTTTGATAACCATGCTTACCATTTTAGAAATTGTGACATTTCATTCAATCAACTAACTATATGAAGGCCAAAGTTATTCTGAATTCAATCAATACCTGGGAAATTGCATCTGCAGTTCTGCACTAGCCAAATGATGTTAGCTTCTATTCTAATGTAAACTGCAGGTTTGCCAGAGAAAAATGTAAACGAATGAAAGTACAGATATTGGATGGTCACAGATTCAATATTTATTATTTTCCCAAATGTATTAAATGTTCCAAGATTTGCTTTTCAAGGTTTGCCAGAGAACAATGTAAACGAGTGAAAGCACAGATATTAGATGGTCACAAATACAATATTATTTTTCCAAATGTTTTAAATGTTCCAAGATTTTCTTTGGAGCCCAGTTTTCAAGTTAAGCAGTTTATTGGACTTTTTGACCCTTGTGTTCTTATATTTAACTTGTCATAGGGTGTTTTTTTTTTCCCTTTTTTTTTCTTTTTTTTTAAGGAGGGGGGGGGGGGAAGAGGGGGAGAAGGGGTGTGGGGGAGTTTGCTTTAGGCCTCATTATGTGCCATTTTTCAGGCATGAAAACAATTCTGAAAATTAGTTTTGAAAACAATGTGTTGACACTTACCAATTCCGAAGGTAGTCTACCGACATTGCAGTCAAAACTGGCAATGACTTAAATGCGTTCTGCATGTTCAATTTTGCAGGCAGGGCAGGTTGTACATGTTGGTGGCATAATGAGACTTGATGTTAACCAAGCTTCCACTGATACAATTTACGTCACAATTTGGGTATCACCAAATGTTTCTCTTCATATGGGGAAGATAGAAAATGCTGATGAAATGTGGAAAAAGCATGCTGGTTTTAGATTGCAGGTAAGAGTTTATCTTCGAGATGATATTCAATTTTTTTTAATATTATAGAAAATAGAATTGGCAATAAAATATCAGTTGGTTCTCGTTAGATTGCTACTTTGCCTAAAAGCTTATGCTGTTTTTCTGGGCCAAGTGGCCAACCATGTATATCAAGCCTTAGCATTCCCCCGCATGTGCAGCCTGTTTGCATGTGGAGGGAGAAACGAACACTGAATGCCACCCAATTGTCAGATTTGCTCAATAACTCTCAATCAAGTGGTCCTTTTCTTATATAGAAGTCATTACAATATCTCCTAATTACAGCAATGGTATATATCCCTTAATTATAATATCTCCTAATTACAGCATTTCCTAACATTAAGCATCCTAATTACTGCATCTCCTAACATTAAGCATGTATCCCTAATTCACGAAAGATATTTATAGATCTGTTTCCTAAATAACTATACAACAATTTATGGTAGGTTTGACAGATTTGTTTCCTAAATAAATGTAGAACAATTTATGGTAAGTTTGTTGTCTACCCTACTAACATCCCCCCTCAAATTGATGTTGGTCGATCAAGAAGCATCAATTTTCCAACAAGAAACTGATCACGTAGTCGTATCATAGCTTTGGTCAAGACATCCGCTCTCAGAAGGTCGCTTGAGACATGTGGAAGAGAGATAACCCGAGTATTGACAGCTTCTTGAATAGAATGGCAGTCCACCTCGATATGTTTGGTACGCTTGTGATAGACAAGATTTGTAGTGATCTAAATAACACTTGTATTATTAGCATGAAGAGGAGTGGGAGTAGATTGAGGAAAACCTATTTCAGCAAGTAAGCCACGGAGCCACACAATCTTTGAGCAGACTGTCGACATGGCACGGTACTCTGACTTAGTCGAAGATTTGGAAACACGATCCTGTTTCTTACACTTCCAAGAGATAAGGGAATCACTGAGAAACATACACCACCCGGTGACAGACTGGCGAGTATCAGGACATCCTGCCTAGTCAGAATCACTAAAAACCACAAGGCAAAGAGGAGTACCAGTAGAGAAGAACAAGCCATGGTGAGAAAAACCCCAGAGATATCGAATAATTCGGCGGACCGTTGCAAGATGAAGGTGACGAGGAGACTGCATAAATTGATTAACTTGCTGGACAGCAAAGGAGATGTCAGGCCGTGTAATAGTGAGATAATTGAGACTACCAACTAACTGTCGAAACACCGTGGGATCAGGAAGGAGATCCCCCTCCTCATGTCGATACTTGACATTCACTTCCAAAGGGGTATCCACTGAAGAGGAGTCCTGCAAACCAGATAAGGAAATCAAGTCTTCCGTGTATTTATGCTGATGCAGGAAAACCCCAAATGAATCGGACTGAACTTCCAAACCGAGGAAATACCGGAGAGGACCTAGATCCTTCATATGGAAGGAATCATGAAGATGTTGCTCGAGCTGATCAATGAGAGCAGAATCAATCCCAGTGATGACAATGTCATTAACATAAACCAAAAGAAGACCGATACTAATAGAAGTCGTACAAAGAAACAACGAGGAATCATACTGGCTTTGGATGAAAGAAAACCAAAGTAAGGTAGCCTAGAAGTTATCAAACTAGGCTCAGGGAGCCTGTTTCAAACCATATAGAGAGCGCTTCAGCTTAGACACATTCGACGTCGACGACAAGCTGAGGCCAGGAGGAGGTGTCATGTAAACATCTTCCTGTAAATCACCGTGAAGAAATGCATTCTTCACATCCATCTGGCAAGGGACCATTCCTGAGAGGCTGCAATGGCAATAATAGTATGCACAATGGTCATTTTAGCGACAAGAGCAAAGGTCTCCTCATAGTCAACCTTATACTGTTTCCAAGGGTAACCAAATGAGCCTTATACGGTCCACAGACCCATGAGGCCAAAGTTTCACAAAAAAAAAACCACTTACACCCAATTAGCTTGATATGAGGACAAGGGATCATGTCCCTAGTCCAATTTTCTTGAAGAGCTTGAAGTTCTTCCTGCATAGGCTTTCTCCATCACTCATGTTTATCAGCTTGTGAGTATGAATTAGGAATCAACACAGTTGATAAGGTAGCCGTGAAGGAGGTATGAGGGAAACCATACCTATCCGGTGGATGAGAAGCACGGCCAGATCGTTGAGGAGGATGCAAGACGAGATCAGGATTAGGCGGCTGATCAGACTCAAGAAGGGGTAGAGTTGGCTGACGACGTTCATACACAAAACCAAGCTTGAAGCGTTCAGGAGGGCATATCTAATCATCAAAGAGAGGAAGAACAGAAATTGCAGGGGATGATGTAAGAGAACTAGGAAAGAAACATTGATGCTCAAAGAAAACGACATTCCGAGATATATGAAATTTATTGGAGGAAGCATCATAGCACACAAATCCTTTTTGAGATAAGTTATATCCCATAAAGGCACATTACGCAGATTGCGCCGAGAGTTTGTGATGTTGATGCGGAGGTAGATGCACAAAGCAGACAGCCAAAAGTATGCAAGTCAAGAAAGCTAGGGTGCTAATTATGTAGACAATAGTATGGAGAGTCGAAATTTAGCACTTTAGAAGGCAACCTATTAATCAAATATACTGCTATAGCTAAAGCTTCAACCCAAAATTTAGGAGAGATATTTACAGATCTGTTTCCTAAATAACTATACAACAATTTATGGTAGGTTTGATAGATTTGTTTCCTAAATAAATGTAGAAGAATTTATGGTAAGTTTGTTGTCTACCCTACTAACATTGAAAGCTAGCTCATGGAGTGAGACTTTCCCTTACTCTTAATAACTGACCACCAGCCCCTTCCACAACCGATGTAGGATAATCCAACAATTTCTCCCTCACACATCGGGCTCCAAATCGACAGCACCACGTATCCGACATCTCAAGGAGAATGTTGAACCATGACTCTGATACCATGTCAGATTTGCTCGATGACCCTTAATCGAGTGGTCCTTTTCTTATATAGAAGTCATTACAATATATCCTTTAATTACAATATCTCCTAATTACAGCAATGGTATATATTCCTTAATTACAATATCTCCTAATTACAGCATTTGCTAACATTAAGCATCCTAATTACAGCATCTCCTAACATTAAGCATTGACCCTTCAGGAAAGATATTTACAGATCTGTTTCCTAAATAACTATACAACATTTTATGGTAGGTTTGTCCAATTTGTTTCCTAAATAAATGTAGAACAATTTATGGTAAGTTTGTTGTCTATCGTACTAACACCAATATTAAGAACATGCTAATTTCTAAACTTACAACAAATGTGGGCAGCAAGAATAGAACCCAAGATGTTAGTTTACCAGTTTATCCAAAGCCTTAAGTTGTTAGTTGTGGGCCAACTATGTATGTCGAGCCTTAGCAGTTCTCTATGGCATTTTACGTATCATTTGATACTCATTAAGGGACCATGGGCTTGAATATCTGGTCCACTCTCTACTCAAACCACGCACAATGGCTATGTTAAATCTATGATAGTAAATTCATCTCCTATTTTATTAGTTGTTTGATTTTTGTCTTAATTGGGGGAGATGATCTTTAGAGGAAATATCTACAAGAGACGTACCACTGAGAATCATTGAGATGTTTTCTTAGAAAAATAATTTCAGTCATAATAAAATAGGCTGCCACATTAATGCCTTGTAATTGTGGAGATGAGGTGCAATCTTATCCTTTCCACAGTTGTGCAGTGCATTGCCTTCAATTTGTAATAAAAATAGTATTAAACATTCACTTTTGTCACCATAAGCTTTTAATCTTCATCTCTTTATGAGATTGAAGTGCTTT
The DNA here is from genome assembly GCF_029873635.1 of Malania oleifera. Classification (NCBI taxonomy): domain Eukaryota; kingdom Viridiplantae; phylum Streptophyta; class Magnoliopsida; order Santalales; family Ximeniaceae; genus Malania; species Malania oleifera. The sequence continues at coordinate 33,441,446 of NC_080427.1, read as the reverse complement.
GGCAAGTCAAAAACAAATTCGAAGATGGCTTATATCCACTATTTGTAAATTCATCCACTCGCCAGTGCAATTGATTAGATCAAGTATCAAACTGAGGGCATCGATTTAAGGGGGTTGTCTAGGATACCTAGAGTGGAAGCGAAAAACAGGAGAGCAGTTAATTTGAAAATATGACATGATCGAGAGCAGCTCTAGAGCATTCACATTTTTTATGTGTAGGGATGTGTGTGTGGTATTGTTTGCTCAACAATACAATAAGAGTCGCAGTTGAAACCCAAAAAAAAAAAGTGAGATGTAGCTTCCTAGCAAGCGAGTACGTCATCTGTGACAGGGCTGGGTTTTAGTTCGTTGTGTCTCACCTTGAAAGCTCAAATTCACCTAATTTGAATCCAAAGATTTAATGCAAATTGCCTTGAAATGTGCACAAAATGTGCCTTAGTTTCTAATTTGTGTAGACACCTCATGGATTAGATATCCTAGGTGGTTATTTTTTTCTGTTTTCATCCAATGAGGTAGTCCGTGGGGAACTAAGGGCCAAAGGGACAAGGACTTTGGCCCTTTAGTGGGGAACAATTTTTTGGGTGACTTCTGCATCTACATGGGAAAATGATTTATTGAGAGAATGCCTTTATCATTAAGAACCCGCAACCCGTCACCTCCCCATCACCCAAATTGTCTATTTGGAACACCTCCAGGGCTCCACCAAATTGATGAATCCTGGACCTTTTGTCCTTTTTAATGAAATTCTAGATGAGGAGACTGCTGCAAAGAAATAATGAGAGAAATGCAAGTCTTTAATTCTAAAACTACTAATTTATCCTTGCTTTGGGATAAAGTAGCATTTTTCACTTCTTTTTGGAACTCTGGAAATTTTTCGGGGGATTTTGATGTTTGATCTCCAAAGGAGCTAGAGGGAAGCACCTTTGCAATTGTTTTCAGCTGAGAAATAGAGGGTGTCTTGTCCTCCAAAGCTTATTATTGTTTATGTTAGTGATGAATCTATTATCAAAAATCGATAATGACTGACTAGACTTAATTTATTGCCAAGCTAAAATAAATAAAGTTGGAAAGAAGCTTCTAAAATGATCATCTTGCCATTTTTTATGCCTTATAATCCAACCGATTCATATTGTCATGCTTGGTCATTGAGATTCAAGAAGCATTATGAAAAATTAGATTATATTTATAGGAAATAGAGAAAAAAAAACACTTGATTCTATTTGATTCTAGAACAATTCCTGGATGTGAGTTAACTTATATCATTTATAAATGTTGGAGACGGTAGTCGATATAACCTAACAAAGACCCTAGCATTAGACTCAGCAGTAACTAATGTAATACCAAAAACTGAAAAGACATCGAGGGATTAATGGAAAGAAGGAAACGCTCGTTAATTAAATTAAGGGGTTAGCACACCAATCTTTACTCCATAGAAACCTATCTGAAATGTAACCCCTGCGACCCATTAGTAGGAAAATTAATAGGGAGGTATCCAGAATGCCTATAAAAAGGACCCCCTAAGGAAGGTAAGATATCTCATCTCATCTCATTTCCATTTATACTTTTGCTATTGCAATAATCCTATCCTCCCACACTCCCTGACTTAGGCATCAGAGCAATCTCTTGGAGTACACTCCGGGTCCTCCAAGTTTCTCTTGTTTGATTCCTTGCTATTGGCCACGATCAGAGATCAGTCTACATTCTCCAACTAATTTTTGGTAGCAACAACACTGTTTGTGGGAAACTTGGAAGGATTTCTTTTTAAAATTCAATCACGGTTGCATTATGCAATTCCAAGTCTGAACCCGTTTCTGGGGATCAATCGCCCCAGTCGGTTCACTTCCCACAATTAGACAATACGCCACAAATTATGCCTTCAGATAAATTTTTAGCCTTTCAGTCGAGGGTGGAAGACATGTTTAGCATGATCTTATAAAAAAAAAAAAAAAACTTGTAGAACATGGCCTAAGGACTGTTCAAGCAAAAACAATACCTAAAGGTAAGGCAGTGGTACCACGTGAATCGTCCTTAAAGATTTCATATCCGACAAAAGAAGTAGAAGGAGCCAACAATGTGGGCATTAATGAGCAACGGTTGAAGAAAAACCTTAAAAGGACCGATCAACTAGAAAAGTTGGTAAAAGAAGTTCACAACCAACCTTTAATAGGGGGAAACCTCAGTTAGATCTTTTGATCACCCCTTTACCAAGGAAATAATGGAGAGCCCTCTGCCTAGTAAATTCAAGATGCTTAACATAGAAAGATATGATGGGTCGTTAGATCCCTTAGATCACCTCGATACCTTCAGAATGTTGATGCAATTATAAGGTGCACTTGATGCAATTATGTGTTGAACATTTGCAACAACCTTGAAGGGGAATACTAAAGCATGGTATCGGACATTAATGCCCAACTCGGCTGGGTCGTTCTTTGAGATGGAGCAGTAGTTTGTGGGATATTTTGTCAATAACCGAAAAGTGGCGAAGACTTTAACCATTTTATAAACCTTGTTCAAAAGGGGAAGATATGTTGAAAGAATTCATGCATCGTTTTATCAATGTAACTCTGGAGATTAGAAACTTGGATCACGAAGTTACAATACTCACTTTGACAATGGCTCTACAACCTTATGACTTCTTGAATTCCATAGGGGAAAAACCACCCTTTGATATGGGAGAGCTAATGGCGCGAGCTCAGAAATATATTAAGCTGAAGGAGGTTATCACCTTGAAAAGAAGCAGATTAAATTTGAAGAGAAAATACTAGAGACGTTGATGAAATCATCGTGTTAGGAGTAAGGAAATATGCTTCTAGTAAAGATTTCCCCTCCAAGTATGGAGAATATAAGAAGGGGAGGGACTGTTTGTAGGAGAAAAAGAGGTGGCATGGACCACGAGGCTTTGTGAGATATGTATCATGTTGGAAAATTTGCCCAAAAAACGAGCACTACTCAGCAAAAAATTGGCCTATTTGATGAGTACTGTTCACGAGATAAAAAAATGTCCATTTGATGAGCATTGCTCATGAAGCAATAATGGAGGGAAATGTTTGGCGAAAAAAATTAGCCCATTTGATGAGCATCACTCATAAGACCAAAAAAAAAATGCCTATTTGATGGGCACCACTCATAAGGCAACAAGAGATTGGCACTGTTCGACAAAAAATTGGTCTATCTGATGAACACTGCTCATAAGGTCAAAAAATATCCATTTGATGAGCACTGCTCATGAGATAATAAGAGACAAACATTGCTCGACAAAAAATTGATCCATCTGATGAGCACCGCTCACAAGGCCCTAAAATTCCTATATGATGAGTAGTACTTATGAGACAATAAGAAATAGACACTACTAAGCAAAAAATTGCCTCATCCAATGAGCATTGCTTATAAAGCCCAAAAATGTCCATCTAATGAACACCGCTCATAAGGCAACAAGATAAGGACACTGCTCGACAAAAAAAAGACCCATCTGACGAGCACCGCTCATGAGGCCCAAAAATTCCCATTTGATGAGTACCTCTCATAATGCAACAAGAGACTGACACTGCTCGGCAAAAAATTGGTCCATTTGATGAGCATTGCTCATGAGACCAAAAAATGTCCATCTCTAATGAATACCATTTATAAAGCAACAAGAAACGAGCACTACTTGGTACAGTATTGGTCCATCTAATGAACATCACTTATGAGGCCCAAAGATGCCCATTTGATAACTTAATCCAAAATTCGTGATAATAAAAGGACTCATAGTAAATGCAATATACTCTAGCCAAAAAGGTAACTCTAAAACTCGAGAGTAGGGGGGCAACTTATATAACCTAAAAGATACCCTAACATTAAACTCGGCATTAACTAATGTAAGATCAAAAACTGAAAAGACATCGAGGGATTAATGGAAAGAAGGTAACGTCCCTTAATTAAAGCAGGGGGTTAGCACACCAATCTTTACTCCCTAATATCCTAATGTAACCCTTGTGATCCATTAATGGGGAAATCAATAGGGATTTGTCTTGAATGCCCCCTCTAAGGAAGGTAAGGCATCTCATCTCATCTCATCCATACTTTTATTGTTGCAATAATCCTATCCTCCTACACTCCCTGACTTAGGCATCGGAGCAACCCCTCGGAGTATATCACAGGTTTTCCAAGCCTCTCTTGTTTGATTCCTTGCAGGTGGTCACAGTCAGAGATCAATCCACATTCTACAACCAATTTTTGGCAGCAACAGTACTAAATGTAAATTAGAAGTAGAGAGCATACTATTTATGGTCAAAATTAATAAGTTTAAAATCAGTCTAGAAAACATAGTACGGGAAAAACTGCTCACTAAAGGAGTTGCAGACTTCATGTTGGGGTTCAACCAATGATGGAAATTTCTTTGCATTACCTCTTTTTTAATAGAAACAAATTTAAAGTGAAACATCATAGGAACTGGATGTGGATGTTACAATTTTACTCATCCTGCTAAGATAGAATGCTAACCAATTAGTCTCTTTGCTAGCCATATTTATTAAGAACGTATGTTTATTTACTGCATCTAGGATTTTGGAATTGAGTAAGGTCCTCAAGTACAATTGCCTTGCTTGTTAATTCATGTTTGAATGTCATGGCATTCTTATAGGATGGGATATTACAGATTGAACGGAGAACATTTGTGTGAAGATTTTGGCTTTTGTTAAGATTGTTAGGTCTTGTATTATAAGTGTCAAAATAAAGTTTTGTAAATAGAAAAGTTCATTGCACAATTGCTCAAAACTAATTTCCAAACCCTCACCCCCGATCCCATCCTAAAAAGAAAAAAGAACAGCAGCAGCAACAACGACAATAATAGTATTATGAGCAGTGTTTTAAAAGGCGAAGGCGTAAGGCAAGACGTTTTACCCTACTTGAGGCGAGGCGTAAGCCTCAAGGCGTTGAGGCGTAAGCATTTTGGGACTGTATTTGTTTAAAATAATTAAAAATAAAATCTCTCTCTCTCCCTCTCTCTCTCTCTCTCTCTCTCTATATATATATATATATATAAACGAGAAAAAATTTAGAATAATGGAGAAAAAAATAAAATATAATTTTTAAATATCATATAAGCCAATTTTACATAATAAACACAAATAATACATGTTAAAATATAAGCATGAGGCACATTATAAAAGAAGAGAAACCAAATTAAAGCATCCTCCACAAATTTCTAAGAATATAAAACTAAATGACCAAAGTTCAGAGGCAGATCAAATTGGAAGGGACCCACAACTGTCGAAGAGAGACGGGAAGCTTGGAGGAATCGTCAGAGAGGGAGGAGTTGGAGGAAAGCTAGGAAGCTTTGTCGACTAGTCGGAGAGGGAGAAGGAGTTGGAGGAATCGTGGGAGAGCTATGGAAGTTTCATTAAGAGAGGGAGGAAAGAAGCTTCGTCGAGGGGTTTTGACGCTCCAGAAATGCGTACGTCTTATCAACTGAGGCGTGAAATGCGTGTTTTTCTTCCTGAGGGGTACGCCTTTTCCCCTTATACGTACGCATTTTAGGCTTTACACCCTTCCTGTTACCCCTTAGGGCGTTTTATGCTGAAAATGCAAGGTGTGCCTCAAGAATGCCTTTTAAAACACTGATTATGAGTATAGTTTACAGTAATAGCCTTGGGAACCAAATAATTAATTTAAGGAATTGGAATGGTTACTACCTAAGAGGCAAGCCATGACTTAGTGCTAATGGTGATAACAATAGATTTGAAGGTCATGGGTTCAAGTCATAGACACAACCTTTCTAGATAACAAGTTAAGGCTGCATACATTGCGTCTTCCTCAAATATAACATGGGAGCCTTGTGAATTCAATGTTGCATTGGAATGATGCCTATCCAACATAAGTAAAGTAAAGATAAAATATTGAATAAAAATTTTAAAATGGAAATAAAATATTCAAGATCATATCGGCTTATTTGGATTTGTTGATGATAGGCATCAATTTGGTGGCGCATATACTTGGCATTCGATGTCACTTCAACAACAATGCCCAAATTTAGGGCTTTGAGTGGTTGATCTTTTTGTTGAAGGACCGTGAATGTCTAAGTGAACACTTGGATTATATTTAAGTGTACAAACTCCAAGTCAAACGTTGTTGGAAGAAATGGAGCTTATGAGAAATATCTAAGGTAGTGTTGAAATGGTTTGCATCTTTAAACTTACTCCATTCACAGGGAGGTAACTTGAGAAGTTGTTGAATACTGATATGGTGCGGGTACATCCATACAGTTGTTGGTAAGTTTTAATGGAGGATTTACAAAGAACACATCGAGAGCATATCTTATTGTTGCTAATGAATTCACCATTGTGCCAAAAGATAAAGAAGAAAAGTTTTTTTTTTTTTTCCTTCCTTTGTTTTTATTTATTTTTTACCAAAGTCGTCTTTAAACAGAATAAAGAGAAAATAAGAAAGCATGAGGGTATTAAAGAAGTTATTTTCACCATACCTGCTTTGCATTTGCCTATTCACCTAAACACATTATTTAACCCAAACATCTATGATTGACCTAGTTGTAAACCTTCTTAATATTTTCACTTCTTGTTTCCAAAACACCATTTCTAGACATTGCATCTATACATTAGCTTAAGAATCTCCTCGTAAGAGAATACAATTGAATAATGAAACTGACAATCATTCACATGCTTGAGATGGAAAGAGAGAATTTCAACTAGATTTTATTGACATTATGCACCGAGTAATGGGGTAAGCCGTAGTTAGGGATACTGCATCTACAAAACTTTAAACCAAATTGATAACACTGTACTTAATGTCTCCAGTCTACCTTTAATTTAATACCTTTACATCTAGTCTCCTATATGTTGACATCTTCTTTGAAAATGTCAAGTTGAAAAACTTGGTGTTTTGCTTTCTTCAAGAGCTTGTTTTACATTAAATTATAGGCCTATAATGCGCATAATCACAATTCACCTAAAAAGAGAATTTGTTTGTATATATTTTTCCACTACTTCTTTGTTGGATACCACCTTTTATTGAAGGGTGGTTGTTGTGTTGCTCTTAAGTCTAAATGGTCGTCTGTATTTGGACCAAGCCCTACAATAATTTTTTGTTGGTTGGTGACTTCTCCATATTGATTTTGAACTTTTCCATTGTAGTTTGAACTTCAATTTAGTATCGATGAGATACCTCATTTGCATTTATGAAACTAAGGGTGGAGTAGAGACTCAGTTAGAATTATGTAGAGACGCTTTAGAATCTAGAGGCTTTAGGATAAGTAATAGTAATACAGAATATATGAAATGTAATTTCAATAATAGTAAGAGGAATATTGGAGACAAAGTTAAACTTGATAATGTAAAAATAAAATAACACTTGTAGATTTCGATACCTTGGATCTATTATGCAAGTTGAAGGAGAAATTGAAGAGGATGTAATGCGTAGAGTTAAAGCAGGTTGGGTAAAATAGAGAAGTACTTCAAGTGTGCTTTGAAATCGTAGAATACCCTTAAAATTAAAGTGAAAGTTTTATAGGATGACTATAAGACCAACTATGCTATATGGATCAGAATGTTGGGCAGTTAAGAAATAACATATCCAAAAAGCAAAAGTTGTCAAGATGAGAATGCTTAGATGGATGAATGGTATAATATTGAAAGATAAATTAAAAAATAAACATATTCGTAGTAAGTTAGGCATAGCTCTTGTAAAAAATAAGATAAGGGAGGGGTGATTTAGATGGTTTGGGCACTTGTAACATAGGCCACATAGTGCGCCTGTGAGAAAGAGTGAGTTAGTTATTGTGAGGTGTAATAGAAGAGGTAAGGATAGACCTAAAATAACTTGGAATGGGATGGTAAGGATTTAATAGCCCTAAATTTGTCCCAAAAAAATTGTCCATTATCGCATAAATTGGCGGAAAAGGATTCATGTAGTCAACCCCACTTGGTGGGACTTCAGGCTTAGTTTTTTTGTTGTTGTTAAGATACCTCTTTCGCAGTTTATGTATCATCTGAAAGAGATGCATTTCTATATTTCTTGAAATTCCTAGTGTAATATACTTGGAAGGTTGAAAGCATCCATGCGCCTATTAATGGAGGCAATCATTGCTTCTGCCTCCATGGGTTTCCTTCTCCTTTCTGAATCTCTAAACTGAATGCTATTTAGTTAATGTGGCTTATGTTATTCCATTACAACTGAATTAATTAGTAGTGTCGTTACATTGGTTATAAGAAAAAGCCCCAAAAATGATGCTATGATTATTTTTTCAAAGTTTTGAAACAACATTATTCTATATTGCTGTGTCATGTTACACCCTTTCCTCCACGGGGAAAAAAAAACGACCAAAAAATTGAAGACAAAAAATTAGTTAGAAGTCCACTTTGAAGATTGCTATGTCCATAATTGTTTTAATGTAAATGACATTCACTGGCTTTTTTTGTGTCTTCAAGCCTCCAATTGGTACAGATCAATCTAAAATGGGCAAATGGGTAGAGAAGGAGATCAAAGTGTCTGGAATCAGCTGGGATGTGAACAGCATAGACATTGCAGCAGCTGGTTTGGGTTGGTTCTCTGTGGGTCTCAAAGGTGAAGCCACCTTGACTTTGTGGACATATGATGGCATTCAGATAACTGTGCGAGAGCCTTTGGTTCTCGACCGTGCTCCCTTCCTCGAGCGACCAGGATTTTGGCTGCCAAAGGCCATTTCTGATGCCATTGGCAACCAAACTAAGCAGGAGGCTCAAGCAAGAAAGAGGCTTCAAGAAGAGAGCAGAGAAGAGCTTACGGAGGTGCCTGCTTGAAGAGACACACTTTTGGTCAGTAAATTTTTAATTTGTTCTTTTATCATGATCACTACAATGTTTGATCTTAAGGTATTCACTGCAAATATAAAACTATTACAATTCCAGACAGTTTTCTAAATTGTAATTTTATTGTAGTAGTTGCATTAGGTTTGCATTGATTGTAGCTATTTAGTGGCTAAGCAAGAAAATTTGCTCTTTGTATTTTTTATTTTTTTCCTATATAATTCTTTTCATCAAGGGTATTTTGTTCAGTTGAATAATCATTTATAGGACAACCCAAAAATGGGATAAGATAATTATCATGTCAATCTAGTCTAGTTCCAAAAACTACATTATGACTCACTAAGTGGAATTCTCTCTGGTATATGGTGTACAATGCCATAGAGGTTGATGAATGGATCATGATGGATCAATCAGACCATTATTTAATTAGGGATCAAATGAAATTTGAGGGGTGTCCAAATCACGAACATTGAAACCGAACATTTCTTGTGATATTCTAATAATTAGAAATTGAGATTTCCATGGTTAGACTTCAGGTACAAATATTAAGAAAAGATAAAGAGAAATATTGGATAAGAGATGAGCGATCTCCCACTGTTTAGTTCAAATCCTGTGAACATCCAATAAACTCAGGGAAAAAAAAAGTACAAGTTAATTTTACAGTTATTTCTAGGATGAATACTTTGGTCTAAGGCACTTTTTTTCTCAAAACTTTTACCTTGCAAATCTGTGTGTTTTAGAGAACGCCTTTTTGAGAAATTCAGTTTGAATCTACAATATAGGTTGCATGGTTTGTAACCCTATGTTTGGAGAGGCGATAGATTTGGATTTGTATTGGATTTGACTAAAACGTAATACAAGATTATATTAAAACTTATCCAATTTTATTCAAATACAAATTCAAAGTCCGAAATCCCTATTCCTAAATGCAGCATAAGTGATTTTTTGTCTAGAATTATGTTGGAATTAAATTTTGTTCATTTATTTATTTACCATATTTTTAAACATTTATGATTAAGCTTTATGGTAGAGTTGTTTGGAGCTGGAATTTCCTTGTGTTCTTGATTAAGATGTGAATTTTTCTAGAAATAATTTATTAGATGTTCTATGTGGACTTATATTTTGGGGCAGTATAAATAACTAAATTGTGAAAGAATATTTACTTGAAACCTAAGTTAGATAGTGGGGAGGGGGGGTCAGAGGTAGCTGGCTATGTTGTGGCAATGTACTTTACTTGTTGGTTTGAGTCATTGACTAAGTGAATTTATTCACAAATTTTGTTTAGAGTGTGAGAGTTTATTGTTGTTTGGGGTGATAGCATTTCTCTTAAGCAATGACAACTATGTATGTTGTGTCAATATTTTATAGATCATGAGATTCTTGTTTGCGTTAGTAATAACTAATGCCATACTAGTTTCACCAAGCATTCCAAAAGGATATTGCTTCTATGAGAACTCTTTTGATGAAAACAAATGAGAATCAAAGACTTGAAAAGTGAATAGGGCCTAAGTCTAGGTTGTCCCATAGAAACAAAAAACAACAATGAAGGTTTGGATGATGGAAGAATTAGAATTGCATTTGAACAAGAGAATGGAGAGGGAATGAGGAAGAAGACCACCTATAGAACATACAAAGATAGGAGATCATGCAGGAGTGGGATGATAGAGAGACATAAAAGTGGGTTGCAAAAGGAGGAGGAGATCATTATGGTTAAGCTGCTTTGTAAGCCTACTATAATTTGTTAGACATGGAAGAGAAAAATTGTTCCAATTGTATTACAAATTTACAATGTGAAAATTGGCAAATGTTTTTACAGTATCTCATCAATTCTACTTGAATGAGGGATGGTACCTCTCTAACTTTATGTTTAACTTTGATTTGTATGAATTTGAATAACATTTGCAAATTCAAATTCAAGACTCGAAAATTCATGCTTCTAAATATTACTTAATGTAGTCAAATAAGGATTCTTTTTAGTAGACATAACACTAATAAGTTGATAAGGATATAATTTACAACAAACCAATATGCAAGTAGCAAAATTTTAATGTAAGTTCTTGCCCTTATTTTCAACAGTTATATCTTTACACTACGTGAGTTTCTAAAGAATTCAGTTGACTAAGTGCTCAACAATTTGAGTAATTGAAAAGGCTAAACAATATTGTCCATGACGTTTAGCATTATTGTTTGAATAATGGTAGTTATGTGGTCTATTGGGCAACACTCATTGAGTCAACTTCAACTTTTGGTCAAGCTCAATTTTTTACATTTACTACTTGACCACTCTAACGAGACAAGTCTTTCATTTATCTTTTGAAGCAAGAAGTAGGTTACTTTTCATTTTATAATCCGATCTAGAGAGCCTCCAATTTATCTTTAAAAAAAATGTCACATTGTAAGGGATTGGTTAGACTCTTTTTTGCGTATTTCTCTTTATTTTAAATTATATTTATATTATATTACTATAAAAATAAGACGTACCAAATTACGATTTGCTCAAGACAATCTACACTTTTTTTGCACATTCAAGAAAAACTTAATTGCAAATTAATTTAATATTGGTTAGATTTGCGTAAAGATTAGAAAATTTCATAAAATTGTTCAAAAAATTTTGAGTTTAAAGTACTGAAAAACAAAAAGAAGTGAGACTCAATAAAATGACTAATATAGGTTTGTATCTTTCCCTCTTTTTTTTTTTTATTGCTTTTGTTTTTTGAGATTGTATTGTGCCAATAAACTTGAGTCTTTCTAGAAATTGTCATTTGTTCGCGAGCGAGTCAGGTTTAAAAAAATGAATGAGAATAGAGGCTTGTTTCTTTGGAAGTTTAATTACCAAAGATTAGGATGAAAGTTTTTGCAATTATAATAGGTTCCTAAGAAAACTCCACCTATTATGCACTTAATATGTCAACTATTTTCGTAGGGTTGATCCTAGGCCCAAATAAAGGAGGGAGATAAAGTAACTAATAGTTAAATAAACTTGGCAATACCATACAATATTAATCCTTGCCAATTGTTGTTGTAATAGGTTCCTAAGAAATCTCAAATATTTGCCGCTCCAAAAAAGCATGTGAGCAGTGTGATAATTCTTATTTGAACTCAATTCAATAAAATAAATGAGCTTACAAGCTGCCTCATTTAATTTGTAAGAATGTCAAGTTAATAAACATTGTAGCACTCTCTTAAAATTTGGCTCATATTCATTAGGTTTGTTGACTTGAAAATCAAAAGATGGGAAATTAAATTAGCTACAATCAAAACATTTTTATCCTCACTTTACTTGCACCTTTCAAGTGAGACTACCATGAACAACCCCAACCCGACTACAAACCCTGCAATTAATTATAAAATGAGCTCACTAAACTCGAACTCAAACCCTAAATCCGAAACCCTCAATTTTAGAGCTACTTTATTAATCAAGCTCTCATATTCATTAGGTTTGTTGACTTGAAAATCAAAAGATGGGAAATTAAATTAGCTACAATCAAAACATTTTTATCCTCACTTTATTTGCACCTTTCAAGTGAGACTACCATGAACAACCCCAACCCGACTACAAACCCTGCAATTAATTATAAAATGAGCTCACTAAACTCGAACTCAAACCCTAAATCCGAAACCCTCAATTTTAGAGCTACTTTGTTAATCAAGCTCTCATATTCATTAGGTTTGTTGGCTTGAAAATCAAAAGATGGGAAATTAAATTAGCTACAATCAAAACATTTTTATCCTCACTTTATTTGCACCTTTCAAGTGAGACTACCATGAACAACCCCAACCCGACTACAAACCCTGCAATTAATTATAAAATGAGCTCACTAAACTCGAACTCACACCCTAAATCCGAAACCCTCAATTTTAGAGCTACTTTGTTAATCAAGCTTTCCCCATTGCAACTCTCATCCCATGCCTGAATTTCCATTTCCAAATCCAAATGCCAGAAAATAGGTGGCGTTTGGAAACCCTCAATATACCTTAGGAAACGCTAAAATTCATAAAACCAACCAATTCCCAACTCGATGTCTCAAAAATTCCCTGAACTTAAGAACAAGTGCGAACTCAAATATGGGGTGTCTGGAAACAAAAATTTAAGTACATGAATGTAAACAAAATTTTATACAAACCCACATTAGATATATACTGGAAAAATCTTCTCACCTATAAGAATATAAGAATTGTTTGGACCAAATTCATCTTGAAATTCCCCACCTTATATTTTATAAAACTATGAAGGTTCAATTTGTTTCAAGGCAAGCCAGCCCATTTGAATGTGCTAAACCTGCAAATAAAGAAGAGACCGATAATTTAAAATTTTTTTCATATCCAAATTTAACATTTTTGTTTACAATATCTTCAGAGACTGCTTAGGTTAACTAAACAAAGATCATGAGAATGAACAAGCAGAAATGCAAGACTCTTGCTCTATACAGAAGTTCTATTCTACTGACATCACCGGATGTTGAACAGTAAGCCGGGGCTGGCTGCAGTTGGAGTGAAGTTGAGCTCAATTCAAAGGAACGGCATTTCAGTTCAACGGGGCTGCTGGATGCGTCGAGGGCTGCATTTCGAGTTCACATACTGGGCTGGCTTCTCCCAGTTCTTCACTGCCTGAGCCTTGACACCCCTATCTCTTGGCGACTTCATTATACTCAGATTCAGATTCTTCATCGCCGTATCGGCATCAATTTGGAAACCTGGTGCGGCAGAACAAGCGTAAATCAAAGATCAGAACTAGGAATGAAGGAAAATGAATCAAATCACACCCACTTCCTCCAGGATCAAATAGTAGTCTTGAATGTAAAATTGGGCTGAAAAGGCATCTGTATTACAGAGAGCATGGATTTGGATTTGAATAAATTGGGAAAAAATTCAAATGAAGTTTCCGAGGGTTACTTTTCTCCCTACCAATTTATTTTATAAAGTGCAATTCAAATGAGGGATTTGAAGAGAATCAGTCAGGTTTCTTCTATTCTATTGCCAAATCGCTCAATCCAAAGCGCAAATCATTATCAAATCATGAGAACGCCTCAACCACACATTGAAGAACAGGCAACTGCTTCAATTGCTTACGTCCTAGTTGTTTAAGGAAAAATAAATCGTTAGTAACTCGGTGCCAAATTAAAAGGGAACGGAGCTCAATTTCATACCATTTCCAGGCATTTGCTTCACAGCAGAGTACCACAATTCATTTCCCTCTCCATTCATTGAAGATTGAATGAATTCCTCAAACTGAACTTCCAGACTTGGAAAATCGTCGCCAGCACCCAAATCAAAAGTATCTGGCAGCAAATCAACAACGTCATTGTCATGGCCATCAAAATCATATTCACCATTCCCAAAGATGTCCTCTTCCTTGTGCTGGCTGAGCCAGTAATCGCGGAACCATGTTGATGTCGTGATCAAATCCCACCACTCGGGGGAGAAATCTTCCACTTGCCGTAATGCAGCAGGAATAAAAAGAGGAGCATCAGGGTTCAATGTTGACCTTCCTGAGACTAACGCCATGCCTACTTTCCAATCTGCACTAAAAGGTTCACGGATCAAACAAGAACAAGTTGAATAAAATGATGATAAGAAAAATAAGTACGGAAGAAACAAGTTAAACCAATCCAAACCCAGGTACCCTACCCCTGAACATAAAACTATCCATCCGGAGACCTTTTTTGGGGAATCATACGCCAGAAAAATTCAAAATGACTTAAAAAAATATGAACTTGAAGGAATGCACAAGCATTGAGATGCATAGATTTAAGTATTTCAAACTCCAAATAAGCAATCAAGGAGATAACACGAATAGATACAGGAAACACATCTCTCCTGCATCTGATACTCCGCAGATCAAGAAGCTAACTCAAGAAACAGTACTACCAGAAATAATTGAATCCACACGAGTCTCGCACCAAAGTTCCCAAAAGCACACTTAGCTCAACGACAGAAGTACTCATTACAACTAACAACGAGTGCAGCCATAGACATTAAAGAACTCACCATTTCACAGTACTGACAAAAGTTTAAAAGGGAATCGAAATTAGACCTAAGCACTTTTTTGTGGGAGAAAGAATTGGATAAACGACAGAATCAAAGAAAAAGCTAAGAGAAGATTCCGAAAACAAAACTTATTAAGAACCAGATCCAAAATTGGCAACAGATTTTATATGACAAAACGTCAAAACCAAATCAATTTTCTTACCCTAATGAACTCATCGAAACCATAGAATCAAGCATCCAACATAATAATGCCTAAAAATTTTCCCCAGCTCGTCATACCACGGAATCAGAGTACAACCACATCAATTTAGGAGAAGATCGTGATCTTTACAATCAGATCTCATGAATAACAAAATATTAACTTCACAAAACAAATCAAACAATTAATGTAAATTACAACAAACAGATCAAGTCTCCAATCCAAGCAGCTCAACCAAAAAGAAAAAATTCAATCATTCTCACAGGACAGATCGGGAGCATCTCAAAATCACAAGATCTACAAATCAAGAACAACATAACTACAGAAGAATTTACCTCTTAGCGAAGAAAATATCTCTCGTTGAATCAAGATCTTGTTCGGATTCGGACCATAGAGGACAAGATAAGATCCAGGAGACTGTGTAGAGTCATAATATATAGGCAGTACAGTCCGAGCCTGTTAGTCCGAGCCTCAGGCTCGGCCCTACCGGGTCTGCCCATTGATTGCCCTACGTGGGCCCGTAGATTCTCAGCCGGTTACCATCCGGTCGCCGGTCAACTTGCGCTGGCGGTGACGTGTCCTTGGTTGCTTTGTTAAAGATCAGGTGGGGACCCATCGTCGTGCGTGACACGACCTTTTGGCGGTTTCATCTGACGGACACGATGGGGTCTTGGTTTGTCAGACGGCTGAGATGATCCGAAAGAGTTGATGATTATCTCTACTGCGTGGGGCCCACTTGGAGCTGATATCGCCGATTATCCGCGCACTTTTCACATGGGATGTTTGGACAGTGGGCGAATTATGAAAAACAACGTCGGTGTTTGGTAACGGGTTTAACGTTGTGTACTCTTAAAACCATGCCATCGTACGTTCGATTCAGACCCGTTGAATGCGATTGCAAAAGGCAAAATTGTAAAGGAATTTTTCTACTTCTTTACTAAAATTTATTAAAGTTTTTTAACTTTAAGTTTAAAAATACTAAATTGAGATTATAGTTTTCCATTATTTTTATTTAAATATATATATATATTTAAATTTGTGGTCGAATATTTTAAAATAAAAATTGAGCTTCTACGAAATTTAAATTACTTTTATATCCATTTTTAATCTGTATGTTATCATATTATTTGAACTTTAATTGAATACAAATTCATAATTAGATTTAATTATTTTGCTTATATTAGTTTGATAATTAATGAATGATTATATGCATTTTTGAAGGATAGTCAACTCTTGTTCTTGAATTTTGCTACTTATTTATTAAATATTAAAGTTTTAACTTTTATATTTAAAATGAGAATTTAGGTCTTATGGGTAAATCAAATTTAAGCTTTAACAAAATTTAAAATTATATTCTACTATTAGCTTAATTTAAATTGAACACAAATTTATGATGGATTTTTTTATTGGTTATGAGTTCTTCCTCATCATAGGTAGTGTTCTACATCTTATTATTAAGTCTTAGGTAACTTATCAATGAAACTTATAACTCTATGGCATCCTTTTAGAATAACTTTTTTTTTGGGAATATTTTTCCATTTTCCTTCACCATGTGGTTGAATGTAGTGTAAGAATTTTATCTTCCAAAGCCAAATTTCAATAAGACTATGGGAAGAAGAGCCATCTTACCAAACAAAGGAAGCGAAACCATGTAAGATCATTCAATCAAGTAGGGGGAAAATGATATTTTTTTAGGGTTTTCCTAATGGTGATAGGATCGAAATGATAATTTAAAAAAAAAAATTAACGAATTGGAGGAAATCCTGTGAAATTATCCTAAAAGTATATGATATCACATAGGTTGGTTCGATATGTTTCAATACAACTTTCCAGTATAGTTCTTCGCTTGTTATGATTTATTCTTATTCTTTTGCAACCTTAGAGTAGACCTTTCAATATGGTTCTGTTTAGGACATTCCATTGATGTTAGCTTTGGTGTATTCTCAAGAGGGGGGTGAATTGGAATTTTAAAATTTATTCCTAAGTTTAACTAAACTAACAATAGTATATTCGCAACCTAGGGTTTGTCTATACAGTTCGAAATGTGCAAATAAATATAACGTTCGGAAATTAAATAATGCACGACATTAACAATATAACATACATGTGCGATAAATAAATTACAAAAAAATAAAATGCATGCACGATATGTTATCGGGGTTCGGCCAACTATGTCTACGTCCCTGCCTCCAACTCGCAAGCCTGAGGATTCCACTAAAACTCACTTAACGAGTGGAGTGGCACCGATTACAACCAGGTCAATTCAAGGGGCTGACCTCAACCAACACGTCTTATTAAGATGGGGCACCTAACTTTCTTAACCAAGTCTAAGTCAGTCCAGGACTATTTTACCAGGGCTAATCTCCTTCTTCAGACCCGTGCCTAGAATACAATAGATTTGAAATACAATTTTTGCGTACAAGGAAATGCTTCTTTCATAAGTTGATATGTACCAATATAATCAACACACACTACCAAATGATAAGATATGATAAGCTCAGTGTAGCTTTAGTGTCTACTCTCAAATTAATGTCAATAATGCAATCAGTACGTAAGAGTATAAGTGACTAGATCTTTGTGTCAAAATAATATTCTCAATCACAGTGCACTACAAAGATCACAAGTATACTCCAAATATCTCAACATAAGTTTTTATCAAAGTAAACCACAAGAGATATTCAACAATGGTTTGTAAAAATAGTTATTTGATCTTTGTATTAAAATGATGATCTTAATCAAGGGTATAGCAACAAAGATCTTTTGGCACTCAAGCAAAAATCTCAAAATTTATATTTATCAAATATAAGCACAGGAGATATTTTGAGAATAATTTGTAAAATATTTTAGCAATCAAAATCCAAGGTGAACTCCTTGAGTCTTACAATGACAATGCAAAACTCAAAAGCTCAATGAAGTATTCCTATGGAAGACTTATTAACAAAGTCTCATAGGGAAACTTCAAGCTTAACTCTCTAATAAAATAATATCAATCAACAAGAACAAGAGAGAGAGCTTAAGCCTAGTGAGAAGAACACCCAATCACACTTACAGAGAGATTTAAGCAATAAAATCTGGTAAGGATGAGTGTAGAAGGCTAAAAAATGAGTATGGGAGATTTTCAAATTTTAAAGGATTTTTCCTAATTACGATTGCTAATCCGATGCTAATTATTCCAAATGAAGAGGTATATATAGAGTTCCCAAAAAATATAATCGTTCAAGACACATAGGGAATTATTATAAATGTTTTAATACATTTTAATACAATTAACCCCATTTAAATATTTTAATCACGGTAAAAATAATGGGGCAACCCAAGAGCACCAATCGACCGAAGGCAAGGTTCGGTTGACCGAGTGTGCAAGTTCGGTTAACCGGGCAAGATTTGAACTAAAAGTTTGGTCAACCGGTCAACAAGGTTCCAAAGGGATTTTTCCTTTCCGCGCGGTTTGGTCGACCGTGAGGTTTTGAACTAAGTAGTTCGGTCGATCAGACCGTTAGTCAAACACACG
Source organism: Malania oleifera (assembly GCF_029873635.1). NCBI lineage: Eukaryota > Viridiplantae > Streptophyta > Magnoliopsida > Santalales > Ximeniaceae > Malania > Malania oleifera. The sequence goes on along the minus strand of NC_080427.1, from coordinate 33,422,971 downwards.
TGGGAACTCAGTCAACCAGGTGGTTGGCTTACGATTTGGGCTTAGTCAACCGTATGGTTAAATGGTTGACTCGGAGGAAGTTTGGTCAACCTGGTAGAATGAACTAAGTCGTGTTCAGTCGACCAGGCAATGGTTAAATAGTTGACTCAATCACCAGTTCGGTCAATCAACATATTTGTACTTGTGCAGTACGGTCGACTGAATATGCATTTTAAAAGCATTTCTATTCTATTTACTTATGTGATCACCCTTTCCATATAACCATATATATTTGTGCATGTATGAGTGTCCTAAGGTCATTTTAGGCCTTTTTCGTTTGAGCTTACCTATCATATCATGCAGATGATGCATATAATTATTACAGCACAGAACCTATTTACTATTACAGACCCATAATGATTAATGAATTTAAATACAACATGAATAAGGTCTTCGGGGCCTCTAACTTCAACTTCTTATGTCATCATTTTGATTTGTCAATTGTATACCTACACATATACTCAAACATCCATCAAATACAACAAGTATTTATCATTATCAAAACTGAGTGTGACCTATAAGGTCAACAAATAATATGCTCAAGTTCATTCAGAAGAGATGGACTTTACTATCATAGTCCAAACTCCTCTATCTAACATTTCCCTTAAACAACATGGGGTCTTGACTCATTGTTGTAGTCCATACTCCTTTAATCTATTAAAAAAAAATTGTGTCTTGACTCATTGTTGTAGTCCATACTCCTTTAATCTATTAAAAAAAAATTGTGTCATTTTCCAGTAAACCGTCGACGGTTTCAATAAACCGCTCGACGGTTACTTGGACTAATTGAGGATAGAATGTTTGTTGTGAGCAAACCGTCGACGGTTATACCTGTTGCTGAATGACCGAGAATCCTACAAGTTGAAAATTTGCTACTATTCGATTATATGCAGCGATCTGGGATTCTTCAGTTGTATTACTTGAATAGTTGTTTGTATTTGATAGCCTAGGATCTATTTGATTTAGCATTTAAATACTTTTGAATGTGTAACAAATATATATTGTACAAGTCCTATATATAAGACATCTTTATATCAATGAAAGTGTCCTACATTTTCTATATGGTATCATAGCTCTTTCTCTAATGAGTTTTTCTCTTCCTTTCCTAATGGTCGTTTGCTCTGAGTCTGTTGTTGCCACCACCCTCGACACTCCCGACAGTGGCAACTCTCCTTTTATTGACATCAATGTCGGCTCCCAGCTTCTCTTGAAACTTACCTCTTCCAACTTCCCTTCTTGGCGCGTCCAACTGATGTCATTGCTCATTAGCTATGACCTTTTGGACTATCTTGACTGTACAACCATTTTTTCATCACGAACCCTTTCTTCTAGCACCTTATCTGTCAATTCATCTTCTGCAAGAGTCTCCAATCCGGCTTTCTGGTGTTGGCTTCGACAAGATAAACTAATTCTTTACGCCATCCTTGCATCTGTCTCTGAACCGGTCATGCCGATTATTGTCGCTTCAACCACTGCTCACGATGCTTGGTCCAAGTTGCAAAGATTGTACGCCAATCGTTCATGCACTCGTAATATGCAACTTAAGGAGGAGTTGACACTCATTCGGCAAGAGTCCCGCTCGGTCTCGAAGTATCTCCACACCATCAAGGTATTAGTTGATAAACTTGCTGTGATTGACTCTCCTATCTCAGCGGATGATATTACTTTGGATGTCCTTAACGGTCTTGGCCCTGAGTTCTGTGAGATTGCAGTGCCTATTCAGGCACGTGAGATTTCTATTACATTTTAGGAGCTTCATGATATGCTGGTTGGCCACGAAAATTACTTATGACATGTTGACGCGTCCAATGCTGTCTTGGTTGCCACTATGAACTTCACTCAATGTTGCACTCCCGCTTCCACTTTCAACCACAACCAACACTCCAGCCCTGTTTCCTCTGGTCAGCATCACCCTAACTCTAGATGCAATAATCCCAAGGAGCAATCCGGTAAGTCCTAGATCATTTGTCAACTATGTAACAAAGTCAGCCACTCAGCTAAGACTTATTACTTAGCTTCAGGAGTGAAATCTCTAAATTGTGCCTCTACCAATGCAACCACCAACAAAAAATGGCTTGTAGATTCTACTACTTCTCACAACATCACCTCTGATCTTGCTAATCTCTCTATTCACTCGGAGTATGATGGCACGGATGAGGTCGTCATTGGTGATGACTCAGGTTTGCAAGTCACACATGTTAGTTTTATGTCTCTTCCCTCTTCCTCGAAGCCTTTTAAATTGACTATGTAGAAACCCAAACTAGAAACATAAAAGACAATAAATATAAAAGAGAGAAATAAAGGAAAATGAAAGAAAAGGAAAGAATTTAGAAGACAGGGCCAAAAATCGTCGATGGTTTCATAAAGCATGAGAAAAATCATCACTGGTTTTGGGTCAACAGGGGGAGTCCACTCTTGGGCTGCTCACCTATAAATATAAGTGAGCTCATTTTTTTTAAGAAATTTCAAAATCCTCTCTTTTGGAGCTCTACTAGGGTTTTGGGATTTCTTCGTCAAAAGACTCCTATGGGTTCACTTGTGCTCTCAAATCACTCTCTCTCCTCCAGGCTCATAGGATCTCAGGTTTCTACCGGTTTGAAAAATCTAGGGTTTTGAGCTTTTGGCCCGTTTCAATTTCCTTTTCAGAATCAAGTAAAGGGCATTAAGTTAAGTTAGCTTTTTAACGAATTTGAACCATATGACATGTTTTTGGTGTAAGTATATTTATGTTTTCAAATGATGCCTCGAAAACCGACCATTCAAAAAGACCTTTTTCAAACCTAAGATATGTATTCTATATTGAATACAAATGAACGGTGGGAAGCTTGGTTTTAGTTCCTAAACCGAATATACTATGTTTTTTTGGTTGCCTACAAGCTATGTTCAAACATTTTTATAACCGAAATTGGGAATGCTTGTGAAATACTGGAACTATTTATGAAAACACAAGGATTTATTATGACAACTGTGAGGGTCGGGATTTGATACAGCGGCCATGAGCCGAGTTTTATATGACAGCCGCAAGGTATATGTTTAAGGCCGCGAGGGTCAGGATTATGTTTAACGGCTATGAGTCGAGCTTTATATGACGCCCAGGAGCTGAGAGTTATTAAATGATAGGTTTTATGTGAAATGAGTTAGAAATACAGTTTTATTACTTAAATTGTATGATATGCTCTAGGAACCCTGAGGACCAGTATGTTATGAGCATGAACTGTTGCTAGAGAATCAATATGTGGCCATGTGCGCCCACGCTGTTTTAGATAGCAGCGTAGGGTGGTTTCAGCCGATTAGCATTGGTAGAGGGTGTACCTTCTTTAGAAGCCCGGACTTTCAGGATGTGGTAAGGCAATCAGAACCTTGTAAGCAAGTTGCGGATGCCTGCGTAGTCGGAGTTAGATGCAGATGTATGTTTGACATTGTCTAGGTTAATCACCTCAGGCTTAGTCTAGCCTTTGGGCCGCATAACCCGTACCATGTGGGAAGTAAATGGTGTTAGTCACAGGGATTGTCTTTTATGCATATTTGTCGATTTATGTAAATGATGTTACTTATTTACTGAACTGTTTATACAATGGAAACGAGGCAAACATTTTCAACTGTATAAAGTTTGTACGATGTAAAATAGCTAATTTCGGGTAAATGAGGAATGGATGTTTTTTTTAAACACTGAATGTATGCTGACCACACAGTGATATTAAATTAGTATTCTATACTGAGAAGTGTCTCACCCCAATATACGAATCATCTTTTTAGGAAATACCAAGAATCGTGCTTATTAGGGTAAGGGGGTGGAAGTTAGAATAGTTTCTTTTGTGAGTACCTGTATGAGCTATGGTGTATGTAAATTATGTTGTAAGTCTCTGGACTTGTATTATGGTTGTATGGACTGAGTTAAGTCCCTGGACTTGTATTATGGTTGTCTTTTTTTGGTTGGATTGTAATATGGATGTTTGGAAACCTTTATGTATAAAGGAAAATTAGAACTCTAGTAATGTATGTTTGGAAAATGTTTCATTATTTCCGCTGCATTTATTTATGATGAATATGGTATCAGGTACACAGACATTACTAAAGTAGCACCCCGGGCCCATGTGGCAGGTCGAGGCATTATAGGTGGTATCAGAGCCTAAGTTTGCTAGGTTCTGCAGAATTTGACAGTAGATAATTACCAGAGTATAGGTTAAGACAATTTAAGGATGAGAGTGGGTAGGTTAGGCGAATCTTAGTCTAGAAGCTTTAAGACGGTAGTTTTGAGATGGTCTTCTGTGTTTTGCCTGAAATAACGATTTCAGGAAAACTATGGTAAATCCATCGATAGTGTCATTTCTAGGTTGAGAGATTGGAAATTGGAAACTTAGGTGGGAATGTTAGGATTGGGTGAGTAGATGTTAGTCCCGGAGTTGTGATTAAGGACCAATATGTTTATTGAACTAAGGGTATACGAGCAATAATAATATATTTTTTATTATTCATAAAGAACACCCAACTCACCCTCCCTATTGGGTGCCTACCAAAACCAACAATGATTTATGAATATCAAAACTTTGGACTTTCGTTTTTAGGGTGTAATCCATAGACACCCTTAGATTTTTTAAATATAAAACTGCAAAACAAGTCATTGCTTGTTAATTTGACTTTACTATTCTTTTATTTATAACTAGTATTCCATTTTTAATTACAAGCAACTTGTTTGGTAAGATTTTATTTTAAAATCCTAAGAACATACTAATAGTGATGAGTAATATTTTTTAATAAAATTTTTGCAAGTATTTATCATTTCACTTAAGTTATAATTTAATATCATTGTGGAATTTGCACATTTTATCTTAAGATCTTTTTTTTTTTTTTTTAATTAGATCTTAACTTTTTTTTCGCTTTTGTCTATCAACAGCACTAGATCTTAGAAGGTTGATAATGAAATTTGAATATTGTAAAATAAAAAATTATGAGTAATAATAATTTTTTTTATAAGAACTTGTTCAATTGACAATCAACTAATGAAAGATTATTTTTTTCACTAAACTATAATGCAAGAGGATTTTTTTTTTTTTTTGTCATTGCAAGAAATTCAAGAGATGTACTGTCATATTTATGTGTTTTTTTTTCAAATCATGAGATGCTTTCAATTTTTCTTTTCCCTTAGTTTTGTGCCTTAAGATGATGATGACCCACTAGATGCATGTCCTTATTCCAATAATTCATTAAAATATATAATAAAATTCCAAGTATAATATTAGAAATATGAATGTAGTAGAACCGAGATATCATTAAGAAATAGTCCAATTTGACTAAAATCATTCAAAACTTATTTAAAACTTCTCAGCTCAATGATAAATTAATTATTCACATTGTTTAAAACTTGGATCTAAATACTGACAAAATAAATCCTAAAAATTGAGTAGTACAATATAAATTGGTTTGGCAATAGGAAACTTGATTTGAAGTGAAATATCTCTTTTCTCTCTTGCATGTATTTATGAGAAGTAACTTAAATGTCGATTTTTTGACAAAGTCTTTTTTACCTTATCTTTTCAGACTCTTTTTTCAATTTCTTATAATAGACAACTACTTGAGGGAAAAATATGTATTTTGAAAATTAATAATAAATACAACTATTATAAATTTATAAATAGTATACGATTAATGTAATGCTCCAGAAAATGATATGATTGGGAATGTAATATATATATATATATATATATTAATTAATAATAATAAATAAATTAGTTAATTGATTAATCAAATAAATTAATAAAATTGATTAATTAATGATAATAACAATTAAATATATATATATATATATAATATTACTATAATACTTTAAACTCCTTCAAGATACTTCCCAAAGGAGATGTCGCCTCTGAAATCCAGAGAGAGAGAGAGTCTCTCTCTCTCTCTCTCTCTCTCTCTCTCTCTCTCTCTCCTTCGTTCTCTCTCACACTCTCCTCAATTTCTCGGTAAATGTTCGACCGATCGAAAAATCGAAAATACCGCTGGGTTTCTATCTTCGCCACCGACATTCCTATCGGAGTGGATTTGTTGTGAGAGCGACGTAGGCACCACTCCTAGGGAAAGATATATTCCCTCTCTTTCCTTAATTTCTCCTTAATTTTTCAGTTAAATCGACGATCGGGCACCACCACGGGATCCTAGTCTCGATCGTCATCATTTTGGTCGAAACGAATTTTCAATTTGGGGGTCCTAGGCACCACTCCAAAGCGGGAGTGGGATTTAGGGAATTAAGGAAATTAGTTATTTTTTCGGGGGTTTAACTGTTATCTGAAATTTATGGGCTTAGGAAATGTTAAAATAATATTTTATTTGAGGTTAAATTGATTGAATTAGGGTTATTGAATCGGGATTCGGGTAAGCGCCACAGGCATCGTTTTGGGGTCCCTGCTGGCGTAGTTTCAAGAAACCAGATAAGGGAATTAAGTTAAGTCAGTATTTTTATGAAATTTGAATCAATTTAATTATTATGTTTATATATATAATTTGATTTGAGAATTCAAAAGTTATTTTCGAAAACTCCCGTTCAGATTAATTCATTTTACAAAATTAGGATATATGATATGTAATTTTGTATAAAATGAACTATGGATAGTTGAATATATATATATATATATATATATATATATATATCTATATATATATATATATATGAATGAGTGCGTGTAAATGTGAAATTGTGTGGCAGATGATCTGAATGGGTTGGAAATTATAAAATACTGAATTGTTTGAAAAATACTAGAAATGCTTACGAAAATACTAGAACTATTTATGAAATGCAAAAGTTTGAAATAACGGTCAATGGCCGAGTATTGTTTGATTGGCTAAGGTCCAAGATTGTTATTTGACATCCGAGGGCCGAGTTTTAATTGACACTTATACGTTAGGTTGTATTTTGTGGCTAGGGGCCAGGTCTTTGGAATAATAGGAAATATATGTGAATTGATATTTTAAATGGTGATTTCTATTATCTAAATTGCATGATATACTTTAGGAACCCTGGGTGTAGTAACCAGACCCCGAAAAAAAAAAAAAAAAAAAGATATTTTGGAGAAGATATTTTGAAAAGAGATATTTTGAGATATTTAAATATAAATATCTTGGAGAAGATATTTATTTAGATTACTTAAGGGTTAAGTAAGGATTTATTCTATAAATTCTCTTATCCTCTCTCTCTCTCTCTCTCTCTCTCTCTCTCTCTCTCTCTCTCTCTCTCTATAAGATCCTTCGCCGTTCGTCATCCGTTTCCAAAAACGGAGGGTACTGCGTGGATCAGAAGAGGAAACTCTATACTTTTAGTGGATCGGATTGTCGTTTCGGAGAGTTACGGGTTTTCCCAAGAATCGAGGTAGGAATCTGATCCTAATTTTGATTGGATATTGGATAGCAGTAGAAAACATAGTAAGGTTATGTTCTGTGGTTTTAGGTTTTCGGGATCTTGGGTTGTCGTTTTGGACCGTTTTCGTACGAAATTTCATTTCGAATATAAGGTAAAGGGAATTTGATTACAACAGCATATTTGGAAAACTAAACCGCTAAAAAGCTAGTTTATGTTATTATTTATGATTTAACTGCTTATTTGTGAAATTCTACCGAACAGAGATGCCGGTTTGATGATTTTACGATTTTTGGTAAAAACGAGGATTACAATGTGTGATCTCTAAATTTTACAAATATTGTTTATTTGTGTTTATACTATAGTAGGAGAGGCTCGAATCCTTTATTTATTCAGTTAAACTATGTATATTGAATTTCTATCATTTAGCGGGTTTTTGTATTAAACTTGTGTGATATATGTTGAAATGGAAATGAATGTATTTTCTATACTACTTGTAGACACCCTATTTTTGCCCTAACCAAATAGAGCAAGGGGTCCTTTCTCATTGTATTATTATTAGTATTATTTCCTTATTTTTATTATTATTATTTTATTATCACTATTATTTCATTATTATTATTATTATTATTATTATTATTATTATTATTATTACTATGATTTCTATTGTTGTTATTTATATTATTATTATTATTTTTATTTTCACTATTATTATTATTAATTATTTTCCTATATTGATATAAGTAATTTATTATTTATTACAATTATTTTATTTTTATTATTTATTTTCCTATATTGTTATAAGTAATTTATTATTATCACTATTATTATTATTATTATTATTATTATTATTATTATTATTATTATTATTATTATTATTATTATTATTATTTGTTATTTTTACTACTATTATTCTTATTACTATTATTATTATTTTTATTAACATTATTATTATTTGGCTATTATTATTATTATTAATTTTTATTACTCTTGTTATTATTATCATTTACGATTATCATTATTTCTATATTCATCATTATTTTTATTTATTTATTATTATTATTATTATTATTATTATTATTATGCTTATATATATTATTACCATTAAAATATAAAAGAAAAAAAATATAATAAAAAATAAAAAACCAAAAAAGGAAAAGGAGAGGAGTTAGGGTTTCTAAAATTTTTATAAAAGGGCCTTACACACGCACCCAAGATAGGGGACCCAGGGGGCGCAGCACGGCAGCGCACAGCCGGGAGCTTCTTCTTCTTCTTCTTTTTCTTCTTCTTCGCCTACACCCAACCATAACTCCCACTCCGGCCACCACCCAGCCTGCTGTAATCCATCCCTCTGCAACCTCCTCGGCCACTCCTGCAACTCCAGCATACCAGCCATCTCAGCCAAAATCACCGAGGACACCCACAGCTATCCCAAGTCATCCCTCCTGCAGAGGCGATCTCCGTCCACCCCACTGCTATCAAGCCGACCCACTGCTGCGACGCTGCTGGAGTCACCAGTTCACTGCTCCGGTCATCTTCAACCACACGAGCCCGAGCCACTCCTCCACAGCAGAACAGAGCACACCGCAGCAGCCCCTGTAGATCACGAGCAGAGCATCCCTCCCGAAGACACCAGTTGAGTCCGGCCATCGTCTCCGGTGTCCCTCCGTCACGCCACAGCAGCAGCAGTAGCCCAGGCAGCATCATCTCCGGCTACATCTGCTCCAGATCTCCACGAGCCTCGACGGCAAGACCTCTCGGTGCCCCCTGCTCCATTCTCTGGCAACCCCCTTGGTAAGTTCCCTTGCACACACTCACTCACTCGCACACAATACACACACAGTGAACACACACACTCACACTGTGCTTGCACAATGCACGAAATTTTTTTTATGATTATTATAGGAAGTTTTTTTTTTTGTGATGATTGTTCCATTAATATTCATATGCATACTTTTTTTTTATTGTAGAATTTATATTGTAGGAATTTGTTTCAATGTTTAAAGTTTAAATGTTGATATATAATATTGTTGTAGGGTTTGGATTATTATTTAATATTTTATCTTTATTATATATCCTTATTTATTGTTGTATATTTGTTTAAAGTACTTATATTATCGTTGTATTTTTTTGTAATCATTGTAATATACTTATTTTTATTGTTACATATTATTTAGGGTGTTTGTTTTATTGTGTAGACATTATTTAGGCTTTTTGATGTATTTAGGATATTTATCATGATTATTGTTTATATGATATTTAAGGATTTTGTGTATTATTGTTTATTATTTAGGATTGTAATATTTACGCATGTTCATGATTCTTGATTATTTACATTATTTTCATGATATTATCATTTAAGGTTTTGGTTATTGTTTTATTTTAGAGTTTTGACTATTTTACGTTATTAGGATTTTGAGTGGTGTTTTATTTGTCTCTATATTGTTATTGTGTATTAATTTTAGGGATTAATTGTTTCCATGTAACTTGTGTATTAGTTTTAGGATAGATACGTTTCCATATTACTATCACATGTTTCCATACTAATTGACTTATTTTAGGCTTCACATTATTTTCCATATTGATGTACATTTTTTTTAGGGTTGGATTGACATTGTATACTTATCCCATTTCGATTCCATTATCTTGTCTTATTTATTTCCATGTTGGTTCATATTATATTAATTTAGCTTTTAGGACGTGATTCACTACCTTGTTATTAAAAATCTCCTCTATTATTAATATTTGGGTTATTGAGGCTTTGGGTTATTATGATATATGTATATTATTGTGGTATATGTGTATTAGTATTCTAGTAGTATTGTTATAATATATGTGTATTACTATTGCTAATAGTGTGATATAGGTATATTATCATTCTAATAATACTATTATTGTACAATATTAGTACTTACGTGTTGTGATATATAATATTAAAATATTGTCTTAACATTTATATGTTATTAATATTATGAGATATATATATGTATCACTATCATAGTAGAATAGTTATTACATGTAGTGTATTATCATTATGATGTATTAGCCTTATTATTATCACATATATTTTTTTTTATTTTTTACTATTTTCTATGTTTCTATTGTATTACAATATTTACTCTTTCTAGTATTTTTGTATTATTTTATTAAGTATTTTCGTATGTATATCCCTATGATTTTAATGTTAGGGTATAAGCTTTCGGGTTTCACGTACCTTAAGCTCTGAGGGAATATATATGTATATATTACATTTATTTATTTATTTATTTTTCATGTGCATTTATAAACTCATAAAAGGAGTAACTTAAAGACTTTTTAAATTAACTTAGGGATAATTTTAAATTAATTAGGTACCGTTCGTAAGAACGGGCGCGTAGGGGGTGCTCGTACCTTCCCCTCGCGTAACTGAACTCCCGGCCCCAGCTCTGGTAACGTAGGTCCATTCTACTCCTAACGGGGTAGTAATCATGTGTTCTAACCACACTAAAGGTTAGTGGCGATTCCAACATTCCATATTTTTCCTTGAAAATTTAAAACTGATTTTTAATTTTGCCGCCCAGGGCACACGCGCTCCGGGACGTCGCGACACTACTGATATAGAATATGGGAATGAAATTCCAATTTGTTATACTGACAATGTGATAAACAGAGGCTGGTGATACACCGAGCCGCATCAGTAAACAAAGAGGGGTAAACTGAGTGGAAAGACGCCGGTTTGAACCCGCTGGAATTATTTCTATACTATTGATATAGATTATGGGAGATAAAATCATATTTGTATAAATTGAATTTATGATACACGGAACCACAACTTGAGAGTCCCAGGAGGGTTGAAAAATACTTTCTTTGCAAAGTTGAAATAAACTACTGTTATATGATACGGCACGATATCGTAGCTAGATGTACACGTGCAACCACACGTACTAAATAATGTGGGTACCAAGATGGTCGGTTAGCAGGGTGAAACCATTGGCTGATATTGGGCCAATGGAGGCAGTCGGATCGTATGTAGGTACTCGACAGTGCCTGCACGAACAGGGCATTGGACGAGTATCAGTGCACAACCCGAGCCACGGGGTAAAACTAGTTATAGGGATATTTTGCTGTTGGTAATATGATAAATCATTAAATGGTCAAAAGACAAATGTGAGAATTTTGTAATATGAATGATGATATACCTGATGCATTACTGTATTGAAAATATTTTATTTATATTCCAGATGTTGAATGAAAATATGCATGTATGCAGTCATACACTGTTGTAGCTCCTTCTTCCTTACTGAGAGGTGTCTCACCCTATCTTACAACCTTTGTTTTCAGGTCCGTCCGTGCGTCAGTCCTAGTAGATAAAGGGACTGGGGAGGTTATTTTGGTTAGCTTACGTAAGCATCTAAATTTTGTACTAAACTTGATGAAAGTCCTTTTTGGAGGGTTGTAATATGACGATTACTTTAAGTCCGAATGTATGTAAATTATGGATGTATTAGTGAACTCTGATATAATGCTAGTAGTAATCCCAATGGATGTTTATGTTTTTCCGCGACATTTACATCATGATTATGTATAATTTACACCCGTATGTCCCTATTTAGGGCGCGTTGTTTCCATATCTTGAATAGGTATAGGTATTTGATGTATGTGAGTGACACCTGAGTCCATGTAAAGGGCCGGGTCGTTACACTGGGGGCCAGTGTATTGTGAGCACGGTACCATTTGTAACGCCCCAACCTGAGTCTGCTAGGAAGCACTGCGCCTCTCTTCCTCCACCTAGACCAGACAATAGGGGGCGGGCCTTATCGGACTAATGACTAGCCCCACAAACCAACACATGTTCTTTTCAATGTGTTTTGTCCTCACTCACACACTTCCTAAGAAAACTTCCTACGCTTAACCATGGAGTTCTTATGGGAAGGCTCTCGAAAAGAAAAGTACACCTTGTTGATATGGGTAGTAACATCTAATCCTTTTAAGTCTTTCTTCCACGGGGTATCACATTCTCCTTTACTTACAGAACGCAACATCCTCGTTGCGAACCCACATTTCCAAACCCCGGCGATGTGAATCTCATCACACTTCCGGTTGGGTAATTGCTCTAATACCATTATGCAGTGCCCCAACTTGAGTTTGCTAGGGAGCACTGCGCCTTTTCTCCTCCACCTAAATCAAACAATAGGGGCGGGCCTTATCGGACTAATGAATGACCCCACAAACTAACACATGTTCTTTTCAGTGTGTTTTGTCCTCACTCACACACTTCTTGAGAAAACTTCCCAGAAGGTCACCCATCCCAAGATTACTCCAAGCCAAGCACGCTTAACTATGGAGTTCTTATGGGAAGGCTCCCAAAAAGAAAGGTACACCTTATTGATATGGGTAGTAGCATCTAATCCTTTTAAATATTTTTTCCACGGGGTATCACACCGTTGCTAGTGATTTGTTATCTGGTCGTGTGCACCCACACCTGTGCTGAAAGGTGTAGGGTGGCCTTGTCTGATTTGCCTACGTGAGGTGAATGTACTCCCCTAGGTAAGGGCAATCGAACCAGCAACTGGAGCTGCATATACATGCGGAGTATGTTAGCAAAGAGTGCAGATGACTATTGTCTAGGTGGATCCCCCAGGACATTAGTCCAACCTTCGGGCCGCACAACCTATGCCATAGGGGAAGTAAATGACGTGTTTGCCACAGAGAGTGTATTATATGCATATCTGTTAATTTATGTAAACACGAATAATTAATAAGATAATGTAATGACCCGAATAAAATGGTATTTAAATAATAAAAGAAAAGAAAATGGAAGCCAAAAATAGAAGTAAGCAGTCAACGACATTTAACTTTGGAAGGATTAAGAAAAAGGGGTCAGCAGGGCTTCGTCGACGAATACAGGGGATTCGTCGACGAAGGCTTAAGAAAATTCGTCGACGAAGGACTGAATTTCGTTGACGAAGAAATACTAAGAGGGGGTTTTGAGCCGATTGAATTTTGTCGACGAAGACTGAATTTCATCGACGAAATTAATGAGATTTCGTCGACGAAGGATGGGCTCGTTGACAAAATTCCCTGTCTATATATACGAAAATCCAGGATTTTAAGCTTCATTAAGAAGCTAACTCTTTCCTTATCTCTCCTCTTCGATTTTTCTCTCTCTCTCTCTCTCTCTCTCTCTCTCTCTCTCTCTCTCTCTTCGTTTTTGGGCTATTTTTAAGCCGGATCGATGATCCGAAGTCACCACGACGCTCCTAGCGGAGTTCTCTCCGAATCTGCTGGAGCGGATCATCGGTGAAAGCAAGGAAGAAACCATCTCAAATCCAAGGTAAGGCTTTATACTCAATTTTTGGATTTGTGACAGTTAAGAGAAGTATTGTACGCGTTAAAATATTAAAGTTTAATATTGGAAGTTTCCATTTCCAGGGGTGTTGATTGAGAAAGTTGGGAATCATCCCTGAGTTGAGGTAAGGCCTTTTAAGCCGAATTTGACTTAGTGGTAGTTATAAGAAGTGTTAGACGTTTAGAAATACTGAAGTTTAATTCTTGGGGTTTTCATTTTCAGGGTGTTGAGTTAGGAATCCTGCGGGTGCGGGGAAGATTTTCTTAGGGGCTTTTCAAGAATCAGGTAAGGGAATAAACTAAGCTAGTTTCTATTTTTGAGAAAATGCTTATATATATATATATATATATATATATATATATATCATTTGATTTATGGAAAATGTATAAGTTTATATATATGTTTTATGTTTGCAAAATACTGTGAAAATGATCGTATGTAGAATATGTGGAAAATCTGTTGTGTGGCATGAGTAAAATGTTAGGAAATACTGTTTTCTAGGAATGTGGATGATATGGATTTTTATTATGGAAAACTGGCATACGGGCCGAGATACTTTTATATATATATGATTTGTCGGTATATAGGCCGTGTTATGTGGATATGTTTGGCGGTGTACAGGCCGTGCTATGTGGATGAGATTTTCCAGCGTACGAGCTGTGCTATGTGATTTGCCAGCGTACGGGCCGAGCTATGTGATTTGCCAGCGTACGGGTTGTGCTATATGATTTGCCGGCGTACGGGCCGAACTATGATAAAATGTGTAATACCGGCGTACGGGCCAATGATTTTCATAATACACGTATATATGTGAAATGATATGATTGATGTGAAATAAAATGATATGAGATATCTATGTATCACAGTTTTAGTATATGTTATATGATATCAAAACCTGGTTGGCTTAGTTTAGGCTAGCACTTGCACAGTACCGTTGCTATGTGTCTATGGTCTTCGTGATCATGATATCTGTGTTAACGCCGCTGTACGAAGTGGTGTGAGATTGGATGATCGATGTGGTTATTTTCAATAAGTGTGCTGTTATCGCCCCTGGTGTATGGACCAGTTTGGGTAGACCCATCGGACCTACAGACTACTGTTTGACTTGGTAGTGGTCGGCCAACCATTGTCAGGTTCCGCCTTCAGGTCACACAACCCAGTCATGTGGGGGTAATACATGACAACAACCAGCTAACCTACTAGGATTATTTTATGTTATTATTATTATGAGATAAGATATGTTATGAAAATGCAGTATGTTCTACCATGTTTTGATTTATATATAAGTTTTCCCAGATTTGATAAACAGTATTGAACATGTTATGTATGATATATGTTGAACACAAAATACTCATGTTGCCACACACTAGTATTAGTTTATTTTCCTTACTGAGAGGTGTCTCACCCCTAAATTTTACAGACTTTTCAGAAGCCCCTGATAGGTGAGCGAGAAAAGCCCCGCTGAACTAGTGTTGTGTATCTGCCCTTTTGAAGGGTAAGTTTTGTAGGGACGGTTAGATTTTTGGGGAAATGTCCCTAGATTTCATTTTTGGGATGTATGTATGGAAGTACAGCGATTGTAGTAACTCTGGTATATTGTGATATATGAAATGATGAGATGCATGTGATTGTATGTTTCCTGCTGTTTAGGGTTTCTTCTGTATGTTCTAATGTATTCCTGGTACCCATAGGTCCAGGTGTATTGTGACTTGCTGAGCTGGAATGTGAGATGTGTGGTATTGATTTTATGATGATATTATTATATTAAAAAAATACGAAAAAGGAGCAGGTCGTGACAGATAACTTCGAGGGCTTGCTGAGAAATGTGAGTGCCCTATTAGCAGTAATGATATTAGAGCAGAGGGAAACTACTTGTATGGGGGGATAATCTTCCTTATCCTCGGCTAATTGTGTGTATACGTGTAAAATAAGAATGATTTCATAAATGTGTTTATCTACTTAATGAACTGGTTATTTTCTGTACACTAAATGCATAATGGCCACCCACTAACATTAACTTAATTTTTCCCTTACTGAACTGTGCCTCACCCTTACTTTACAAACTATCTTTTCAGAAAATTCTAGGGATCGGGTCTAGCAGGCTAAAGGAGTCAGGCTAGTGGTTTAAATTTATGTAGGTGGTATGTATGGACAAAGATTTTATTTTTGTATGGTTTTATGGGATGTAATTATGTGAAAATGGAGATATTTGTGTATAAAGATAGTTAGAACTCTGGTAATGTAATTTTAGGATTTTGTATTTTATTTCTACTGCGTATATGTGTTTCATATATGAGGAATAAGGTATTAGGTACACAAACGTCACTAAAGTAGCACCTCAGGCCCATGTGGCGGGTCGGGGCATTACAGGTGGTATTAGAGCCTAGGTTTGCTAGGTTCTGCAGACTTTGATAGTTGATGATTACCAGAGTAGAGGTTGAGATAAGTTAAGGATGGGAATTAGTAGGTTAGGTTGGGTTTTGGTTTGGAAGCTTGGAGGTGGAGATCCTTGACGGTTTTCTGTGCTTTTCCTGGAATGACAATTTCAGGAAAACCATGGTAAATCTTTGATGGTTTCGTTTATGGGTTGAGATATTGGAGCTCAAAAATTTAGGTTGGGATGTTAGGACGGTCGAGTATGTGTGTGGAGTAAGTGTTATGTTGGAGACTGTTATCTTGTCGGTTTTGTGACAAAACTAGGAGAATGAATCTTTAAACTGAGAATTCATATGTATTAGTAGTTTCTTCATTTCATATTTGCTTCAATTATGATAAATGAGGAGTTTCGAAGTCAGTTTTATCGAGATGGATTCTAGGAGAAATGACATCATAGCTAAAGGGGATAATCATGTGGATACTTCCAGTGAGGATGATGTTGATGCTTTGGTAGTGCTGCGAAGTATAGTGCGGCATGCTAGGAAGGAGAACCGGAGGGACTCTAGAGAGCAGGATCAGCCACCGGTTGGTCGGGGTCGCACTTTTCAGTAGTTTACCCAGACAATTTCACCAGTTTTTATAGGAGGAGCGAACTAGGTCACAGCTGGAGATTGGGTTCAGGAAATAGAGGAACTTCTGGGTGTGCTGGAGTGCACAGAGGAGCAAAAGGTGCAGTTTGCCACCTTTAAATTGGCAGGGGAAGCGAATAGGTGGTGGAGATCAGAGAAGATGGTTGAGGAACAGCGTCCAGGGCATACACCTATCACTTGGAGTCGTTTCAAGGAGGTCTTCTTCGACAAATTCTTCCTTACTACCACTCGAGAAGCGAAGTCTCAGGAGTTCCTGCATCTGAACCAGGGACCCATGATTGTACTATAGTATGCGGCTAGGTTCGTGGAGCTATTCTATTTCGCTCCTCATATGGTCCCAAATGAGTCAAGGAAAGATTGGATGTTCGAGAGAGGTCTGAGGCAGAGAATACACGCACAGATGGTGGCGTACTTGACTCAGAGTTTCTCTAAGCTGGTGGACAAGGCCATAGCAGTTGAGGCCAGTATTCAGGAGGAGGAGAGAGCCACAAACTAGAAGAAGAGGCCCTTGCCCCAGGGGTTTCAAACTAGCACTAGTTAGGGCTTATAGAGGCGACCTAGTAATTTCTCAGGCCAGCGACAGGATACGGGATCATAAGCCTGTCAAGGGAGTTCACAGTGTTTTATCTGTTCCAGATGTCATCAGAGGCATTAGGGCAAGTGCAGGGGAGGACCAGTTGTTTGCTATTGGTGTGGTGGGGTTAGACACATGGCCCGAGACTGCCGCGCAACATTGAACTATCCACCTCCACAGCATCAGTACTGAGGAGGTAATCAGGTACCCCAAGGGGGTCACCAGAAGGGGAGTTGAGATAGAGGATATCCCAATAGTGAGGGATTTTCCTGAAATATATTCCCTAAGGATTTTCCGGGACCACCTCCTGATCATGAGGTAGAGGTTATTATTGATCTAGTTCAGGGGACAACACCGATTTCTAAAGCACCGTACATAATGGCATCGACAGAATTAAAAGAGTTAAAGCACTGGTATTGTTTGTGAAAAAGAAAGATGGGTCGATGAGAATGTGCATCGACTATATATTTTCATATATTCATAAGTCGGGCAAAATAGTGCGGACAGTTTAATCCTAAAATTTAGATGCTCATAAGAATGTAAGATACTAAGTGGGCAACAATTGGACTCCTATGTTTTGGGAAAATTCTTTATTTCCTGGGAAGTGATGTTATTACCATAATATGGAAACAAACATGAGAATAAGATGTCATGGGCATCACATTGTCAAGTATTACTGTAAGAACCCGAACCATGATAAATGAGTTTAAATAAATAAGAGAGGGGCAAATTGGGAATTTGGAAAATTTTGTCGACAAAGTTCAGAGACTCATCAACGAGGAGAAGCTGAGGAGTTTTGGGAACCAATGATATCAGGATTCGTTGATGAATCCACCGTCTCATCGACGAGAGGACTGTAGAGCCTCGTCGACGAGTTTGCCTTGGTCAAAGGGACTATAAATAGAAATTTCATTACTTAACCATTAAGAAACTCAAATATCTCTCTCTGTCTCTCTAGAACTCTCCCTACACTTCCTCTCTCTAGATTTCTTCATCGATCGTTGTTGGAATCGTGAATCTGAAGTTACCACGAGGATCGTGGAAGGATTCTCTACAAGTTCTACGGATCAGAATCCCGTTTCGGAGATTTTTGGGTTTTAGTGTAAAATTGAGGTAAGACTTGGTTTTCAATTATGATCTAGTAGTTTTGTAGGAAATTGTTTTTTGAGTATATTCTGTACTATTGATTGTAGGTTTTGGAACTCAGTTCGTAGTTTAGGGGCCTTGGAGTTCGGGATTTGCTATTCGGGAAAAAGGTAAGGGGAATTGTGTTTATATCGATTATTTTCAAAATCGGACTGGTGGAACTGTGGTCCACGATCCTGTGTGTGTTTTGGCTACCCATTTGGGGGGGATCTAATGAGGAAAACTATGAGTTTTTCATGATTACAGTTTTAGGAAAAGGGGGCGACGGGCTGCATCCCTGGTTTTGTTGGAAATCGAGTGTATACGTTGATTTATACTGTGTTATTGGGATGGTCATGCCTTGATTTGTTTAAACTGTATGTGTTTGGAAAACCATGATTTTAGATTACCAAATGGGTGTGGTTTGTTTGGTTATATGAGCATGTATATGTGTGTGACTATTGAGATGCTAGTAGGAACAGGGTTCCGAATTGTTCCAGGTACTAAAAGTGTTCGACTCTATATCCGAGGGTGTGTGTTTATCGCATGCCACGTAGGCAAGAGTTTCGGGCTCTATATCCGAGGGCGTGAGCTTATTCCGGCAGATCAGGTTGAAGGGTGTGGATCCACTAGTTAGCCGGTACGATGTCATGGGAGTCGGGGACTAGCCATGTGCCGGTGGCACCGTGTTCACAGGTTGGCTACGGGCCAACGCCGTATGTCGTGGGCCAGCTTTGGGCCAAAGGGTGTGACGACACTAGGATTGCTGATTATGTGTATGTGTGGGTGTATGCACTATGTAAACTAGTACTGGATTGCATTTAACTGTATGTATGTTGTATCATGATAACACTCAAATGCCACACACCGATATAACTTGTGTCCTTCCTTACTGAGAGGTGTCTCACCCCTACTATACGTACATTTTTACAGGTCCTTCGAGTAACCGGAACTAGCGTCCTAGTGTAGGGAGCGTAGTGGCCGGTGTACTGCGGTTAGCGCTTGGGTAAGTGCTAGGACTGTATTTTGGTGGGTTGCCATTTTGAGATGTATTTGGGCACCCGTTTGTACATCTGATAGAGCCTATTTCTGCTCTTGTATAGACTTTGGTATGGTACTGCATATGTATATATAGAATGACCTTTTTTCACTGCGTATATGATTGTGTTTGGATGTGTTTAGGGTGCATATGTGTTTAGGGTGCCTGGGAACCCCACGGGGTCAGACCCTCATCCTTGTACTGCATCTTTGGATGATTTGTATGATACAGGGATATGTTAGGTTACATTTTCACCCCTAGGTCCTATTTCAGGGTTCGGGGCGTGACAATTACAAAGAATCCTGTGAGCCAAATAACACCTAACAGAATCATCTTTAGTAACTTACCTAAAAGAAAAATCATAATGATATTCGAACCTTCAGCAAACTGCTATCCATAAGGAAAGCCATACATGCTAGGACCTGAAGCTTTATTTTTTTGCTCTATTTTGTGCGAATCCTACTTGGCAATGGGACACTAATTTAACCACATAGGCTCTAGCTCGGTTGGGATTTGATTTGTATATAGACTAATGTGAAATATTTAGTTGTTGTCTGCAATTGATTATGGCTTTTGAAGCCATCTTCAGAATCTAACTCTAACTCTATAATGAAATTCTTCATTCTACCATTAACAACTCTCTAACACAAATAAATATCACAATTTCCTTCCTAGTCTATTTCACGCAAGATTTACGCTACCAGACAATGTTCAATCACTAAACATAGCTGACTAAACAACTCAGTATGTATTGTATTTTATATTGAAAAACCAAGATACATGTTTATTGCATATTTGTCCAGTTAGTGGAGTAAGATCAGGGTTCGCTTGAGTCAGTATAACGGGACTTAGACTTGCCATAATTGCATCCATATTTTTCATTGAGGATATTTTCTAACTATGTTTTGATATTCAACGTGTGCCACCATAGGTTAGAAGTTGAATCCTAAAAAATATTTGAAGTGAGAAAAAAAAAATTTAGAAACCAATTTGGTAAGAAAATGATACTTTACCCTAATTTAAAAGTGTAAGCATGTACATTAGTTTGGCACTGAAAATGAATTGGGAGATTAGAATTCCAGGAAATGTTTAGAAGTTCATATAATTTTTACTCAAACGAATTACAGAGCTATGATGAGAGTTTTGAAGTGCATTTTATACAATTGATTTGATAGGCAAATGATTACATATCCTGGTCTGAGATTTCCCAGCAGGTATGATCGTTGATGAGTATGAGTCATCATTGTAAGTTCTCTGTTTAAAGATGAGGCTAACCATTGGTGGTTATTTATTGATCATACATCTAGTTGATTGTTTTCAAAAGAAAATAGTATTCAAAGATCTAAATGGAGTGAGAGTTTTCTTTCTAACTAACAAGCTCTCATATTTGACATTTTGAGTGTTTGTGAAAGGACAAAATGTGGGCACATTTTTGGGGTTGTAACAGCAATGAAAGAAATATACGAGTTAGTGAATTCCAAACTTTTTTACCCTTAGGTGATGAATTTCTAGATATTCTTCTCAGATGATTTATTGGGGCTACCTCCAATAGGAGATTGAATTTAAGATTGAGTTGGTGATAGGAACGGAGCTTATGTCAACTGCTTCATATAGAATGACATTAACTGAACTAAGGCAACTTAGGCTGCAACTAGAAGATTTTCTCGACAAGGAATTTGTTCAACCTAGTATATCATCATAGGTTACACCTGTGTTATTCACTAAGAAACATAATGGGACCTTGAAACTATGCATTAATTATTGGAAGTTGAATCATGTTACATTAAGAATTGGTATCGACTTCCAGGGATTGGTGGATTATTTGATTAATTGG
The DNA here is from genome assembly GCF_029873635.1 of Malania oleifera. Lineage (NCBI taxonomy): Eukaryota > Viridiplantae > Streptophyta > Magnoliopsida > Santalales > Ximeniaceae > Malania > Malania oleifera. Next base: position 33,401,658 of record NC_080427.1, on the reverse strand, counting down.
TAAAATCCCAAAATTTTTGAAGATTGATTTGCAATCTAATTTTCACCAATTAAGAATTGGAATTACACATCCCAAAGACAAAACTGAGTACACAAAAAAGTCACTATAAGTTTCTGGTGTTATCAATTGGGGTTACCAATGCACCTTACATTTTCATAGATATAATGAATCAAGTTATTAAACCATACTTGGATTAACTTAATATAATTTTTATGGACGATTTTTTGGGGTATTCAAAGACTCAAGAAGAGCATGAACAATATATGTGATTAATTACACAAACATTATGAGAGCATTAGTTATATGCTAAATAGGAAATGGGGGTTCTGGACAACTAATATGAAAATTTTGGGTCATGTCATAATCAAAGGATAGTTATCTATTGATTCTTCTAAGGTTATGTCGGTGTTAGATCTTTGGAAGACTGGAGATGAAAAATTGAAGTTGTTGTGTGTTGGTGGTGAAGCAAGGTGTATTATGATAGGGTGTATGTAACGACCCGAAGAATAATGGTATTTAAATAGTAAAGAGGGAGAGAAATGGAAACAGAAACAAAAGGAGGCAGCAGACTTCGCGTTCGTCGACGACGTTGCACTTTGGATGAACATAGGGGATTCATCGACGAGGTTCATCGACAAGGGTACATAAGGAACACATCAACAAGGAAGCATTTCTTCGACGAGAAAATACCGAGCGGCTATTTTTCGAATTCTGAATTTCGTCGACGTGGTATTCATCAATGAACCTCCTTCTGGACCTCGTCGACGAGATGATGTGGCTCATCGATGAAAGCCGCAATATAAATAGCCCTAAACTTGGTTTAATCACAGAAATTCAACGCAAACCTTCCCCTCTCTCTCTTCTACAGTCTCTCCTCCATCTCTCTTTGATTTCGGCTCTATTAGTTGCCGGATCGACTATCTGAGGCCACCACGATACTCCTGGTGAAATTCTCTCCAAGTTTACTGGGGCAGATCGTTGGTGGGATCAAGTTGAATTTCTCCCCAGGTTCAGGATAAGGTTTTTTATTCGATATTAGGCTTTCCAGAAGTTGTAGAAAATGAAGTAGATAGAGAAATAATGATGTTTTGTTCTAGTGAATGTTGTTTTTAGGGAGTTAAGTGGGAAACCCTGCAGGTGTAGAACCGATATTCAGTAGGGGCTTTCCAAGTAGTCAGGTAAGGGGAACATGATATGCTAGGAAACTTCATTATACTAAGTACCCTCTGAGAGTGAGACCCAGTCATTAGATAAAGCGCTGTCAGTAGCTACACCATCAAGGTCAGTGATCAGATGTTAGAGGGTACTTAGAGGCTATCTGATAGAAATTCGGGGGAAAGTGTTACCAGTTGATTTGATTGTATTTGATATGTGTGGGTTTGATATAATATTGTGTATAGACTGGTTGGCTGCCAATCACACCAGTATTGAATGTCATAAGAAAGAAGTAATTTTCAGACACCCTGGAGAGCAGGAATTCAGATTTATTGGTTCGCAGGTGCGTGCTCTATCGCAGCTGTAGTCAGCCGTGCAGGCGAGTGGATTACTCTTGGATGGAGGTCAGAGGTTTATAGCATTTGTGAAATAAGTATCCGAAAATGAATTGAAGATTGACAGCACCCCAGTAGTATGAGAATTTTCAGATGTTTTTTGTTGACTTTATAGGTCACGCCTGGTTTTGATAATGACAAATACTCATGTATTTAATAAATATCTAGTTCATGAGCAGGTCCATATTAGCAGATCATTAATGGCACGTGAAAGCTCAAAGCTTGAAAACAAATTCATACTCTTGATTGTAATATTTTTGTAGTGAAATTTGTCTGTAATAGTAGTTAGGGTATTCGGTTTGTAATAAGTACACACATCACATGCATGGTTTATTTTGTAAGCTCAAACCAAATGCGAACTTAAAATGACCTTAGGGTTTTCCTTTCGGTCGACCGACACCGGACTTTTTCGGTGTCTTCAAATTGGACCTCAAGTGACCCTAGGACATACATATTTACACATATGTTTGATAAACACTTCTTTAGGGTTTGTATGCTTCAAGATTGGATCAAAATGCACACATGGTGCACTTTCGGTCGACCAAAACAGTTAGTTCATTTTGGCCTAGTCAACCAAAACCTCCCTGGGTCAAAAGTTTGACCACTTGGTCGACCAAACCAGGTAGTTCAAAGAGACCTGGTTGACCAAAACCCTCATTGGTCAACATTTTGACCATCTGATCGACCGAACCAGCCAGTTCAAAATGGCCTGGTCGACCGAACCTCGAAAAATTGAGAAATCTTTCTCTCTTGGTCCATCGAGCCTTCAGTTCAAAAGTCTCTTGGTCGACCGAAGCATATGATACTTGGTCGACCGAACTTGTTCTGGTCGACCGGACCTCTCGGGTTGCACCTAATTTTTTACCGCAGTTAAAATCTTTAAACGGGGTTAAAATGTTTTAAACGTCATTAAACTTTTCTAACAATCCCTAATAGGTCCCCAATAGTCAAAATTTTCGGTATGTCTATATATGCTCCTTCATTTGGGAGAATTAAGGATCGATTAGCAAAAACCAAAATAAAATTTCTCTCTCAAGCTAAATATTTCCTATTGCTCATACTATCTCCAAATCCACTCAAACTTACCTAATTCATCTTAGTATCATTTGTAAGTGTATTTGAGTGTTATTGGTTTGAGGTTTTGCTCTCTCATTCTTTGATTGTTTGAATCGATTTTCTCGAGAGCATTACCTAAGTATTCTTAGGGGGATTTTCTCATAAGCCTATCTTAAGAAGACTTTGCTGAACTTCTAAGTGTTGCATTCTCATTGCAATATCTTAGGAAGTTTGTACTTGTTTTTGGCTTGCAAAAATATTTTCAAACGTACTCAAATATCTTGTGGTATTCATATCGATATATTTGTGAAAAGATATTTGTGTGTGTTATATTAATCTTTGTGGCAATACCCATTCAAGTCTACATCATTTGCTGAAATACAAAGGTTACATATATCTTGCAAACCAAGGATATACACTATTCACGTGATTGACATATTCTGCTATTTGGGATATTTGAATATTGCATGATATCTTTGTTTGAGCTTCTTGATTGAGAATGTCTAGAAATATAAAGATCGCTTGTTGACACTCTTACGTACGTATAACACTGATAGAAAATATATTTAAGAGTTAAACTACTTAGACCACGCTGAACTTACATTATTAAATCATCTGTGGTGTTTGTGATTGTACGCATTTTTGGTACAAATTTGCTTTACGTGAAAGCACCCTTATACTATACCTTTTGATTGTATATCTGAGAGATTCCAAGCGTGGCCTGAGGGGGCGGTAATCCAGCCCAGTAAGGATTGGTAAAGGTTGAGGTCAGCCCTTGCTGATTGACCTAGTTAATGTTGAGGTCAGCCCTGTGTTAATTTGACCTTGTTTGTATAGGTGCTGCTTCACCCGTTTAAGTGAGCAAGTTATTGTGATAATCCTTGTGCTGGTTAGCCAAGGCGAGGACGTAGGCAGTTTGGTCGAACCTCGATAACATATCTGTGTGTCACCCTTCTCTTTACTGCTTTCTGGTATTTGTGTAATTGATTAAACTGTTTTATTTAATTTCTGATATTACTTGCACTAGATTGACCATAGGATTGCAAACATACTGCTGTTAGGAGGAATACCTAGGGGATAGATTTTAAAAATACCAATTCACCCCCCCTCTTGGGATCACGGTAAAGCTAACATTTTTCCAGAGGAGTTACCTGGATTGCCTCCTATGCCCGAGGTGGATTTTCCTATAGATTTACCTCCAGGGACTGCGCCAATCTCTAAGGTTCCCTATCTTATGGCTCCATCTGAATTGGGAGAATTAAAGGAACAGTTACAAGGTTTGCTGGACAAGGGGTTTATACGACCCAGTGTATCGCTATGGGGAGCTCCAGTGTTATTCGTAAAGAAGAAATATGGGTCCATGAGGATGTGTATTGATTATAGGGAGATAAACAAGGTTACTATTAAGAATAAATATCCTCTACCCCGCATCGACGATCTATTTGATCAGCTCTAGGGTACACAGGTGTATTCCAAGATTGACCTTAGATCAGGGTATCATCAAGTGAGATTAATAGCAGAGGACGTCGCGAAGACAGCCTTCAGGACCAGATATGGGCACTACGAATTCCTCATTATGCTGTTCGGACTAACGAATGCCCCAGCTGTGTTCATGGACTTGATGAATAGAGTTTTCCACCAGTATCTAGATCAGTTTTTGGTAGTTTTCATTGATGATATACTGGTGTACTCGAAGATTTTTGAGGATCATGAGATGCATTTGAGGCAGGTACTGCAGACGCTCAGGGAAAAGAAACTTTATGCCAAGTTTAGCAAGTGTGAGTTCTAGCTTGAGAAAGTTGCATTTTTAGGCCATGTGATTTCAGGAGATGGCATTTCAGTAGATCCTAGTAAGATTGATGCAGTAGTGAATTGGGCCAGGCAGAAGAACGTACAGGAAGTCAAAAGTTTCTTGGGGCTAGCAGGTTATTATCGCCAATTTGTGTAGGGATTTTCAGCTTTGTCAGGACCTCTCACGCGGTTGACAAAGAAAAATGCGAGATTCGTGTGGGATGAAGAATGCAAGTAGAGTTTTCAGAAATTAAAGCAGCGGCTTGTCACTGCACCAGTTCTGACGATTCCCTCGAGAGGTGATGGTTATGTTATCTATAGTGACGCGTCTTTGAAAGGGCTTGGTTGTGTACTGTAGCACGGTAGGGTGGTAGCATATGCGTCCAGGAATTTGAAAGAATATGAAAAGAACTATCCTACTTATGATCTGGAATTGGTTGCGGTTGTATATGCACTAAAAATCTGGAGACATTACTTATATGGTGAGAAGTGTAAGATATTCTCTGACCATAAGAGCCTAAAATATTTCTTCACACAAAAAGAGTTGAATATGTGTTAGAGGAGATGGTTGGAACTCATTAAGGATTACGACTGCACCATCAGTTACCACCCAGGTAAAGCAAATGTGGTAGTTGATGCACTGAGCCGTAAATCAGGAGATACAGCACAGCTAGCCGCAATTATTCAGCACCCGATTCAGATGGACTTAGAAAGACTCGGTGTGGAATTAGTGGAGGATGATCCTCATGCGCTTATTGCCAGTCTGGTTGTACAACCTACACTTTATGAAAGAATTAAAGCTGCTCAGAGGGATGATCCAGAATTGGCAGAAGTGATAGCTAGAATACAAGATGGTCAAGGGGCATTTCTGACGATGGGGCTTTGAGATTTCACACCAGATTGTGTGTGCCTGTAGATGACAGCATCAGGAGGACGATTCTTGAGGAGGCACACAGATCCCTATACACTGTTCATCTTGACAGCACGAAAATGTACAAGGATCTGCGGGAGTATTCTGGTGGAGTGGCATGAAGAGGGAAATAGTAGAATTCGTGCGGTAGTGTTTAACGTGCCAGTAAGTTAAGGCTGAGCACTAGAAGCCGATAGGGCAGTTGCAGCCACTTTTCATTCCTGAATGGAATTGAGACCACGTATCCATGGATTTTGTTACGGGCTACCGCCGACGCCGCATGGTCAGAATGTCATCTGGGTAATTGTTGATAGGTTGACGAAGACAGCGCGCTTTCTGCCCATTAAGATTAGTTACCCTATGAACAGGTTAGCAGATATATATATACAGGAGATTGTTTGACCCCATGGAGTGCCGGTATCCATAGTCTCGGACCGTGATCCACGTTTTACATCACGGTTCTGGAAAAGTTTGCAGGAGGTATTGGGGACTCAATTAGCATTTAGCACCGCTTTCCACTCTTAGACCGATGGTTAGACTGAGAGAACAATCCAGGTATTAGAAGATATACTTCATGCCTGTGTGCTAGATTTTGGAGGTAGTTGGATTTAGTTTTTGCCGCTAATTGAATTTGCTCATAATAACAGTTATCACACTAGCATCGGTATGGCACCCTACGAGGCATTATATGGTAGGAGATGTCGATCTCCTCTTTTCTAGGATAAAGTAGGTGAGATGCGAGTTTTGGGAACAGAAATAGTACAACAGGCGTACGATAAAGTCTGACTTATTCGAGACAGGATCAGTGCAGCACAGAGTCGGCAGAAAAGCTACGCAAATACTCACCGTTGGGAACTGGAATTTGAAGTGGGTGAGCATGTTTTCCTGAAAATAGCACCATTGGGGATCATGAGGTTTGGGAAGGAGGGTAAGTTGAGCCCTAGGTTCATTGGTCCATTTGAGATACTTGAAAAGATTTGGTCAGTGTCCTATCGGCTGGCTTTACCACCATCTCTATCAAGGATTTATGACGTGTTACATGTTTCTATGTTAAGGAAATACGTCCCCGATCCTTCCCATATCATCAGCTATACAGACTTGGAACTCAGGGGTGATATAGTATATGAGGAAGCTCCAACTCAGATCTTAAATATAAAAGATCAAGAATTGCGCAATAAGAAGATACCGTTAGTAAAAGTCCTGTGGAGAAATCACGCGGTTGAGGAAGCCTCGTTGGAGCTTGAAGATGAAATCAGACGGAAATATCCCCATTTGGTCGATGAATTATAGTATTGATGTATATGCTAAGATGGTAATTTTATTTTGTTGAGTCCAGTGTAATTGTAATGTAGAGCATATGTTAGGTAGTATTTTGGTATTGAGGGAAATTTTATTTTATGGTTGTAATCTCTTAGAACTACCCAAGTAACCATGGTATTCCTTCGCCATAAATGAGGGCAACTAATAAAATAAGTAGACCATTTGCCTTTATGGGATGATAGAAAGAAATACAGATAGTAAATTTCGAGGACGAAATTTTATAAAGAGGGGAGAATGTAGTGACCTGAAAGATTTTTCACAGGGCCTCGTTGACGAACGTAGAGAGTTCATCGACAAGTGCATAAGGGGACCTCGTCGATGAAGCTACGACTCGTCGGTGAAATTACTTAAGGATTCGTCGACTAGATGATGTGGCTCGTCGATGAATCTCGCAATATAAATAGCCCTAAACTGATTTTAATCGTAAAATTTCAGCCGCAAACCCTCTTCTTTCTCTCTCTCCTACTACCCTTCCCCCTTCTCTCTTTGATTCTAGCCTCGTCAGTCTCCGGATCGACAATCAGAGGCCACCACGACATTCCTAATGGAGTTCTCTTCAAGTCTGCCGGAGCGGATCGTTGGGGAACGAAGTTGGAATTCATCCCAAATCCAGGGTAAGGTCTTTTGTTCAGTTTTTGGCCTTCTGGCAGTCGTAGGAAATGATGTAGGCCAAGAAATATTGATATTATGTTCTGAAAAATGTGGTTTTCAGGGTGTTAAGTGGAGAACCTTGCAGGTGTAGGACCCATTACAGTATGGGGATTTTAACGGAAATCAGGTAAGGGAATATATGCTATGTTAGGCAATTTTACTATGTTTCAGTATAAACTATATGTTTTTAACAAATGATTATTCACGATAGAAATTTATATAGTTTATCATTTATATATAATATGTTTAAAATTTCTGTGTGGCTTGAGAATATGGGTATAGTAAAGAAACATGTTTTACAGTATTTTCAGGATATGATTTATGGAATATATAGCCAATGGTTATGTTTTATAATAATAACAGAGTACCATGACTATACAGTTTTCAGTGCCATGATTATACAATTTTCAGTACCATGATTATACAGTTTCCAATACCATGACCTACAGATTACAGTTCAGTTCAGAAATACAGTTGACACAGTTACAGTTTATTTCGTTGTCATGGTTAATACAATTATTTCAGAATCATGGTAAATCAGATAGTTTTATATATAAAGATATATTATATAATATCAGACCCTGTTGGACCATACAGTTACAGAGCACGGTACTGTAGCTACAGATATTTCAACTCATAGTGCAACCACCTATTTAAGTAATACGTGGTAGTAGGTCGATCATGCCCAGACGTGGATAGGCTCCCCGTCAGATATGGGTTGAGGAGTTGCCGATCTGACTAAGGGAGTATAGTGGTTTATCCTGGTCGGCCAACCAGGGTAGATCCCGCCTACAGGCCGCACAACCCTGTCATGAGGGGTTAAATCATGACATATAGTTATTCACAGGGAAGTTTTCAGTTATTATTATGTATATACAGATTTACGGAGACAAAGAATATACTTATATACATTAGATGTATTTTAAATAGTAACCTAAAATACTGATATGTTAAGCAACCTGAAAATGGTGGTGGTTTCTATTACTTGTACTGTATTTACAGATCTAGTTATACATGATTTTATGGAGATAGATTTTCATAATATTGTAACTTATCTTTCACACACTAGCAATAACATATTTTGTCTTATTGAGCGTTGACTTATCCCAATTATTTTAACACTTTTTAGAGGATCCAGGTAGGCGAGCAGATCAGACTCGCAGATAGAGGGGTCTCAGTATTGCCCTGATATTAGAGTGAGTATTTTTGGGAGTATTTTGTATAGCCCTAGTCAGTTGAGGATAATTCTGGGGAACAGTTATATATGTATATTTTGGGAAACAATTTAGCACGCTGGTATTGTATATAATTACATATAGTTATGTTTATTTGATTTCTGCTTCTCGCTGCTTAGGTTGATGATTAGGTTTAATCCAGTGTGGTATTAGAACATTTTAAATATTGTAGTATAAAAAAAAAAAAAACCCAGTTAAATAGCAGGTTGTTACAGAGTGCCCTGGTATTAGCATTAGAGCAGAGGGAAACTACTTGTATAGGCAGGTAGATTTCTCTATTCTTGGGAATCACTAGTAAAATATTAATGATTGTGGGAATGTGATTGGTTGGAAAAGATGATGACTTTATGTGATTATGGGCTACTTGTGAGTTGTGAATGCATTTTAGACGAGTATTTTAATTGTATATATCAAACACTTCAGCCACACACTGTTATAAACTATTTCTTCCTTATTGAGAGGTGTCTCACCCTGTCGATATTCAAAATTTTTCAGGTTATCCAGGTGATCGAGCTTAGATAGCTCCAGGTCCAGGGTGGGGTAGTTTTTTTGAGTGGTACTAGATTAGTCATGTATTAGTTTTTATGTTTTTTTTTTTTTTTTTTAATTTTCTTTCAGGTTTTGTAATATAGAGAACGTGGATGTGTGAAATAAGCTGATGTTGTATTAATATAGAACTCTGGTATTTTATGTTTGAGGTTAGCTTATTATTTTCTGCTACGTGAATTGTATCAGAGAAGCGTGTTGGTCTCATAACACTCTAAGCCCCACGTGGCGGGTTCGAGACCTTACATAAGGTCACCTGCCCATATAAGTGGTTTCCCTCTACTTTGGTATCCAAAAATAATTATTAGGGTACTCACCTTCCTCAGCAAGCCCTCGGGTGGAGTAATCTATTTTACCATAAATACTTAATTAAAGTTACTCACAACCATTGCCAATCATTTCACAGAGTTCCACGCACATGGACATACCACAATCAATCCACACAATCTTCAATTATACCCACTCAGGGTCCATAAACACACAGATTACAATGTCCACGCAGGACTATCAAACATATTGCATACCTGTCCACACAGGACTAATCAATCATACAACATGCATGTCCACACAGGACACAACACAAACCACCCTATTTATGGTAAATAGGTAAACAAACTCCTCATACCACTACCAATGTTTACCTTCCAATATAAATGCCCATATAACGACCTCCTCATACCACTGCCAATGTTATATGACGGTTATATCAGGTATAATATAACGACCTCCTTATACTACTGCCAACGTTGTATCACAATTTACATGAACCACACACACAATAACAGCGAAACCAATCACTCAACACATCCACAACTCTATCACAATATACACAACATCAGTATCTGCAACCAACCAGTATATTCAACCAAGCAGAAATTATAGCCAAACAATATTTATAATCACAATAAATTATCATTCCACAGTACTCTTAACCATTAAATTTTCAAAACTATTTTCATGCCACATAATTTTTCCTAATATATTGTATATATAAAAACAGTATTTTCAATACCAGTATGGTTCAGAAAATTATACCTGAATATGTAGAAGTTATACCCAAAATTAGTCAGCTTAAAATTAATAAAAAATACTATTATAAAGCATTTCCCTTTACCTGCTCCTCGAAAATTCTTACTTAAAATCCAAACAAAACGAGACCTTATATTCCAAAAATCTCAACTTTCTTAAATCTCAGAAAAATATCCAAATAATACTTCCTATCCGCATCACCTATATTGCAGAAAATCCTCCCAAGAGTCTCGTGGTAACTTCTGATCATTGAACCGAGCTAAATCTAGCCCGGAATCGAAGAGAGAAGGCAGAGGTACCATGGCTTAGAGAGAGGAACTGAAGAAAATAAATTCCTCCACTGAAATCTAATTTCTACTTATTTATAAGCAACTTGCCACGTGGCGTTGTCGACGAGACATCTGGACTCGTCGACGAGCCCAAGTACACCATTCGTGGACAAGACCGGGAGCTCATCGATGATATTCAGAATGTGAGAACCTCTCTCGCTAAACCCTCGTTGACGAGACATGCATACTCGGTGACAAGGCTCAGAAGACTGCTCGTCGATGAGAAAATTCCAGCTCGTTGACGAGCGCCTGCTTATTACATTTAAAAATTTCTTTCCCCCTTTCTTCTGTTTCCCCTTTTTCCTTTTATTATCTTCCTTATTATTTTAAATAGTTAAAAATTTCAGGGTCATTACAATAATAGTGACGAATCACCACATCTGTCACTAATACTATGAAATAAAATTTTTTCAATTTTTTGAAATAAAAGAAGTATTAGTGACAGTTCGCAAATCCGTCACTAATAATTGACTAATAGTAACGAATGTTCACATCCATAACTAATACTATGAAATAAAATGTTTCTAATTTTTTTAAATAAAAGAAGTATTAGTGACGGTTCAAAAATTCGTTACTAATAATTGGCTAATAGTGACAAATGTGAAGATTCGTCACTAATATTGCGAAATATTTTTAAAATTTTTTTAAAAATAAAATAAGTATTAGTGACGATTTCCAAATCTCTCACTAATAAAGGGCTAATAGTGACGAATCTACCAATTCCTTACTAATACTATGAAATAAAATTTTTCAATTTTTTTAAAATAAAGGAAGTATTAGTGACGGTTCTTAAATCCATCACTAATAAAGGGTTAATAGTGACGAATCTTCAAATTCGTCACTAATATTGTGAAATAATTTTTTTTATTATTTTTTAAAAATAATATTAGTGACGGTTATTTAATCGTCACTAATAAGAGTCTTTTAGTGATGGATTTAATTCGTCACTAATATTGCACAAATCGTCGCTGATATATTCCCGGGATAATCTCTGCGGGAAAAAATATTTTTCCGCAATATTTTTCAGTTTTTAGTAATGAAACTATTAGTGATGGTTTCAAAACCGTAACTAATAGTGTCGTATTAGTGACGGTTACTAAAGCCATCACTAATACTCACTTTTAGTGACGAAATTGAATTCGTCACTAAAATCCTTTTTTTTTTTTGTAGTGACCTTACACAAGTTTGGCTATGATCATCCTGACAGAAATCATTTGCCTTTGTCAATTCAATTTTCACAACATGCTATTTTACCACCAGAACAAATGGTTCTAATAGAGTAGTCCTTGGTTTTTTTAGAAAAATAATGGGTGGGGGGCAACTTAATCAACCCTAAACCAAAAGTATCTTGGCCGACTATAAAATAATGGTTAGACTTAGTAAGGATATGAAAAAAGATTGACTGATGTACTCCATATAACTTGATTATAATACGATGAGATATATAATTTTTTTTTTATCAATGTTAATTTGGATGTAGGTATATATATATATGACATCACGGGAGATGATAATTTTTTTGTTTTCAAGATCGTATACATGATAAGCCTTATGATGAGCAGGATAACCCAAGAAAACACATCATAGAGCATGATAAGAGAATTTATCGCGATGTTGGCGAGTGATTTGGCATAGCACAAGCACCCAAAAACTCGCAAGTGTGTACACAATGGTAGTTTCTGAAAAAAAGTTCATAACGAGACTTATGATTGAGGCTGGGTGAAGGAGTACGGTTAATTAAATAGATGGCTGTGAGAATGCATTCGCCCCAAAAAGAGATTGGAAGATTGACTTGAAAACTTAAACACCAAACCACATTAAGAAGATGACGATGATTACGCTCGGCAACACCATTTTGCTGAGGTGTATGCACACATGTGTGCTCGTGAAAAATGCCTTGATCATGGAAAAAAGTTTGAAGCAGGGTGGAAAGAAATTCTCGACCATTATCAGTGCGTACATGCTTAATAGTGCAATTGAAATGATTTTTGACCATGGTGCAAAAATTTTTAAGGCAAGTAAAAGTATCAGATTTCATGCGCATAAGATAGACTCATGCAGCATGTAAGTAGTCATTTACGATTGTTAAAAAATAATGTGCACCAGAGAGTGAATCTGTAGGATAACCACCCCATATATCACAATAAATTTGATTAAAACAAAATGTGCTCTTATGTGTATTCAAAGAAAAAGGTAAATGAGTGTGCTTTACTTTAGCACAAACATCACAAGGAAAATGAGAAGAAAAAATATTTAAGGTTTTCGGAATACATGAAATGAAAGGATGACCAAGATGTTGATGCCAAAGAGTAGTGTCAGAAACACGTTGAGAGTGGAAAATTGAGGCGGAGGGAGGTTTATAGTGGTAAAGCCTATCCCGTACTTCATACGTTCCAATCATCCTCCTCGTTGATAGGTCATGAAAGCCACAAAAAGTGAGAAAAAATATAACAACACAATTGAGATCATTGGTAAGTTTACTGATGGATAATAAATTAAATTTAAATGAAGGCATATAAAGAACATTAGAAAGAGAGAAATTAGGAGAAAACCGCATAGTGTCGGTATGAGTTACAGGAACAATGTCGCCATTTGGAAGCTTAATGGGGCATGGCTGATTGAGAAGCTGAATATTATCAAGAGAAGACAAATTGGAAGTCATGTGATCAGATACACCTAAATCAATAATCCATTCAGTACTAGAAAAAGAAGCAAAATGACAAGAGGCAAGGTTACGGGCAAAATTGGCAGAGTTGGTGTTCAAGGGAGATAAAAGATCCAGTTGACGGTATTGTTCGCTGGTGAGACCAGCGATAGCAATCTCATAAGAGGTTGAAGAACCTGTGCCAGTATTGGCAGCCATTGAAGAACCAAATCACTAAATCGAGTCAAATCTGATCTTTGCGGCGACCAAAAATAAACCTTCGATTTGATAATCTCGCCGTAAGAACTTGTAACTGAGAGATGAGAGAGAGCCAGAGGCTGGGGATCTGCTACATTGACAGCTGCTTCGCCAAACTGAGAGAGTCAACTGAGATGAGACATCACTGGACTGAGATAATGTCAGAGATGATGACGCCGAAGAACTGAATTGATATGGGATCATCGGAGAAGACGGCCGGAGTAGCTAGTTGTAGAGGATGAAGACGACGCTGGGAACTGCGAATAGCCGAAAGACTGAGAGATGATGAACCAACGAACACTGGAGATGCAGGAAGCATAGAAGTTGGAGACGATAGGTTTAGCGTGTTGAGAGATGGTAGCATTGAACAAAACTGAATAGGAGATGACGTCTTCTAAAAGATGTCTGAAAGAAGAGCCGAGAAAGAGAGGCTGCCGCACGTCAGAAGAGAACCGGAGACAACAACGATGTCAAAGAAACGATTGGAGAAGCTGAGAGATAGCCATAAAAAGAAAATGACGAGGGAACTGCTGGTAGGACGGCCGGAGAAGATGAGGGACTGCCGGATACCATGTGAAAATTCATATTTCCATGTACGATGCAATTGCAAAGAGATATATTTGGCTAGTTGCATGCCAATGGACTGAACCGAACCAAGTTGAGCCAAAAACGGAATCAAATCTGTGAGAGAACGTCGGACCAAGCTGAGGCGAAACTGAACCAAATCTACTTCAGAAATCAATGGCAGAGAGAACATTGAACGACAACAGTGTTTGCAGGGAGAAAAAGTTCTGAACGACGACAGAAACTACAGGGAGAAGGAGTTCCGAACATCTACGAAGACTATGACGGCGACGACGAACGACGACTGTAGAGCAGAGAGAGAGAGGCTGAGAAGACTGTGAGCGTCGAGGAGGAACCAGCCAAATGACGGAACTAACAAACGGAGATATGACAGCAGCAACTGAGAGGCAGTGACTGCTGGAAACGAAGAGAGATGTGAGTCCGTTGGAGAGACGAGCCACAAGATGAGCCATGAAAAACACACGCCAGAGAAGACGCTAATGAGCCGCGATCGAGATACGTTGGAATGGCAGGAGTGTGGTCGCTGATGCCGGAACCTGCAGGAACCTATTGGATGTGTGCGACGGCGGCAAGGTTGCGACAAGGGTGCGGTGGCAGCAGGAAAGCGAGGGCGATGACAAAGAGAGGGCAACGACAAGAAAGACCAGCAACAGTGGGGGCGGCGCGACAAGAAGGAAAAGAAAAAATTTTGGTTTGCTTTGATACCATGTTAAATTTGGAGAAATATAATTTTCTTTATTAATGCTCTCTTATCAGAAGGGATACAAAGGTATATATATATATATATATATATATATTATTAGAGAAATATACCTTTTTTGAAAAGCTACGAAACTAATTCAATAGGCCAAATAGAACAACTTGCTAGAATGACCAAAGACAAATAAGCAAATGCTTATATAACTTGTTAGATAGACAATACCTACATAATCTTAGCAAATGAACCATACTTGTAATCTGGATAGATGGGCAATGCCCGTATAACTCAACATATGAGCAATGTCCATGTTGTTGGATAAAAGGGTAAAGTCCATATTACTTGGCATATGAACTTTGCTCATAACAGATGAGCTTTGCTCGTAATCTTAGCATAGGCACAATGCCTATATAACTTGACAAATGAGCAATGCTCATGTTGATAAATGGGCAAAGTTCATGTTACCCGACAAATGAGTTATACTCATAATCTTGATAAATGGACAATACTCATATAACCTAATACAAAAGTAATGCTCATATTACTTGACAAATGGGCAAATTTCATATAACTTTGCTCTGTTCTTATACTTGACAAATGAACTCTACTTATAATTTTAACAAATGAGTTGTACTTATATTTTTGATAGATGAGCTTAGCTCAAGTAATTAAATTGATGAATTTCCCTTATATATGTGGACTAATGAGGTTGTTGATATTCAATAAGATAGTTTGGCTTATAGCTTGAGAAGTTGGCTTCGCATAAAACTGCTTATGTTACGACGAATGAGCTTAGCTTGCGTGTGGAGGTAAGCTCTATTTAAATATTTTTGCGAATAAATAAACTTTACAAAAATAAGGTCTGTTAAGGCACGAAGAGCATGCAGCTTGAACAAATTCTTGTTCAACCATTGTTTTAATTTGATTTTCTTTGAAAGAGGTGTACTTAGTCAATAAAAAAATTAGTTTGCTTCAATGGTACAAAAAAATAAAATATAAAAAAAGAGAGAGGAGAGGAGAGAATAATCTTTTAGATGACTTCATAAGGCAAGGCCACCACTACTCTTTCTGACATTGTTACGAGTATAAATGCTAGAAAATAGAAAGCTGGTGTGTGTACATAAATGAAGATGGTGAAAATGCATAAGTAACTCGATTAATATTGATATTAAAATTCGCTTGGTTAAGACTTTGATTTTTATAAGATTTGGTAGGTTTATTTCTTTAATTGAAAATTTTCAATTTATTTTTATTAATTAATTATATTAATCTTACCGACCAAATGTTCAATTCTATTCAATACCTTGAACAATTGAGTTTAATATTCAAAAGAGATCGTCTTGTCACACGATCCAATTTCGTTGGATTACTAGCAAATAAATTCAAAACTTGAATTTAAAATTTTATAAGGTATTTGAAAAAAGGTTAAGGTATGAAACAAAAAAATATATTATTGGAAAAAATTAACTGCTAGAGGTTTCAAATTTATGATTTTTAAATATTTTAGAAAATGTTAAAACTTAAACTTTAAAAGTTTAAATAATTATTTAGTAAGCAGAATAAAATATATTTTTTAAAAAAAACTCGTCCCTTTTGTTACATTAACTATACCATAAAAAATTTAAAATTCCCATCATTTAAGTGAGCCTCGGCATCACCAGCATGCCACGTGTCAAAACAACTGATGGACGGTCAGCATGAGTCCGCACACCAAAATTTTGATCACCTTAATACACCGGAGCAGCACCCCCAGGCGCCAAATCCGATTCCGACCCCGACCCAGGCGCGACCCCACCCGGAAGACCCGAACCACCCTCACCCACGCCACGCCCCCAATTCCCTTCTCCCATCTGCTGCGTCTTCTCCTTCTTCTTCACCACCATTCCTCTTCTTCTTCACCTCCTCCTTTTTGTTCACAACAATCATTGTTTGTAACACAGAGTGATTTTCGCATTCTAGAAAGGAACAAGCTTTTGGGGGTGAAAGAACAGCTGAGGCTCGAATCGCTCGGCATCGATGTCACCCAGGATCTTCGCCTTCTACGCTACCGCAGCAGCTGCTCGTGTATCAAAAGTACACAATTATACACACTTTCTCTGTCATGGAAAGGTTTTGTTGCTAATTGCGTGTTTTGTTCTGTGCTTGAGTATGGATTTTTTTTAGAAAGATTTGCAGACCTCCGAGGGCTGGGGTAACTGTTTTTCTAATTAATGTTCTTTACACAGAAATGATTGTTCATACCTGGTGTTTATTCTTCGCGCTTTTCGGCTTTGTCCGTGTTTGTTTGCCGCGAAAATGTTGGAAAATAAGGAGCTAAAATTTAAAATTATATTATTATTTTTTTGTTTTTATTTTTGCCCTCTCTTGGATGGAGTAGAAGGAAGGAAAACATTTATTGTTGCTATTGTGCATATTTTCTTCTGAAAAGGGTAATAATTTGACAATTATTTGACTATTAAGTTGAAGCTTGCGTTATCTTAGGAATAAATGCTATACAATTTAATTCACAATATAATTCCTATACTTTTATAAAAGTTGCAATTAAAATTAAAATTTTTTGTTGTTGCAATTTAAGGCTAAAACTATTGTTCGTGTTGCAA
Organism: Malania oleifera; assembly: GCF_029873635.1. Classification (NCBI taxonomy): domain Eukaryota; kingdom Viridiplantae; phylum Streptophyta; class Magnoliopsida; order Santalales; family Ximeniaceae; genus Malania; species Malania oleifera. The sequence continues at coordinate 33,384,457 of NC_080427.1, read as the reverse complement.
TGTGGGGTGTCCATCTATTGGATGGCTGGATGCTAAATCATTGATACAAATTTTGCAAGTTTTGAGCTGACATGAACAGGAAATCCTTAGTAGAACTTTGACTTAGCTTGGGGAGTGGGGGCGATGGTAGGGATTGGAAGGGAAATTTCAGAGGGCTAGTAGTGTGTGGTTTCAACTTCTTCACTGCTCTTATAAAATCCATAAGCAACTTCAATGCTGAATTTATAGGTCAACAATTGGAAATTGAGAAATGGAATATTCAAATGACAGATCCAGGTTATAAATTCACTTTGAATATGAAAATTGATCATGTTGTCCACTGTCTCTTGCATTTGATTTATGAGTAAATTGGATGATGGAAGATCAGAAGTTGAATTTCTTCATAGCATGCTATTGATTGCATGTATAACTGAAACCCTAATTTGTCAAATGCTGTAATTTCTTTGAACTCTAGTCTATCATTTGTCCGTTGCACGCAGTTATGCTCAGTTTGAGTCCAAATGTGCACTGCTTGAGCTGATGACAGTGATTTAGTTATGTCATAATATTCTACCAGATAGATTAGTATCATCCAAGTAAGCCTTCTTTATTTTGCACGCATTTACATACATAATTTCCATCATAGGTTTAACATACATTATATGGATTTCCCATTTCATGACACTAGCGGTCATTTAGGCCTTAAATTGCAACAATTAAAACTCTGGGTTTTAATTTCTATTTTAATAGAAGTACACGCAGTCACACATGCATGAAATCCTAACAACATAAATAATTAGATGAAAATTCTATTTCTATTTTGTTCTTGGTCATACTTGAGCATCTGCAACACCCTAAATATGTTTTCCTTCTAATATTTATACTGCAGGGTTTTCTTTTTCTTTGAGGAAAAATTTAAACGTGAACCATGAGATGAAAATGAGACCTAAGTGTAGGATTTGGTGGCCAAAACAGCTCTCATGCTGCAAGCTGCCATCCTCAACTGTTTTGTTTGGTTGGTTCTTCTCTGATTCTGCAGCTTCCACTGACATTATAGTGGCGTTTGCGCATGATGAAGCTTCACTTTCTCGGTGCCAATTTGGTCTTCAGGTATGAAACCTTAATTCTTTGTTTTCTGACAAACAGGGGGGTCAGTGTGGTGCATGAAGTTCCTGTGTATGTGCCTGGGGAAGGGTCAGACCACGGTGGGTCTATGGTACCTAGTCTTACCTTGCATTTTGGCAAGAGACTGTTTCCACGCCCCAAACAACTCTATTGTTGCACCAAGGCTCCCCTTCTTTATGAGAAACTGAAGGGTAAACAAAAAAAAAAAAAGAAAAAAAAAGAAAAAAAGAAAAGAAAACTAGTCTTGTGCAGGATGTGAGGCTTGTCTATTTAGAGTTTCTTGTACTATTCCATCTTTGTGCTTTAGCTTGCTGTGGTATTACCATCAAGCTATCAACCAATAGATCACACTTAAGAATATTTTTCCTATTGAATTTTGTAAGTTTATATTACTATATTCTGAAGCATGAACTAGGAAGCATGGGCATGGATGCGGGGACAGGACTATGGCATGATGAAGGAACACAGCATTGACACAGAGACAGTAAATGATTCAGTAGTAATGCAATGTTGGGTCTTATACAAATTGACTTATTTCATTTTGTTAATTGGGTGAAAATGACAATGGGAGGTTTTACCATCCATATGCATATGACAGGGGCAGTAAATGACTTGGTTGATTTCTTGGTTTGAAATTACATATTAAGCCCTCTACGTATATCTAGAATCTTTTCTCTTTAAAGTGTGGATTCCTTTCTTGTTTGAGCATTTCCAAGTTGAAAAGATTTTAACCTCCTGGCCACCTCAAACCTATTGACAATAAAATTAAAGATATTTAATACTTTTGGTTTGCCAAATAGAATAGGGTGGAAATGGAATACTTATAGTGCAAGAGTATATAATAATTATTACTACAACAACAAAACCAAGCCTTAGTCCCATTAAGTGGGGTCAGCTGTATGAATTCTTTTCCGCCAATTTATGCGATCATGGACCATTTCTTTTGATAGATTCAAGGATATTAAATCCTTACTCACTATCTCCTCCCAAGTTATTTTAAGTCTCTATTTTAAAACTATTCCATGGCGGTTGGAATAAAACCAACTTTTGCATGGTCATTTGCCTTAGAAAAGCACCACTTTTGGTTTATATTTTGGCAAACTATTATGTTTCTATAGATAGCTATTCTGTTCCCTCTGTATTCTATTCTGCAGGCCAAACATAACCTTAGTTTGTTTTACTTGCTGCATGATGGCATATTTTCTGTTCTGAGGGAAGTTGTTATAGTTAGATGACTGTCAAACAATGAGTTCAATTAAGTTGGATGAGTTGCAGTATTTAAAGAGTAGAATCATGTTTGAGATGGATTTTACGCCGTATGTAAGTACATGATGATCAGGAAATGACTTGATGGAATACTTTTTTGTTGACAAAAGTAAGGAAAAATATTATTTTCAGGTGGCTTGTTTATGAATGTTGTACTCATTCCTTATTTAATGAGAAATCAAATTTTGTACCAGTTTTCTTGTCTTTAATTTTCAAGGCATGAAATTTGTCATTACAATAAGAGAGAAGAAAGCTCCTCATCTCCCTATTGTTAAGGAATTTAAAGTCCCAAGAGACCTACTTGTCATGAAAACAAAAGAAGAAATATGTGCATTAGGAATATAACAAAAATTCAATTATGCGTCCTCTTTTTGTTTGGAGGTCTGGGAATTTTGACCAGACCTTGATTGGGTTGGTGTTGCTGTTTTTATAGTTTTTTGTATATGGGTTTGGCACCCCCTTGGTGCCCTCTTATTACATGCTACTTTACCAATAAAAGAGGTCATTTTGTATGTTTTGGACTTCTCTTTTTAATTTTTTTTTCATTTGAAACAATCTTGCTTTTCAGCAGAATTTTTTGTGTTTCTGACATTTTTTTTGTTTTGATTTTTAATTTAAATTAAACCAGGGCATCCTTCATTATGCAAATGGGAACTTGCCTGTATTTCTGCAAGAAAAATCAAATCTCTCCATTGTGGGCCATTGTGTGGCAGATTTCAGTTGCAATAGTCCATTGTTTGGGGTTGGAAATGAAGAAGATCAAATGAAATCTTCAATTCATGGCAGTGTACCTCAACTAAACAGTCCAGACATGGTTGGAGAAAATTGTGGACTTCAGAACTGTCGGTGCCACAGAATTGATGCATTATTAGAACAGTTTACACAAGCTTCTGTTCAAAACTGTAACTGTATCCAGCTGTTACGTGGTTCTCATGAATTTGTTGGGAAAAAAATTGATTGGATTCCTAAATTTCATCACATTCATTGGAATGGCCAATTGGTGACTGATTGTGATGTCCACGTATGTAAGTTATGGTCACTATTACTTTTTGCATCTGTTGTTAGCTGTGTTTGTTACTGTTGTCTAATTTTCTTTCTTTTGCCTGGGCAAATTCAGGTGATCGTTTATGAAACTCCTGTATTTGGTGCTCACCATTTTTCCTTGGGTTTTTGGAATTCCTCCGAGCAAGTGAGATCTCCTCTTAAGAAACCCAAGTGGGTTAATGAACTTCACCAAAAGCAGCTGCTTTTTGACTTGGTAATACTCAAGTGAATTTTATCATTTTTGGCAATCTGCCTTTGTGCTTATTTTGTTGAACTTCTTAAAGTGCAGGATACTGTCATTTTAGCACTCAACAGTGCTGGGGCTGCAAAATATTTTTTTGACAGACATGTGGGCTTCAAAGAACCTTTTGTTCGGTTCCCTATGGTTTCCATGTAATTTCTCATAGAGTTTGTTACTCTCTCTCTCTCTTTCTCTCTCTCTCTCTCTCTCTCGGTCTACAAGTTTTAATGAGGTATATTGTCACCTTTCAGGTTTGTTTCCTTTGTGTGGAAATCATTTATCCTGTCGATGTCTTTGTTTTCCACTTTAGTCTATATCATTCTTCAGCTTCTCCATAGCTTCTTGATCTATGGATCAGAATTTTGGATATTCATCATATTGATTAAAGTATTCAGCAATACGTGCAAAATCATTCAAATACGCTGCTGCCAGATCCTGTATTGGCCAATCTTTCTTCAAGAAAATGGTCTCAGGTAATAAAAGTGCTTGGCTTGGTTGATACGTGGACCTGACAGTTTGCATTTCATGTGCAAGTTGTGATATTATGACATGTGTTTGATTTGCATAAAGTATGCAGTTAAGTCTTTGAGCATGTATTGACTGGTTTGGTAATTGGTATTGGAATGAAAATCTGGTAGCTTGATCCTAGGATACATGTTCCTTCTGCATGTGTGTGTGTGTGCCTTTTGGATGTTGGGACTGGGATAAGTCTCATCAAACCATCATTACATTTGATCTTTTTATTTCTGGCAGATCTGTTTCAAACACCTACTAATTATAGGAGCCATTTGGTATCTCTTTGAAAAATTCTCAAAATGAGAACAAGAAGGAGCAACTAAAACTGGAAGAGAAACTGAAAACTACCAATTTTTTTGGCTATTTTCTAGAAGGCTAAAATTGAAACAGAGACCAAAAACCTGATGGACTGCATGTTTCTTTTCCTTATCTTTTTTCCTTTGACTAGGTAGTGATACGCCAGCCTTAGATCACTATAGATTCATCATTGCCATGTCCTAACCTATTTAATGATACTGCAAGAAGCATCCTACTGGATACCATGGTTTGAGAATGATGAGATCAAATTTTTGGAGATTTTTTTCTTAATTTTTCAAAATTTGAGAAAATTTTGAAAGAAATAATTGTATTATTTTCAGACATTTGTTGGAAAAAATTTACATGTGGGTGCATTTTAAAATATAATTTATCCATGTTTTCCAATTGCCTAAAGCTTATTCCTCCTTAGTGCCCATGTGACATTACTAAACCTACGTATGGGCCCTGCTATACAGCAAATCCAATGTGTTGCAATGTGATAGATTAGCGGCAGAGTGTCAAATTTCTTGGGCTCACAAATATCTCCTTTCCACATGATATCTTGTTGCACTCATTCTATAGTAATTTTTCTTAATAAAAAATTGTGTACCCAAATGTTTAATCCATAACCAAGTAAAATATTAAAGTATTATGGCTGTAGGTTGCTGCAACAGATCTGGATTTAGTTGTTAGAACAGTTGAACTCCTGCAACAGAGACCAAAAACTAGGAACATAAACCAATGTGTTTTGGCCAAATGTTCCTTTACAATACACTGATAAAACTGAACCAAAAAAAAAAAAAAAAATACTAAACAGTAGAAAACTCATTGATTAAGTTTACCCTGCAAAGATCTTCTAGATGGGATTATGATAAATATCATGCTGGTCTTTGCCTAGGTCTATTTATTTTTTTGTTCTTTTTGGTTGGAGCATGGTACTATTAGAATTTCCCTCATTATTCATAGTTTCTTTGATTTTTAAGGTCTCAGTCATGCGTGCAATATGCAGAGAAAGCTTCAGTGCGTAAGAATTCCATGTGGTCAAGTATAGCTGTTGATGTTCTTTTGGGGAACTTGATTGGCTTTGCATTGTTATGTCATGCAGAGTCTGCTAGCATATGGATTCTGGACTTTTCCAATGAGATTACAAACAGTTTGTTGCGTTCCGGTTGTGTGTGGCTGATGGGAGTCCCTGCTGGTTTCAAGTTGAACACAGAGCTGGCAGGAATCCTTGGCATGATTTCTCTTACGGTTATTCAGATTTGGTCTACACTCGGGTTCTTTGTGGGTTTTCTTTTCATCTACTTTATTAAAGGACTTGCTATATCTGGCATTCTTTTTGGGGTGACCACACCAGCTGCTATGACCATGGACATGATTGTCTTAGCAACATCACATATTTCTATTCTTCATTGGTCGATCTCTATCCTGTATTCACACCAGATACAGGCACTAGCAGCTTTATGGCGCCTTTTCAGGTAACACTAAGCTGTTACTTGTTCGATGTTTGACACTTGAAACTCAGAATAAATGCATTGCTTTGTGATCTGATTGCTTTCTAGGAACATAATTACTTAGTCTGTATAGTCCAGGATTTCAACCTCTTAGTTATATTGGTAGTGGCTGGCAACAACTGATTTAGTATCCAATTTGGTTTTGGAACTTCTTCTGGGTTTGGAAGTTTGGTCCTTTCATGCTTTAAAAAAATTAGCATTGATTATTGCATTAGTTGGTACCACTGTGACTCATTATTGGTGCTATTGCAGTCGCATGGAAAGAGCATCAAAATACTGAATAAAAGCCATTAAATGGTTGAAAAACACACACATTAGGATGGCAAAATTGGTTTGTTTGCATATCTGTATGTAATATGGTGTGGAGTCTGTCATGTGTGCTTTTGCTTTAGTTTGTTGTTCGGTGGCATTATACTTTGTTTTAATTACTTGATGTTACTTTTATACTGTAAATATTAAGAGTTGTAATTTGTAAAAGAATAATTTTAAAAAGAGCAACATACAAGTTTGCAGTCACTGTCATTACATGCATAGCACTTGCCTAATCCACAAATCACAAATGTTCATATCTAATATCTGTGAATTTTTTAGCTATGGTAAACCCTGTAGCTGCTAAGTTATTTTGTTAATTTCCATTCTTAGTATTTGAGAAATAAAGTAAATTGTGAGTCATTATTGTATTTTCTTCTCTTCTAAGTAATTAATTTATTTTCTATAAAAAAATTAAATTTAAAAATATCTAAAATTAAACTCATTCATGTTCAATGAATCTGGATTTGGATCTATGGATGTGAACCACCCTATTGCAGAGTTTGGTTTGCAGAACTAGAGCTTGAATGGTATCAGAATTCTGGTCCTGAATTTCCATTTCCATGACTGGTTTCAAAAAATAACATAGGATGCGATTCCAAGTGGAATCATGTCATCATGATTCCTGTGAGTGGCAGAATAGTGATTTCAACCCTGATGGACTGGATTTTCTATTCATTCCACCGGAGATGTTCCTTATTTACTTAAAATACCCTTCAATCATTTGTTAAATCTCATCCCTATGTGCTTTTGTTCCTGGCTCTGTTAGTCACCCACAGCTCACTTTGTGATGGCTGGCAGCTATGGTGTTGCTGGTCACAGATCAAAGTCTTCACTCTATACACAACAATTCACTCCCTTTCTGGTGATGTCAGCCTGCAAATGCATAGTGGAACCAATTATAGGTTGCCAGGGCCGACCATAGCAACCCACAGAGGAGCTCTCGTTTTTCTAAATAAATTTCCTTATATTGAATAGTAACCTATATTAAATTTGATAATTTCTTTTTTTTTGGGGGGGGGGGGGTTGTTTTTTGGAGTAAAGCTTATTTTTCATTTCATCTCTTCACGTTTTCTGTTCAAGTATTCAAACATAGGAATTGCATTTGAACTTATATTCCTTCCATGATTCTATTTCTACTTTTGCTGATCTTGCTTTGATTCTATTTTTCGAACCATACGTTAGTATGTGTCTAGGTATGTGCATACATGCATGCGTGCTTGTGTTATGAGATATATTTTCTTTATTGCTTTTTTTTTTTTTTTTGGACTTTAAAATCTAATTCAGAAAATATATAAAATTTCTATCATGGAGAGCAAGGGTTGTAATGGATGATGGATCTTGAATTGACCGTGGTAAATTAAAGCAGATTTTGAAATTCTGATGGTTGATATCCAGTTGCTTTAACAAAGTTACTGAATCTGGTATTCATTATGATGACAAGGGTCTTTATCAACCAAAAACTGCAAAAAAGTGGTCAGAAGAAGTCTTAGGTTTGTCCTATGGAGAATTTGCATGTCCAATTTAACTAGGCCTTCCTTTTCTTGTTTACAGTTAGATTACCACTTCACCTAGAAGCTTAAGCTATTAGGTTATGGGCCAACAATGTGATGTAGGATGAGAAGCGGGTATTTGGGTGGATCTTTTTGACCCAATTTGGAGGCCTATGTTGAAGAATAGGGTCAATGGTTATTGGGTCCTAAAGCCAAATGTGCTTAGTTATCTAGTTGTTCAATTATGTGTTTCTAGTTGCTTGTATTAGGATTATGCATGTTGGGGGCTTGTTTGTAGTATTTATGTATTCTAGGGGTATGTTTGTAATGTAATTTAGTTTTAGGGGTATGCGTGTAGTTTCATGTGTTTAGTGGCTTTCTTATAAAGTATGTGTGAAAGCCATGTTGTTAGCAGTCATTGTTAAATTTGAATTTGAGAAGTGAATGTGAGTTTCCCCTTGTACCTCTTCTCTCCTTTCTTCTCCTTCATTCCTCTCTTCAATTTCTTCTAATCTCTATCATGGCTGCTGAACCTAGATGCTGCCCCTGCATCATTTGGTATCAGAGCCCAATATTGATCTCTGTTCTTCCCTCCCAATTCCCCCATCTTTCCCTTTCACTCTTCTTCATCCCCCTCTTCTCGTCTTCCTTCTCCTCACTGTTCTGTAATTTCCCTATCCCTATCTGCTTCTTCTTCTTCTTCTTCTTCTTCTTCTTTTTCTCTTCCTTCATTCTCTCTTTTGCTGCCCCATGTGCCATCACTAGGTTACCCAGCTGCCGACCCCTTCAAAATCCATCCTTCTTCTTGTTATTTTGACATGCGACCACCACCACTGTATTCCTCTTCCCTGGTCTTCCTTCGCGAGAAAAATCATCATCAGGGGACTCTTGCTGGAGGTGCATGTGGCCCATGCACTGTCAACCATGAGTGAGATTCTGCCAGACTTTTCTCCTGCTCCCAGCATCAAGAAAAATTGGTTCCAGACACGATAATTTGGTGTTATCTCCTGAGATTCTGATTTGTAGCATCATATTTTAGTTCCATATGTGATATTGGGCAAGTAAGTGATAATTTGCTATGAGAAGTTAGAAATTCTCGCAGCTAGCACTAAAAATCAGGTTCTATTGCTATATTTGTGAGTTTTCTGAGTGAATACATTGTATTTCTATGTGATACTCAAGATTAAAGGTGACTTGATGTTTAATTGAAAAAGTGAAGTTTGTGTTTTGCATGGATAATTGAGTCTTGCTTGCAAGTCAAGTAAGAATCCTTGGTGATATATAATTGCATCATGGTGACCGATGTTGAATTGTCTGCAAAGGTGGAATTGTATTTGTTAGGGTGCAAAACATGGAAAATGCCTTGGAGACTATTACAAATGCTTTGATTAGGCTAACATCCGAAGTTGCAGCCTTAGGTAAAAGGCCCATGGAATTTCCTACCAAAAAAGATGGTGGAATAGCTGCTGTCCCCTCATACTATAGATTTGTGAAGGCTGAAATAATCATTTGAGTGAGGGAATTAAACTAGAAGTCTCAAATTTTAATGGTGATAGTTCTCCTGATGAATTTGATGATTGGATGTATTCTTTGGAGCACTATTTCCAATGGTATGACATGAATAAGGCTAGAAAGCAATCAAAGTATACTTGGCTGAATCAACATTGAAGGGAACTGCTTGAATTTGGTTGATTAAACAATGGGAGGTCTTTATAAGAAGGAGATTTGATAAGATTACAACATTGGAATGAGATGAAGTGAGGTATGTAGGAGCAATTTGTGCCTCCCAATTATGAGCAGCGTCTTCATCTCCTACTCTTTGATTTGAAGCAAAAAGAAAAGACAGTTAAGGAGTACACTAATAGATTCTATCATTTGACTATTCATGCCAATATAGAATAGAAAGAGGATGTGATGATAACGTTGTACAGAAAAGGGTTGAAGCCAGCTATTGCCTCCAAACTTGCTGCATGTCATCTCATTACAATTGGGGATGCAGTAGAGGTTTCCACTCAGATATAGGAAACCTCCTAAAGTCACATCAGGCCTTCAATTTGAGAAGAATACTAGTGAAGCTGTGCAAAAGCAGATAGTTGAGCAATTGGGTAATGGAGTTTAGGACTAATATTTCTTGGAAGACTCCTGAGCATTCTGGAGCAACTTCTAAGAGCCAACCATCACTTAAATGCGTTAAATGTCAAGGTTTTGGGCATGGAGCTGCACAATGTCCTAACCAAGTCATGGCTGTTGTGGAAAAAGAAGAAGATGATGATGGAATTCAAGTAGTTGAAGCTGAAACAGAAATGCCAAGTGATTTAGATGATGATGACTATGTGAAAACCTGTTTCGTGCTTTGACATATGCTCTCTTCTCACAAGGTTGAAGAAAAAGAAGAGATTGGAAGCCGTCCGACATCTTTCAAACTTGGGTGATATGCCAAAAGCAACTTTGTACTTTGGTCATTGATCTTGGTAGTTGCACAAATGTAGTTTCGAAGAAGCTGTGAAGAAGTTAAATTTGGAAGTTGAGCCTCATCTTGAACCATGCAAAATTGCTTAGGAAATACCAACTTGAAGGTTCATGATTGTTGCTTGCTTACCTTCAAGATAGGTTCCATTGTGGAGACGGTGCAATGTGGTATCTTTCCTCTCTAAATTTGTCATATCCTTTTGGACCATACATGGTTATTTGATAGAAAGGTTAAGCATGATGGATATGAGAATTCTTATTCCCTCTCTGTTGACAACAAGAAGTATAAGTTGATGCCATCACGAATTCTCCCACTTACCAAGTTGAAGTGTACTGTTGGTTCCTTTCTTATGAAACATGATGATTCTATTCATGGTGATGAGTTGCTTGGTACTTTTCCTAACTTGACGGAGTTGAGTACTTTTTAGGAGGAGGGAATTGGTGTAGGACGAGAAGTAGGTATTTGGATGGATCATTATGAACCAATTTGGAGGCCTATGTCGATGAATAGGGTCAATGGTTTATTGGGTCCTAAACCCTGATGCGATTAGTTAGCTAGTTGTTTAATTATGTGTGTTTATTTTTCTTGTTTTAGGATTATGTATGTTGGAGGCTTATTTTGTAGTATTTGTGTATTATAGGGGCATGTTTATAATGTAGTGTAGTTTTAGGAGTATGTGTGTAATTTCATGTGTTTAGAAGCTTTCTTATAAATAGTTTGTGAAAGCCATGTTGTAAGCAATCATTGTTGACTTTGAATTTGAGAAGTGTATGTGAGCTCCCCCTTGTATCTCCTCTCTCATCCCTTCCACTTCCTCTCTTCAATTTCTTCTAATCTTTCCCAGGGCTGCATAACCTTGATGCTGTCGCTGCATCACAATGTATGTCAAGCTTCAAAACTCACCTGGATGTGCAGCTCAACAACACATGGAGAGATAAACATACAATAAAAATAACTCCCATTATAGTGAATACAATAATTTTTTAGACACTGCACAATAAATGTGTTCAATGAGACTAGAAACCAGTACCTCCTCACAACTAGCTGTGATACCATGTTAGGTTACCTCTTAGCTGAAAACTTAAGATCTTAGGTTGTGGGCCAACAATGTATATCAAGCTTTAATGTTTACCTATTTAAAAAAAGCTAGTTTTTTTTTTTTTTTAATATGGAAAAGTTTATTTATTTATTTTGGTTGGAAAAATAGCAGCTTCTTTTGTTGCTTCGAATCCCGAGTACTTTGTTTTGAAGATTTGGAAAGAATTTAAGGTGCGGAGGATTAGGAGGTGTAAGGAGAAGGATTAAATTTTTAAGCTGGATTTTTGGGAAGGCATTTGACCGAGCTGGCTTGCAATCTTTGGATGGGATCTTAGATAGGAGGGGTTTTGTTGCTAGATGGCAGGGCTGGATTAGGTGTTGCCTTTCTTCTACTTCTTTCTCTGTGATTATTAGTAATCAATCTAAGACTTGGTTTTCAGCCTCTTGGGGTATGAGGCATGGGGGATACTTATATCTCTATTTTTGTTTATTTTGGTTGCTTATGTGTTGAGTAGGATGATCAGGGACATTGATTGGGGTTTTGTCCTGGGCATTGCTGTGGGTAGAGATGGTGTGATCTTGTCTCATCTGCAGTTTGCTGATTATACAATTATTTTCTTGGGGGATGATAAGAGCTCTTTTTGCAACATTCTCACTTTTCTGCTGGTCTTTGAGTTAGTTTTGGTGCTTAAGATTAATTTAGGTTAACTGTTGTCTTGCTGCTATTGGGCTATTAATTTTGAGCCTTGAGGTGACTTTGAGGTTGGCTGCACTTGTCAGGTGTGCAATTTGCAGTGGCAGTTGTCTTATTTAGGATCCCTTTAGTCGGGAATCCTGGGTCTGCTTGGTTTTGGGATCTGGTGATACTAAGGGGTCTGAATGTCTTGATTGGTGGAAGCATGCGCTCTTCTCCTTTAGAAGGCTGCATTACTTTATTTCAGATGTGTATTTCTTTCATCTCTTTGTGTTTCTTTCCTTGTTTAAAATCCTGGTGGCAGTGGCTCATAGAAATTTGAGAGGATTATGTGGGATTTTCTTTGGTTAGGGGTGGGTGCAAAGAGGATCATTTTGTGAGCTGGGAGTCAGTTGGTAGGTTCAGGGAGGAAGGGGGCTCAGGTTTCGGTAATTTGGTGTCTGAAAACATTGCTTTGGTGGGTAAATGGTTATGGCAGTTTTGTTTGGAACTGATTCACTTTGGCATAAGGTTATTAAAAGTAAATATGGTTTGCTGGAGAATGGTAGGATGCCAATAATATAGAGTTTCGCATGTAAGACAATTAGGGCTGCAAATGAGCCGAGCTGCTCATGAGCTACTCGGTGCTCGACTCGATAATAGCTCCCTCAAATTCATTTATTAAGTTAAACGAGTCGAGCTTGAGCTCAAATTTCGAGCTCGTCAACTAAACAAGCCAAACTTGAGCTGATTCATACTCGGCTTGTTAGGCTTGCGAGCTGACCCGTTTAACAGCTCGTGAGCCAGCTCATTTAGTAGCTTGCAAGTTGGCTCGTTTGTCAGCTTGTTAGTAACTCGTGAACTAACTCAATATTAAGAAGCTTGTGAACTAGCTTGATATTAGGCTCGTGAACAAACTCAATATTAATCACATTAAATATTTGATTTTAAATTTTTTAGTTTAGAATATATTTTTTGCAAATTATCTTTATTAATTATCAATTAATTTAATTAGTTAATGGCTTGGTCCATTTATTAGTTTGAAACAAGCTTCAGTCAAGCACGTTTGAGCTCAAGCTCAAGCTCAAGCTTGAGTTCGGCTCGTTTATATGTGAAATGAGCTTTAGTCGAGTTGAGCTTGAGCTGAGCTCAAGTTATATATATGCTAAATGAGTTGAGCTTGAACAAAAAACTTTAAGCTCGAGCTCAAGCTCACTACAGCTCGTTTGCAGCCCTAAAGACAATGGAAATTCATCTTGTAGGATACTTGTTTGCTTTTTCTCTTGTATCAAAAATACTGTGGGAGATGGGTGTTGGGTTCAGTTTTGGAAGGATATTTAGGCTGGGGGTATTTGCTTTTCTATTGTTTTTCCTTCCATTTTTTTTTTTGGATCCTTAATAGAATTAATACTAACGTTCTGTCGCAGGTCTGAAGAACATACATGGCTCTATCTCCAGATGTATGTGTTAATTGTCATTGTAGTAACAAGTATCATCCTGACTTATTCTTGCATTGCTGCTGTAGCTTGTTTTTTTTAGAACAATTTGTTCGGTTTGTTGAAGAGTGTTGGGCATGTCCTTATTCTTTGGAATATTTCTTGATGGTTGATTTTAGAGGATTTAGAAGGCATAAAAATGTCAGGATTTTGTGGCGGTGTTCTATTTTTCCTGTTGTTTGGGTTATTTGGTTGAGAGAAATGCCCAGATGTTTTGAGATTGTGTCTCTTCTGTGGATTTGATTTGGGACCGGATTGTGTTTGTGGGTGTTCTATACAAGGTGTTTTGGCGATAGAGCTTTTGCTGAAATTCAATGTGATTTGCAGGCTCTTTTGATCTAGTTTTGGATTTCTTCATGCATTAGATTTTTTCTGTTTCCATATGTTCTTTGAGTGTTTCCCATGCTCTTTGTACATTCTTCTTTCTTAGTAAATTTCTTTTTCAATAAAAAAATAACAGATAAATAACAAGTGTTGGGAATTTCAGCATTTTTGGGTAGGTTTGCTTGTGCAGAATGTAGGATTTTCCTAGGAAAAAATGTATAGAGGTTGCTCATAAACTTGCAGCATTTATGTCATGTTTGGTTTGTGGAATTAAATTGGTTGGAAATGGAAAAGTTATTGTGTGTGAATATAATAGCTTATGGAAAAATGTTGGTGCTTTTCTAAGACAAATTGACACAAAATTTGGTGCTATTTCAAGCAACGAGGAATAGCTTAGAAATATATATTCCATGGGAGGTTAGGGAATGGTTTTTTTAGTCTAAAATGTTGGCATTATTTATTTATTTATGTTTCCACTCAATTTAGAATAGCACCAACTTTTTCCGCCCCATTCCAGTTTACAAAATGTGACATTAATTCCTTTCAGTGATAATTGCAAGGCAATCTCCTCAAGCTTTTCTGTTTATCGTGATAGTCATACATTCATGTATATATAGTTTTGTTTATCTTAAGACTCATGCTTTATGGTCAATCTTCCTAAATTTTTTAATAGCTTACACATGTATGTATGTATGTGTGTGTGTGTGTGTGTGTGTGTACTTGTGTGCGTGCACGTGATGGTTATCATATTTTTGATCAAGGCATGATACTTAGAACTTTTTGGGTCCAATACAAAAATCGGTGTCCTGTGTGCCCAATATTGTCTTTCTGATCCCCTAAGCTAGGAGACGCAGCATTGTTTTATAGAATTTAGCTGATTTCTCTAGGATATTTTTTCTTCTTCTTTCTACATTCTAACGGTAGTTGTTGACTTGTCTCTTCATCTTTTCCAAGATGCAGTGTGTTGTGTGATCGAAGAATGTATTTAGAATTAAAAGAAGAATTCAATTGGATGGTTATAAGACCAACTATGCTATATAGATGTTGGGCAACTAAGAAATAATATATCCAAAAAGTAAAGGTTGCTGAAAAAACATACCCCTCTAACCCTTGTTTTCTCTAATGGTTATGATAGGAACAGTGTGTAAGTTACTGAAATAAATAGCGAGAGGAAAGTAAATTTGGCAAGTTCCTCAAGTGCCCGTTGCCTAGGTCCAGGTGCTTGCTGAGATTCTGCTTAGTTTATTGATTTGCCTAGGTCCAGGCAAGGATCTTTTTCTGTGCCTTCCATCACTTGAGGGCCTAGACACCCCAGGGAGCACTTTTAAGAGTTTCATCTACCCAACTCTGGTACCCTTCTGTGCGTCTCTCAACCCAAAAATGTGAAATACTGCTTGAATAATCTGTAAAATTTTTAAGATTGTTCATTGAAGATGGTTAGTATTTTCATTTGATGGGGATTTGATCTTTTGCCTTATCAAAGAGGTGAACTTAGGTGTGACCTAGTTGCTCTTGGTAGAAGGGGCTTCAGTTGTACAACTAAGAATCCTTGCAAATTGCAATATTCCTAAAGAGCTTCTCTACATGTGGCTCTCTCTGATTTCTATCCATTTTGTGAGCGAGCAAGTGACCTTTATATTTGAGACTTAGCTGTTTGTCTTTTTGGCAGAAAGTTTAGCATTTGGGGAGCTGGGGGGCACTGGAACTCTTGGTACAATTAAGATATTGTTTTCCTTGAAACTTATATTTTCTTTAATGATATTGGGCATGCACACCTGACCATGGTCCAATGCTATTTCAAGGGAAACTAAGGCTCAATATTTCGGTTTGTTGTCTATAATTGCTGTTTCTTGTTTGTCCATTTCAATTTCACAGATTTGTTGAATTTTTGGCAGGGGACGCAAGTGGAATCCTCTGCGACAGAGGTTGGATAGCTATGACTATACTGTGGAGCAACACATAGTTGGATCTCTTCTGTTTACGCTGCTTTTGCTTCTATTGCCAACAACTTCTGTTTTTTATATTTTCCTTGCCATTATGAACACAAGCTTCAGCGTTATATGTATACTGATTGAAGTCACTATTTCTATTATTCATGCTACACCTTATATTGAAATTTTCATATGGTTGGTGAGGCCAAAGAGATTTCCATCTGGGATATGGTTTGAAATTTTATCATATCAGAGTAACAATGTCAATCTTTTGGAGATTGGGAAGTCTAGTCAACTTGCTCAACCATCAAGTGGAAGGGGATATAGTGTTTTGTGTTCATTTCTTCACAGCAACTTCTTAAATATAGGCAAGTCCTTGAAATATGCGAATCAGTTCTGCTTTTATTTACACTTTGATTTGGTGTGAACTGTAGATAATTCAACTAAAAATAGGTGCACGGTTTTCATTTTTATTGAAGATGGTTGTTCTCTTGATGAACCAGTTTGATTTCAATTATTGGCTTGTTGGAACTTTACACTGTTTTATGTGCGGTAGAATTTTTTGACTAGGATATTAGGAATTCTAGTCTCTCATTAGGACATGACAGTTTTTTTGTTGTCTAACTGAAGGTATCACCCTAGATAGAGCAGAATGCTGAAAATTTGTGTAGCTAAAGCTAACATCAAATATTTGTTTAAGGTTTTGTTCAATTAAGCTTGTTTTAAATTTTGTTTTCATAATTCAAGAAGTAAAAAGGGAAAGAAAATGGGGTGGTTGTTTTTTTCATCATTTTAACTAAAACTTAGTTATCATGGGTATATTCCTATATTCTATCACAGGATCTTCCCATGCTTTAGAAAAGAATTATAACTAAAAAGTATAATAAACTATGTAAGCTATCCTTCGGATCTAAATTGTACTCTGGAGCACGACTTACTGAGTATGCAGTGGCTTTTAAGTACACTCTTAACTCACCCCTTTTCTTCTTTGTAGCTTTTTGATAATATAATAAATATTTCCACCCCCCCCCCCCCCCCTTTTTTTATTCAAATGTTTTGCCTAATTGAATGTGTTTTCAGTACACTCTGACTCTGCTAACTCAAATGGGAAAATATGTTACAGGACAGATAATTTTTCCGCACTACAGGCCTGTTTTTGCTGGGGTTTCTAGGTCGTTTGTTGGTTCATTAGCATACGGAGTTCTTACTGGGAAGAGGTGAGCGTACTCTGTTTAAAGTTATGTCATTCTCAACTGCTCCTTTTCATAGTAATTGGATTTTGAATTTAGATTTAAAAAAACACACACACACACACACACACACACACACAGAGACTGACTTGTATGTGCATTTATATTATTGTCATTGAATTTTGTGTGTAAATACAGAATTCCTTCTACTTTGGGGACTGTTCTTCCTTCGAAGATGCCTTGGATATCCATTCCTTACAGGGAATATTGGCATCTCTGCCATGATCGATGCTTCCATGAATGGCAGACTGCAACTTGCTTCCATTGAAATGATCCAAGTTTCCAACTCTAATTAGCTGATCTAAGTATTGTTTTTTCCCTATTGCCTTAAGCTGCTTATTCTAATATTCTTTAGTTAGTCATTCTTTTCAATGATTTGATTGAAAGTTTGAAACTTCCCCATTCAGGGAATTGGGTGGGTGGGGTTTGTTTAGCAGGGTTAACCATCTTCGATTGAGTTTTTGCTAAAATAGGGTTTTTGGACATTTTTGTCCACATTGCGGTGCTGAAGAAACCATTTTCTTTCCTTGTCTTCGTTTTGCTGGCTCTGGAAAATGTTTCTGCAAACCGTTCTATCAAGCATTTCAAGCAATTCCATTCATTTTGGGCATGAAATTTGACTTCAGTAAACATTTGTTGAAGCATAATTTGAATAAATCTTATTGATGTGTGTTTTCAAATGCTTTAATATGTAATTCATGACTGGTATGCTTCAAATTTGTGCACTGAAGATTAGGCATGGATGAACAGTGTAATGTGGGCGATCCTGAGCTGTCTTTGGGAAGATGGATGGAGGGTTTTGGATTTGAAGTTGTGTCAAGCTAGACAATTAAATAATTTTGGTGGATTTCATATAATATTCAATATTTTCGAGCCTTAAGCCTCTGACAAGGAGAACGGTGCTTTATAGTTTGATCGAAGTCTGCTTTCTACTTGGGTAACTGAGGGATTGCAAGATTGAAGTCTTCATTCTCCTTGGGCAACGTTGTAATTTTTTTAAAATAAAATGATATTATTGGGAAATAACCTTAAAAAAGTCATAATTTCAAGTTCGAATTTTAAGATCATAAAACAATTGAGGAGAAAAGCGCGTATACTAAGAGTTTTGAGGCTGTGTTTGGATTTTAGATTTGAGTTTGTATTTTTTGTGTAGATTTAGTTAAAATATAAAATAAAATAATATTAACTTTTGTTTAAATTTATATAAATTTAATCTACAATCTAAATACATAAAAGTCTTTACAAAATGGGTTTACGATGACCTTAGTTTACTCCAAGTTACCAAAAAGAACTAAAAGGGTGTACGAGAGCGACGGTTGTGGACACCGAGAAAGTGAGTTCTTGAAAAACTCGGGTCACTTAATTCACTTGGTTCTAGTATCAAAGGGTAGAGATTGAGGAAATTATAGAGGGAGACCTTGAACCTAATCTTGAGCTAATGAATCGCTTTGTTTGCCTTAAGGAACTCATTAAAGAGTAGAATAGGAGTGGAAAGGAGAGAATTTCAAGAGAATGAGAGGATAGGTAGAGGGGAATAAAGAGGAGATACAAGAGAGGAAAATTAGGGTTTTCTTGAGATAAATTATGGGCCAATCTTGGGCATGATGGATAGTCAACAAATATTTGTAGGACCTCTAACCTCAAAAAGCAAAACAAGTAGGATTGAAAAGTTTAAACAAGCATAAAGAAAGGGGGAACATCTAAATAAATGAAAATAGAAACTTTTGAATGTGGCAAAAAATGATTATTGCATTTGTGCGTGGCTTGATTGAGAGCAAAACGAGTTTTTTAGGGTAGTATTCGAAGCAGTAAATTCTCATGGATGATCAACGCCTATTTTAAAAGGCTTGGAGTTGTTCTCAATAAAATTTGGTCATAGTAGAGGTCCAAATTTGAATTATATATGCTTTGTGGAACTTGCATGAGTTGAGTTCCATGACTAGTAAGTGGTCTAGAACTTGAAACTTAGCTTAGAAACACCGGTCTTGAAAAAATGGAACCTATAATATATCCTATAAAAGATAGAACCTATAATTGAATCGAAGTTCTATTTCAGGACCTTTAAATTTGTGACTCCACAAACCTATAGATTCATATTGATTCCAAGTTTTATCTTAGAATTATAAAAACAAATGGATTTCAAGTTCTATATTATATTGAACAACATAAAGAACTTGTATTAGAACCTACCAAAAGCCTATAGTTTTATTTTTATTTTCATTTTTAATTTTCTTTGAGAAATTTTTTAGCAAAAAAAAAAAAACTAATAGGAAAAAATTTCAATAATCAAACAAAACTTTAACATGCATCGCATTATTCAATGGTCAATACTTGAACAAATAATCATTAGTCATTACACATTTCTTGAAATGCAAAAAATCATTACAAACAAAAATAATTGATTAATCCATAAAAATAAACTTACTCATCTATAATTATTTAAGGTACTCAGCTTTGTGCTTTTTAAACTTTAGAACTTGGAACGGTACTTATAAAGATTCCGCGATCTCAAAAACTTGAACCAAAACCTACTCGAAAACTACGCCAAAACATACAATCTCCCAGAAAATTAGGGCAAGACCCTGTCCTTAATAAATATGTAGATTTTAACTTTCAAAAAGACAAAATACATATGAACTTAAAAATACACCAACGTAGAAATCGACTGCTGCGCTTGCAAGAACCAAACGCTATTTGTCGTTTCCCTCTCAATCATTTTACGAAGTTTGATTGGGAGATCCATTGAACTTGCACTACATAATAAGAATATCGAAATCCTCATTCCAAACTTCTTCCCAAGTTCTTCCAAAACTTAAAAAATTTAAGAATTCTAATATGTAGATCTTATTGCTTTAACCATTGGCCTGTCCCTCTCAATTGCACAAAACCAACCGAGTCACGGGAGCCTCAGAGACAAAAGGAGAAGATATATATATATATATATATATGTGAAGACAGAATAAAAAATGGATGAGATTGTGTGTGTATATGGCTCTTGTTGAATTGGCATTCCTTCTTCCTTCCCCTCTGCGTCTCTTCTGCTTTATCACTTGTGTCTGTTAGTAGTAGAATATCTCTTCCTCTTGTAGGGCTCTTTTTGTTTTTGGGGACATGTGAGTGCACAATGCATGTGACTCTCACCGCCAATTCTTCCTATCCTTCACTTTCATGTTCTCTGTTCTTTCACATGCACCCCCTAATCTTCATCTATAATATTATTTTTATTGGGTTATCCCACGTGAGTTGTGGAAGGGGCTGGTGGTCAGTTATTTAAGTGTGAGAAAAAGTCTCACCCCGGCCATGAGCTAACTTTTGGGGTTGAAGAGGCCCCAAACCACCTATCTCTGGTATCAGAGCCATGGTTCAACATTTTCTTTGGGATGCCGGGTACGTGGTGTTGCCGATTTGGTGTCTGATGTGTGAGAGGGAGATTGTTGGGGTTATTCTACATCAATTGTGGAAGGGGCTGGTGGTCAGTTATTAAGTGTGAGGGAAAGTCTCACCCCATGAGCTAACTTTTGAAGTTGAGAAAGTCTAAGACCACCTATCAATTTAGAACCCTAATTTTAGAGCTTTGGCTCTTCAAGGCTTTGTGTTTAATTTCTGTTCTGTAATGGTTTTAGCCTAATTTTGGAACTCTATTTTATTATTTTTTGGATACAAGTTTATTTTTATATGATCAAGATAAAACATCTGATATAAAATTTTGATACATTGATTTCTGTTCCTTGCATGTGTTTAGTTAAGTACGTGTTTGATTTTATAAGAAATCTAATTAGATTTTCATAGTTAGAGCGACGCTTCACAAAGACAGGTAGATGTCTATCTTCTATCTCATTACATTTTTCATAAGATTAAAACATAAAATCCTGTACTCTAATCGTAATAATGTTTTTTAAATCTGAACTTTGATTGAAATGTATATGTAATAAATATTTCATGGTTAAGTATTGTCTCTTTTTAAATGATGAAATTATGAAAATAAAACTTAGAAATAAGAACTTGTTAAAAGTGATTTGGTGTAATTGTAAAAAATTATGAAAATCAAAATCATAAAGAAAAATAAAAATAAAACTAAAAATCGAAAAATAACTACCTATTTGCTAATAGATTAAAAACTAGATTGCATAAATGCTCGTGTTTGTTCTTCAATCAAATAATAGTAAAAAGTATGATTAAAACAACGAAATGAAGAGACAAAAATAAAAATATGTTATAATAAATTTTAAAAATATTATAGCTATTTTACTTAATTATTATATTTGAAAGTCACTTTACAAGAACACTATTATTACACATAATGGTTGAAAAAGAGTAAAAATGTTTTAAAATAATTTTATTACTTTTTAAAAAAATTAAAAAATTTATGGACATTTTTAGTTTAATTATACTTTAAATTTTAATGATTATTTATTTTAATTTGAAATTTTAGGTAAAATTAATGATTTAATCCACAAAACATAATTTCGGTTATTAAAATATTCTGATAGCAGATTATCAAAAATAAATGAAAATCATAAATTTAAATTTAAATTTTTTCAAAAGCAACTGAAACCCAATAACGAAAATAAAAAAAACTATTAACATAAACAAATTTTCATAATTTATTTCTTTAATAGTGTACATAAAAAGACATTAATAAAAATAACACTCTAAACTATCGTTTTCATGTCAACACCTAAGGATGCTTCTTATATATGGTCCAAGATCGTTACATTTAGTATCAGAATCACCTTGACATTACTATCATATGAGTGGTATCTACACAGACGAATAAGCTACTTTAAAAAGGGCATCAAAGATCGGACGGGAGAGCTTATCTCGAACCCATATTGGATGTGTACTGAGGAGATTTTAGACTATCATCTTGGACTTATATGGATGGCTTGCGCTTTGACTATATGAGATATCTTTTATAGGACAAACTCATGAGTTCAGTGGACCAAAGTGGACAATACCTTAACGAAGTTGGACCCAAGACTGTTGCATTATAATAAATATTAATTTTTAACTTCTTCTTATTCACTCATATTAATTCAGAAGTGTTTTATTTTACAAATTCATATTTAAAGTTAAATTTCTGATAACTTATGCCCTTGACTATTTTATTAATTGACTAAAAAATAATTATAAGCACTTGAACAACAGAACAGGCCCCTATAAATAAGCATTAGAGCCATTCATATATCCACCATATAATATAACACACTCTGTGTCTGCTCTCTGTCTGCGTTTCTGTGGGCGAATATATAGAGAGATGGGGAAGAAGCAAATCACTTCGATGCTCGTTGTTGTAATGCTGCTTCTGTGGCCAGTGGAGAACCATGTCATCGTATGCTCTCTCTCTCTCTCTCTCTCTCTTAGTCGCCGTCACAGCTGGTGGTTCCCGGCGGTGGTGGTCTTTGGGGTACATGACAGTCAGTACTCATTGAGTACTTGCAGGGTGTACCTTTATTTACTTTACTCTGGGGAAATTTAGTTTCTCATCATTTGCCTTTTTTTCTTTTAGTTTTAAACTTATAATATAATTTTTCATTGTTTCAATTAACAATTTTATTTTAGGTGAAAAAATTATTTTGGGATAAAACTTATAATAAAATTTATTTTTATATTTATTTTTTTCCTTATATATATATATATAAAATTTGAACCGAAGTTAGATAAGAAAAATGAGCGAGTGATGGTATACTGTATTCCAATTGTGCTTCTAAGTGATTGGAGAAAAAAAAAGTCTGTTGGCATCAAAACAACTTGTATTTTTAACAAAGAAGTGGGTATGGTTCAGTTAATAAAATTATAAATGTAAAGAAATTACTAGTTTTACTATTTTAGCCGATCGATAAAAAAATTGAATTAAAATTGAAAAAAAAATGATCGATAAATGGTTAACCCATGATTTAGGCTAAATCCAAATCAATCTATTGAAAATTATGTTTTAGGGCTAGACAATTAAGTGAATTATTAATATTTTAAAATTAAAAATTTTAAAGTTACTATAAAGGGCATGAAAGAAAAAAAATAAATAGATATTTCAAAGCTTGCATGGTATTGTTATAAGTATCTCAATAATATATATATATATATATATATATAAATTATTTATACTTTAAAATAGATTCCAATTCAAGTAATTGTGATTATTAATACGAACAAATTAAAACCAAACTATTAATACAAATACAGAAAAATCCAACCAAAATTATATATAAAAATAATTAAATAAGATTATAATTGTTTTTATTTTGCGATTGAAATGGATTTTATTTATTTATTTATTTAATTTCTTCCCCACCACAAGCTTTTTTGAGTTTTTTTCTTTCCTATTTATTTATAAATCTTATTTTTATTTATATTTTTCTTTTTTTGAATTGGAAAATTCACCAACGTCGAACTTGTGGACTGTTAATGTGTTTAGGTAAAAAATAAAATAAAAAAAATATGCCCCCTTGAGGATGGTTGTTGCACAACCTCTTACCAAGTCTGTCGTCCAATAAAATCACTTTGAGTGATTTTATGGACAAATATTTGACCAAAGGACCATCCTAGTCCCCACTTGTCCTTAATTTTTTCTCGTATTTAGGGGCTTCACGATGAGCCCCACACGAAGCTTCGGCTTCATGGTGGGCCCCACATGCCATTTGGGCCTCCCAAGTCTTTTCTTGGGAGGGGGAGAGGACAAGTACAAGAATATAATTCCCGAGGCAAAAATTCTTTTTATGTTAGAAGCCAACTCACGCCCCTCCGCAATTTTTCTAATTTGATATTTAATAGAAAGAATTATATTAAGTTAATAGTATGCTTTACTTGTGCTTTCTAATTTAATTTTTTAAAAGGTGTATTGAAAATTAATGTTAAATTTATGCAGAAACCAGAGGCTCCAACTCCGCAGCCGCAGCCAACCGGCAGACTTCCGGCGGTGAGAATTAGTTAATGCCATAAAAATGTGAAATGAAATGAAATTTATCATTTGATTTTATTATTTCGTTCAAATTTACATTTCATTTCACTCAAGTTGTTAATTAATTAATTAATCTAATTATTAATTGATTATGTTAATTAATTAAACATGTAATGCGTTT
Organism: Malania oleifera; assembly: GCF_029873635.1. Taxonomy (NCBI): domain Eukaryota; kingdom Viridiplantae; phylum Streptophyta; class Magnoliopsida; order Santalales; family Ximeniaceae; genus Malania; species Malania oleifera. The sequence goes on along the minus strand of NC_080427.1, from coordinate 33,360,412 downwards.
GTCAATGCTACTCAATATAGTAATTAACTATCTTGTCTTCATGAATATTCCAGAATGGCACCACACCAGGCAGCCTTCATCCTCAAGGTAAGCTAGAAAACTAGAGCGATGCTATGTTTCGGAGGCTCGGGACGGATATTTATCGGAGGGCCGTTATTATTACGAGATCATGTGACAGGCAAGGAGATGAGAAGAGAGAAAAATACTAAGAGGATAGTCTCTTCTTCTCTTCTTATGTGTGTCACGTGAATTTGCAATGCTGAGTTTCTAAGTAGTTAAAAAAAAAATGGTTCTTTTCGAGAAATTATGGAATAGACTTTACCCTTCATGTGATTGTGTCTCACTAATTTGTGGACTCGTTGTTAGATGATGAGGACTTAGACACAAGATACATGATTGCATGAAGGGACAGTCTGTTCTCTATAACTTCTCTCTATGCTCGATAAGTGCAGAATGTGGAGGTCGGTGTATTACGAGATGCTCAAAGACGGCGTACAAGAAGCCGTGCATGTTCTTTTGCCAAAAATGCTGTGCAAAATGCCTGTGTGTGCCTTTCGGAACTTATGGAAACAAGCAAACATGCCCTTGCTACAATAATTGGAAGACTAAGGAAGGTGGACCTAAATGCCCTTGAACATTCAATCAATTCTCACTACCATCTAAATTAGTAATGTTAAATAAAATTTTCTTATTTTTTTTTCTTGAGAAAAATTATGAGTACTTCATATTTATTTTTTTTATGTATTAAATTGCACTTTATCACTTATTTTCATAAAGAAATGACATTTTTTTTCCTTTTTAATTACTCAAAATAAAAATTAAAAGGTAAAATTATCGTTTAGTACCCCGAGACATAAATGTGGAGTGCCGACATATTATTTGTAGTTCTCTTTCTTGGTTCTTTGTATTATTTTGTTGGTTAGTTCATCTTTTATTATTAGTATTTTTAAATTACATTTTTTCGGTGTTGCTATTATATATGGGCTTGTTTAAATATTAATGCATACCAAACAAGGTATACCTTTTCTAGTTGATGCTATTATATATGGGCTTGTTTAGATATTAATGAATACCAAACTAGGTTTAAGAGAAGCCGACTTAGGAAGAAAAATACAACTTAGGACTGCTGCTAAAGAGGGCAACCAAAGGACTAGGGCAAAGCCTTTAACCAGCCCCCTCGGCCCTTATGTTACACGGCCGTAATATTTTGTTACATTCCACCGCTGTTACACCAGAAATGAAAGGCTTGGAAGGCTATGAGACAAATTCACAGTAAGCACGGCTCTTGCTTATACCCCCTTGACACGCAGCAAGTGGCATGGAGTGATTTTCGCTTCGCCCTCGAGAGTATCTCAGGTTCTCACAAGAGACCACTAACAAAATAAGTATTTGTTTCACCATTTTTTTCATTAAAATTTGTAGTTCATTTTGCATGTTATTATCTTAAATACAAAATTAAAATTTTATAAGTGCAATGAAAATAAGAAAGGCAAAAGACACTCACCTTCCTTGAGGTTTGGTAAAAAGACAGATTTCTCTTGAAATTCTAAAAATGCCACAAACTCTCCTAAGATTTTGAAAATGTCATAGGTCTTTCACGAGTTTTCCAAAAAGATAAAGACATTCCCTGAAAAAACTTAAATTTATATTTTTACAAAATACAAGAAAATGTGTTTTTTTTTTTATAAACCTTAGAAGAGATCTCTGAAATCTCGAAAAGTTAATTTATGAATATTTCATAGAAATAATTACGAAAATTTGCCTCCAGATTGATTTCCAAGAATCATATAGAGACACGCATTTAAAAGTGAAAATTTGTGGAAATGAAATAAAAGAACATGTAAAAAATAAGTAATAAATTTAATTTCTTTTCCAATAATTTTAACATTTAAATATAAATTACACTATAAATCTCCAAACTTTGATTTAAACATAAAAATAAAATAAAATAAAATATATCAATTTTTAATGTATTTTTATTTAATATTTTATTTATTCTATTATACAGATCAATACACACACACACACACACAAGCCTATGTGCATATAGACTTATAAGACACTAAGGGAGAGGGATATACTATATTTTTGTAATCGCCGAAATTGTACGATGTGTTCCAGGCGTACTACCCTAATATGTTAAGGTTAAAATCTTCCGGCCTGACTAGCCCGTAGAGTCTTAGGGTTTTCCTGATGCAAGGTCGGGTCGTTACGAATAGGACAAATATACACCAAACCTTTGTAAGTATATCTAGCTTCATGCACATACACATGTAAAATTAACATATTTTTTTGCATTTAAATAATTTTAAGTCACAGAATATTTTCTAAAATATAACTAGGGAAGATTAGTCGGATAATGCATGTTTTAGCCTATCCCAAATATTACCAACTTAATCCTAAACTAATCCGAATCAATTCAATCAAATTGAGGATGGGATTATGGTTACATGGTTGATTTTGTGATTTAGTATGTATGGGATGAAGTGGATTGGTGTTTTTGGTGATGGCCGAGGGAAATAGTGTTAGATAAGATCATGCTGTGATACCATGTTAAGATTTGATTAAAAACAAATGACCTAACTTGTGAAGATAGGTATCTCCCTCTACTTATAATACAAATTTAAATACATTTGAATGACAATAATACCCTTACTAACACTCACTAATTAACATAATAGTACACTCAATAACAATAATACTAAAAGACATTACATAACCTCTAACAATAGGGAAGAAGGAATTTGAAGCTTATTCGATATTAAATTGTTCCTAATTAATTTATAAATAAAATTTAATCCAATTTTATATTTTAACTATGCAAAGAAAACAAAAATCATTAGTTTTAACGCTGTTTGATTGATCTAACTGCTTATGGCTGAAACATACCCACAAAATGCTAGCTTAAACTAATAGAAACAACAAGAAAATATTTTTAAGTAAACAATTATAACAACCTCCTTCGGAGTTTATCCCAATGAATTATCAGGGTGCGTCAATGGACAAACGACTTTTACTTCCCTGGAATTGGTGCTGCACCATAGTGTCCAAAGTGACGCGATGGTGGCTGAAATCCTCGAATTATCCAAAAACAAAACCACCTTGACCTAATAAATTTTGCTACATAGAACTCATGTGGCACTCTTTCACCTGTCGTCACAACCATTACCTATGCCACACATTAATAAACCAGCTTGTAAGCATATCATGTGAAGACACACTCAGAAACTCAACAAAGTTGAATTTAGAAGTTTATGATGGGTGTTTCTTTGCTTATGCAAATTAACCATAAAAATCAGTTGCTAGTCTTTGTTAAGCTACAATTTGGTCAACAAATTTAAACACATTCATTGACATAGTCATGAGTTCGATTTTGACCCTACTGCAACTCCACGATTCATCCCAGCTAAATCAGGAGTATACTTGCACAGCTTGGAACCTGTTATTTGGGTGACCCTTATGGAGACAGGCTACAAATGATTACTTGTTTGGCTAAAGTTTGTTCACAAAAACATGAGCTCAAGTTCAATCATGAACACGTAGGGGATAAGATATCCTCCTAAAGAAACAAAAGAATAAAATAAAACTAAGACACTTGGAGCAAAACCCTACGATCCCTCCACACACCAACCACAGGCACTCCTCTGGTTGTACCGTTAGCACATTGATATAAAATTTGGATGATCAGAACATCCCTTCATATAAAGGGAACAACAATTCTAGCTGGTTCGGAATGATTCAACATGGTAGATGATTAACAATGCTAGTGTAGTCACAGAAACATATCCTAGTTAACAAAGCAAATGAAGAGAACATATTGAACGATTGTCATCAAAACAATCATATCCTAACAAATAAAATTTATCAGAAAATCAAAACATGAGCATGGAGAAGAAGATACTTATATGATTGCAAAATGAGTTCACTGGCACAGAACTAAATCACATATAGCACACAAAAGGAAATCTCAAGAATGTGAATAATTACGAGTGATCAATGACGATTTGAGAAAAGCACCACATCACTCCAGATTATCAAAGTAGAACTTGAAAAGTTACAATATCACCTCTCACAAGCATATAATCAAGCACCCTAAACGCAGAAATAACATCACAGTAATCAAATTGTTTAAACGTCAATCTATCACAATAAACAATGAAGGCCACTAAATCTCACCATAACTGACCTTCTCTCTCACTATATATATATATATATATATATATATAGTGAGAGAGAGAGAGAGAGAGAGAGAGAGAGAGAGAGAGAGGATATTTATAAGGCTAAAAACAAAAATTCTAGGTGCAGGCGTCTGACTTGCTCGACCATCATTAGACTGGGATCAAAATAATGGCAAATGGTTAGGATTCCGAGGGTGGAGCTCCAAGAACAGCCACCTTGCGCGTACCATTGATGACAGATGAAGGGTTGTGAACCGAACGGACAAATGTCTCTTCAGTTTTGCCGGGTGGAATTAAAATTTTGTATCGAGAGATAAGATCAGAATTTTAATTTTTGTCACCTGCTATAGATTTGTTCCTTTACAAATAAAAATTTATTTTAAAAATTCAAAGAAATGTGGGAAAAAATGCCTAGAAAATTCCAATAGCAAGGAAAAATTTTAAAATTCTTAAAAATTAAGTTATAAAATTTCATTAAGTTCAAAGTTTCAAGATAATTTAAAATTTTAGTAAAGTAAAAAATTAGAAACTTGAACCCTAAAATCTCAAAAAATTCAAGAAAAATCAATAAAATTCACAAAAGTATAGGAAAATTTAAGAAATTTTTTAGGCCTTCAAGGCCGTTTTCCCACGCATTTTGGGCTTTGAATGATTTTTTGGTATGCTTCCTTATCGATTATATATGTTATTTTTTTGCATCTGCATGTGTGTGCATGGGTTTTCCATAAAGGGAGCACATTGATTGAATATTTACAACTTAGTTAATTATCCGAGGGGTGATTAATTTTGAAGAGTCATCTCAATTCTCTTATTAGATATACTAATTTCTTGTACGTGTTTTCAAGTTCAATTTACTAAAGTTCTTTCCTCTTTGTATTTATTATCCATATCTACAATAAATCCCGTGATGGACCTTGATAAAACTGGAGTAGAAATGAGAGAACAATCAAAGAAGCAAGGATTGAATTTCTGTATATTATTTCAATTTGTACAAGCCCTATTTATACAAAAACATTCAAACAATCTATACACAAAGATTGACTTTTCTCCTTACATGATTTCAACCGTGATTTGATTTCTTAATTCATGCCGCAAATTGTGGCATTTCTCAACGCTCGATTTATGCCTTGAAGTGTGACATTCCTTAACACTCCCCCTCAAGTTGGTGTGAATATTTATGATACCTAACTTGCTAATTAAATAATTAAATTATGTAAATCCAAGAGTTTTGGTAAAAAGGTCAGCAGGTTGCTAATTTGTACGCATGTAATCATTTGGATGACGTCACTTTGGAGTTTCTCTCGAACCACATGACAATTTATATCGATATGCTTGGTTCGTTCATGGAACACTGGATTTGAAGTTATGTGTATAGCGACCTTGTTATCACAATACAAACTGGCTAGTTGAGAATGCATTACATCAAGGTCTGAGAATAGAGACTTTAACCAAGTGACCTCATAACATGTGGAAGTCATAGACCTATATTCTACTTTAGCTAAGGAACGTGAAACTGTTGTTTATTTCTTGGTCTTCTAGGAAATGAGTGATTTTATGAGAAGTATGCAATGCCCGGTGATCGAATGTCTGGTATCCCTGCATCGTGCCCAATCTGCATCACAGTATGCATAAAGTTGAATTTTGCTAGAAGCAGATAATAAAATTCCTTGACCTGGGGTTTTCTTAAGGTACCATAAGACTCTGTGTGCTGCATCCAAGTTTGGTATTCGTGGCTTGTCCATTAACTGACTTAGCACATGCACTGAATAGGCTAAGTCGGGTCTTGTGATGGTTAGATAAATTAATCTTCCAACAAGTCGCCTGTATGACGAATGATCTGAGATAAGTTCGCCATCACTTTCTCTAAGTGCAAGATTTTGATCCATGGGAAAGTTTCCAGGTTTAGCTCCAAGGAAGCCTATATCTTCTAATATCTTGAGTGCATACTTTCTTTGGGATAAAAATATTCCTTTGGTTGAATGGGCAACTTCAATTCCCATAAAGTATTTAAGAATTCCAAGGTCTTTGAGTTTGAAATGATCGCTTAGATATTTCTTGATCTCATTGACCTGTTTCAAGCTATTTCCTACAACAATAATGTCATCCACATAGACTAGAATGGCAATGAAATTACCCTTATGGGATCGGACGAATAATGAATAATTTGCCTTGGATTGTTTGTATCCTACATCAATGAGAGTAGAAGAAAGTTTGGCATACCATTGCCTTGAAGTTTGTTTGAGACCATACAAAGACTTAATAAGCTTGCAAACTCTAGTCTCCCCCTTTCGTCCGAATCCCGGAGGAAGCTGCATATAGACTTCTTCATCAATGTCGCCATAGAGAAAAACATTATTGACATCGAGTTGATGGATGTGCCAATTGTGAGTGGGAGCAAGAGTCAAAATGGTACAGACAATGGTCATTTTAGCCATCGGAGCAAATGTCTCAGTGTAGTCAATGCCTTCCTGTTGACTGTAGCCCTTGGCAACTAGGCGAGCTTTGTATTGGTTGATGGATCCATCAAAGTTGTGGGGTCACTTGGCTAAAGTCTCTACTCTCAGATCTTGATGTAATGCATTCTCAATCAATCAGTTTGTACGGTGATAACAAGACCGCTATACACATAACTTCAAATCCAGTGTTCCATGAATGAACCAAGCATATCGATGTAGACTGTCATATGGTTCGAGAGAAACTCCAGAGTGACATCATCCAAACGACTTACATGCATACAAGTCAGCAACCTACTAACCTTTTTACCAAAGCTCTTGGATTCGCACTGTTTAATTATTTACTTAGCAAGTTGGATGTCATAAATATTCACGGCAACTTGAGGAGGAGTGTTGAGGAATGCCGCACTTCACGACATAAATCAAGCATTGAGAAATGCCGCAATCTGCGGCATGAATTAAGAAATCAAATCACGGCTGAAATTACGTAAGGAGAAAAATCAATCTTGGTGTATAGATTGTTTGAATGTTTTTGTATAAATAGGGCTTGTACAAATTGAAATAATACACAGAAATTCAATCCTTACTTCTTTGATTTTTCTCCTTACGTGATTTCAGCCGTGATTTGATTTCTTAATTAATGCCGCATATTGCAGCATTTCTCAACGCTCGATTTATGCCGTGAAGTGCGGCATTCCTCAACACTCCCTCTCAAGTTGGCATGAATATTTATGACACCCAACTTGTTAAGTAAATAATTTGATCAAGCCCTATTTATACAAAAACATTCAAACAATGTGTACACCAAAATTGACTTTTCTCCTTACATGATTTCAGCCGTGATTTGATTTCTTAATTCATGTCGTAGATTACGGAATTTCTCAACACTCGATTTATGCCATGAAGTGCGGCATTCCTCAGTAACCTTACAAGCTATCTTTTAAGGATGAGGTATGAAAAACAGTAAAAACCCATCTTACGATCTCAAAAGCTTTTTATATATGCTTTGAAGATTCTTGAAGTAAAAAAAATATATATCTCTATTTATGCATGGTCTCTCAATAAGTCAATGTTTAAAAAAATTAGCTAAATTGAATAAATAAGGGGAGATTTAGTAATTCATAAATTCTTCACGATCGGACGGGCAATGTAAAGCGGAGAGAGTCGCTCCGGCGGTTCAACACCGCCGTCGGCTTCGCAGCGCCATCCGACTGGCTTCTGCTTCTGAAAAGGGACCGACGAAACAGCGGCAGATGGTAACGAAGAAAAAACAACCTCGCCGTGCACGTAACAACGAATTGGGTCTCCGGGGGTTTCGCGGTGGGCGGCGGCGTCCTCTGCATTGTTGACGGTCGGCGGAGGACGTGGGTAGAAGAAATCGGTGGGGAAGAAGTAGTAGGACTGAAGGCCCGCCATGGATTAATTGAGGAAGAAGAAGAAGAAGAAGAAGAAGAGCTCTCGAAATCTAGTGCGCCGTAAATAACCTGATTCGACGGGGCGTCGGTGATGCTATTTTCGTATTTATAGAAGAAGAGAACCCCTGAGCTTTTCGTATTTTAAAATTTCCGCAGTTTTCGAGTTTCTTGTTAGTGACACCGAGCGCTTCGTGGATTTTTCAATATTGCATTTTATCCCCGGAACATTCTGTCTATTAGAATTTGACCCTTTTATTTATTTATTTATTATTTCCTATTTTTCCCGTCGCAGATATTTAATTATATTTTATTTGTTAAAATATAATAGAAAATAGTAAGGAAATTTTTAGTTGGGAAAAATTATTTTATTCTTGTTATAATTTTTATAAAATTATAATGCAATTACGTAATTTTTTTTAAAATATTTTTATGTAATAAATGATAACAATTAAGTGTTTTGGGACTATTTGCTTGTGTAAATAATTTTTATTCTCTATTTCTAATGTTTTACATAAATATAAAAATACCATCATGTTTTTTATTTTTTTCAAATTTATATATAAAAGTTGAAAAATAAGAACATTCAATCAATTCTCATTACCATCTCAATTAGCTATCTTAATAAAAAATTAATTTTCTTGAGAAATATTATGAGTGGTTTAGATTTATTCTTTTCATGTATTAAATTGCACTTTATCACCATTTTTATAATGAAATGACATTTTCTTTTCCTTTTTACTCAAAATAGGTTGGGCAACTTCTTTACAGATTGAATACTTGAATATCAAGAAATCTCCCACTTAAGCATACTATTTTACTTCCTCAATCAATGACCGACCATACATCTTCCTTTCTCTACCCCAACCTCGGTCGGTCATGGGGCTTCCCTCTACCAAGAATTGTTCTGGATATTCCGCTTGATAATTTTGAGTGTCGATTAGCGCCGACTTTTCACAATATGGGGCCCTAAGCGAATGATTTAATCAATGATCCTTAATATTTTGTTTAATATTTTCTTTTTCTTTCTTCGTTTTTCATATCTGGATTCATATTTTCTTGTTGACATAATTAAATTTTAAAATTATGTAAACAAATAAAAATAAATTTAATAAATCTATAAAAATAATAGATTGAAATAATATAACCTGATTATTATTATTATTGCAAATCGATCGGTGAGCGAAGCTTTAGATATATCGGATTTTTATCGAATACAATGCTCTAACCTTAAAGCTTCCAAAATCTAAGAAAAAATAGAAAAGAAAAAATTCAGAGTGAAAAAAAAAAATAATAATAATACACAAACATTGAAATCAAAATTAGAGTTGATAAAAATTACAAAGAATCGGAGGCCTGAAGATGATGTGTAACACCTCGACCCCGAGGGGTTTGAGATATTAACTTTTTACTATTGATTTACAGCGGAAGCAAATAAACTCAATTATTATTAAATTAGAGCACTAATTATCCATATTACAATCATTTATTTCAAAAGAAGAAAAATTACATAAGCATAAATATCTGGTATCATACTAATATTTTTAAACAATCTTTATTTTTCTATCCTCACCCGCATGCTTGTTAAGCCTGATTTCCAACATGCTTTTCAGAATTATCTGAAATAAAAATATGATTGGAGTGAGACGACGCTCAGTAAGTAAATAAGATTATTATTAGTGTGTGGCAAAAATGAGTTTTTTTAAAAATTTCGTAAAACAATATTTAATATTATAACTTCAAAACTGTCTCTACAATAAATATAAATTTAAAAATTTCTACATAAAACTTTTACCATCAACTATAACAGTAAAATTTTATAATCATATACTATAACTGTTAAATTAAACTTTTAACTTTAAAACTGTATAAATATTTAATGATAAATATACATATACTTTTCCTTATACATATTCTTTAGATCGTTATTTAAGCACTAAAATACTAAAATGATCATTTTCATGTAAACTTATACTTTTCCTTCAAATCATCAGTAACTTTGTACACATAATTAAATATAAACATATATTGTAAAAACCACCCTTAGGCCTGTTTGTCGTAAGTCATGTTTACCCCCATGATTGGGTTGTGCGGTTCGAAGACTGGATTTAACTAATTGGCCGACCAAACTAAATCAACGTACGTAAACTTTAAGTGAGATTTTCTTTATTAAGTCCTGATCCGGAATCAGGTGTGCACTCAGGATAAATCCACTAACATAAATAACCACTCTGTAAACAGTGTGGGTGCACTCTAATCCGTATAAACTTTAAGCTGCGGTACCGAGCGTCTGTAACTTTGAACTTTCGTTGCCATAAGGGGTTTTAAAATCATCTTATTATAATTTATACAATTTAAAATAATATCGTAAAAATCTCATTTTTACTCATATTTTCATAAAAAATGCAACATAAAAATAAACTCATGCTACACAATTTTTGTGTTTAAAATATATATAATTTTATTTTTGAATAAAAAGAAATACTGAAAATTTACCCGAGGGGATTAGAACATCTCTTAACCCAAAAATAGATGCAAGTATATTAAAGATAGAATTGGTATAATTAAATATGCGTAAAAATAAACTCATGGTAATTTTGTGGAACTAATTAACATAATTGAAATTTACTTATAAAATAAATTCGGGTATAAATTTTAAATAAAAAAAAACATAATCAAAATTTACTTACCTTCTTCTTTTACCGTGTGCTACGAACACAATAACTATCTTTAAGAAATGAGATCGGAAATAATGGGTGAGTGAGAACTTACTCAAAATTCTCTCTCCACCACAAATTCTTTCACTCACTAATCCTTCTCTTCCTTAGAAAATTGTTGTGAAAAATGAAGATTGAGAGCTCTCTATTTATAGGAAAATTTTGGGGAAGAAATGGAATTTATAAAAGTGTGGGGAGATTGGTGAAATTATAATTTTTTTAAAATTAAAGAATGGGCAAGGGATGGGTAAGGTATGGGTTAAGTATGGGATGGGGATGGAGGCCATGTGGAAGTGCTTGCCACCATTCCCATTAAATAAATTTTTAATTAACTACTTACCTAATTAATTAATCAATTAGTTAATTAATTATTTTATTATTTTATTATTTTTCTTAATGATTATTATCATTATTATTATCATTGTTATTACTTTTAAACTATTTTTAGTATTTATTTATTTTATTATTTATTTTTGAACAAGAATTAAATTTAAATTTAAAAAACTCATGTAGGCCCCACATGGTCTTGTGGGCCCCACACAATTTCAAAACTCGAATGGATCCTACGTAACTCGAATAACCCTCATACGATTTTATGCGTCCTACATAACTTTGAGACTCGTGTAAACCTCTATATGACTTCGGGACTCATGTGGGCCCCACACAATCTTGTGGGCCCCGCATAGGATACTTATATTATTATTATTTTATCATATATTTCTACAAATTATATTAGTCAAAACATTATTTTATGTACTTATTTATGTATATAAACAGTGTCTTGTGGCTCTGGGACTCATGTGGACCCCACATAGTCTTGTGGGCCCCACATATGATACCTATATTATTATCATCTTATTATGTATTTCTACAAATTATGTCTGTCAAAACACTATTTTATGTATATATACTTATTTATGTATACAAACAGTGTCTATCCTACTTATCTTATGAAATTTCATTTTGACCAGGCCGACCTCCAGGGAGCGACTGAGCTGCAATGGTCTTTGAGCACTCGCTTAGACAAGGTTTTTCTTAGGCATCAAAAATGGAATCAAGAATCCTACAAAAAAACACTTCTGTATTGATATTAAATCAATGACCATTTTTATTATTTTATTATTATTGTACTTTAATCATATATATATTTTTGGGTCATCACATGATGAACACAAGAACCAGAGCAAAATCATAGAAAGGCCGAGAGATGAGAGTGAGAGGGTGTGAGAGATAGAAAAATTTTTTTAAAGAGGCTAAGAGAAAGAGAATAGAGTAATAGATGGTTAGAAATATAATAAGGTTTTTAGTTGGGAAGTCAATGAGACTTGAAAAAAAAAGGGATTAAATTGCATTTATTTTACATTTTAAAATACAATCTCATTTATTTGCTAGTTAGGAAGTCAATGTATGAGAAGAAAATATAATAAATAATGTTAACATTATTTAATTAAAAAAAATTAGGACCCCCAAAATATATTATTATATTAAAAAAAATTTTGGGGCCCCAAAATTTTTGGGACCCTAGGCGAACACCTCAGCCGCCTAATGGTTAGCTCAGTCCTGGTGCCGATTTATTATTTGTAGTTCTCTTTCTTGGTTCTTTATATTATTTTGTTAGTTAGTTAATCTTTTCCTCTAACATTTTCATTTTGGCTTTTGGGTTAAATAAGTGCTTTTTTTTTTTTTTTTTGATTTACATAGGAATCCAGCCACTGACGAGCCCTTTGAACCCCCCCGAGTGCGGCACTAAACCCACAAGTTGACGACCTTCCCCCTTGATGTGTCTCCCTCTAAATTTGAATGCGATCACGGTTTCCATTAGCCGGTTGGACGTTCGGCCAACTTGCCTCCAAGACACATCTCGAGTTACCATCCACAATCAACTGTTGACTTACTGGGTCAACCAGGTTACCAATCACAATCAACTGCTGGCTTACCGAATGCATCTATTAGGAATTGAACCCCCGATACTCCTATTTGATTGTCCGCTTCTTTCCACTGCGCCATGCCCTTTAGAGCAACCTTATCGTTAATCCAAATAAGTAATTAAATTTAATATAATGGTACACCTTTTTTTCTTTTTTTTTTTCCAAACTAGCTTCAAGCTACATTAAGAACATATCTTATACCTCTCTTCCACCTCTCAAAATTCAAACTAATACCTCCAACATAAATGTTGAATACATATCTACTCACAAGTCTATAGTTGATTTATTAAATTCATTTTCTTTAAATGCTTAGATTTATATTCTAAAATACAAAACCAAAATTGAAATCATTTATTAATATATTAACATTTAATTGTTGGTTTTCCGCCTAGGAAACATAATGGTCCACAATATAATTAATTGTAACATTAAATCGTGTGTCTATTATTTAAGGCTTCCAAAGGCATTGCTCTAAAAGCAATATCTCAACATGTTAGTTTTTCTTGCCTAGGTATGCATTAACCTGTTTTAATAAAAATGTGACATGGTCACAAAAATGGTTATTTATTTACAGCATGCAATAAACATTGATTTTTTAAAAAATATTTTTTTATATATTCTGTTTTATTTCTACTTATCTTAAAGCCTTCAAATTCCAAAGTTTCTCTTCATAATTCTAACTTAATCTCTACTCTGTAACTAAAAAAGAAAGAAGGTTGAAGTTGAAAAATATAGAACATAAATATCACGATACCAATATTATCAAAAGAAAATATTTTTTTTGAGTATTAAACAAATAGTAAATTTTGTATCATTATCATCCTCTTTGTAATAATTCCCCTCTGGTTAAATGGTTTATTGAGAATGAATCATTAAAAAAAGGGTAAAAGTGTGAAGAAAAAATAAAAATAAAAATAAATATTTTGATGTAATAGTCTTGTAGCGATTATGTAACGGCCATAACAGCCTTTACGTAATGGTCACTACAACCGTGATTTTTTGTTCCCATCGATTTCGAGATGTGTAACGGGATCGGTAATTGAAAAACCTGTCACTTAACAGTTGCGGCCATTATTCAAAAACATGCATGAAACCCACTAAAATTTAATCTATAAAATGTTTGGAAAAAAATATTATTAAAATTAAAATTTTAAAAAATAATAAATAAAAGATGACAATGGTAGGATTGCAAGATACAGTGCGGGGGGAAAAAATCAATTCTACTACTAAGTACTACTAACACTCAATAATCAAATTACAAAAGCAATAGGGGCACTCTCCTCTCAACTCCATTCGTCAAATAACCAAGGGAGACTTCAGGAATTCATAAATTCTTCAGGGATTAAAACCGGATGGGAAAGAAAAAGCGGAGACAGCCGCTCCGGCGGTTCAACATCGCCGTCCGCCTCGCGGCCCCCTCCAACCGGCTTCTGTTTCTGAGCAGGGACCGCCGGAACGACCAGCGATGGTGATGAAGACGAAATAGAATCGCCGTTCACGTGGCAACGGATTGGGTCTCTGGAGGGCTTCCGGTGGTCGGCGGCGGCGGGGGTTGCGTGATCAGCATTCTGGGCTTGGAGGGGCAGAACCTGGTGGCGAGGAGCGGGGGCGGCGGCGTCCCCCGAATTGTTGACGGCCGGCGGAGGTCGGGGGTAGAAGAAATCGGTGGGGAATAAGTAGTAGGACTGAGGACCCGCCATGGATAAATGGAAGAGGAGCTCTCGTAATCAGATGCGCCGGGAAAAATCTGACTCGACGGGGGAGTTGGGTGATACTATTTTTGTATTTATACAAAGAGAGAGCCTCCAAGCTTTTCGTATCCCTAAAATTTCTGCTGTTTTTCGAGTTTCTTGTTAATCACGTGTGTCGTGCACGCTCGGATCTCTAGTAGTATATATATATATATATAAGAATAAAAATAGCTAATTATAACTTAACTTATTAATGTTAAAATTATAAGATAATTTAATAAATATAAGTTCCAAAACCATTAAATTACTATGGACACCATTTTAAAAATTCAATATTTTAACCCGATCCTAACATAAAAACTTATTTTATTATTAAATAAATTGTCTACTAATTACAAGTAATCTTAATTCAATATACATTTAATTATGATACATATTATTGATGTACTATATTTTTATTTTAAGATATTTTAATTAAACGCGTAGAGAATTCATTTTTTTTTTTCCCAAATTTCAAATTTGAAATACTCATTGGATATTAGTATGCTATATATCTTCATCTTATTTTTCTAAATTAATTTCACATTGAGTTATCTTGTCAGTGAGTGAAAGCTTGTCTACTAGTTAGTTATAAAAATAAAAAAAAAAAATTTACTTTTAAATTTTGAATAAAAATATCATTTAAATTAAGATTTAATAAATAATGTAATTTAAATACTAATATTTGTGCTGATAGTCATATTTTTCAAGCTCATGAACATCAATAATTAGTAATAAGTAGATATCAGTGTTAATTATTGAGTTAGAGTGGTATAATTAATAGCTAGGAGAATAAAAAATTTTCTTCAATGTACAATAAAATATATAGTTTATTACTCTGAAAAGTACAATTTTTTTCTGTCGTGGTTCTATTTTGAACAAATTTTGTAATAATAAAGTTGTCCTTTAAAATGCATTTTCCTTATATTTTAATTTGTTGGCCTAACATGACTTTTCAATCTTATTTTGATGACAACAAATAAATGATGATTTAATATGTGTTGGTTAACAGGTTAAGTGGTGATGTTTCAGAAAAGACAAGGTTCAAAAGAAAAGTAATGGAAAACTCAAAGACTCAAAAAGCCACATTCATATGAAGAGTAATCCAAAAGAAGTTCGAGCGACACCAACATGAGAAAAGTGCATGTAAAAACTTAAAGCTAACTAAAGTTCAAGTCAAAAGGGACATAAGGCAAAATACCATAGAAGACTTGAAGATTAGAGTTTTAGGTTTTAAGAACAATATTGTAAGTATTTCATAGTTAAATATCTTCTGAAATATTTTGAAGCATTTTAGGGGTAATTATGGACTTAGAGACCTTATTTCAAAGCCCATAAAATGTTTTATAAGTAATTAAAATAAGAGAGTAAAAAGAACTTTTTAAAACAAAACTGAAAAACCATAATATGGTCTACCAAGAAGAATAAATGATGAAAAAACAAGTTTCAAGTTCAAGATCTTCAAGGGGAATGAGTATTCAGAATTGAATGTATTTACATATGTCATATGATTTAATTTGAAACTCAAATATACCTTAAACAGACTTTAGCACTCATGCATTTCATGAAAAATACATTTACATTAGTTCTAGGTTGAATGAATTTTTAGAGGCAAATTTTAGAGACCTCATCGACGAATGCATGAAGGTCACTCGGCAGTGAATAGTTTTCTCTCATAAATGAATTCATGGTCTCGTCGACGAACGAGTATTGTACACTTGTCGACGAACGTACCCATTCGTCAACGAAGGTTGTGGCGCAGAATGACGTTTCAACATGGACACGAACGTAAATATGATATTTAAATGATCTAATGGCCAGAAATTGTTTAGATGGCGAGACTGCTTATAAATCTAAACTCTAAACCCTAGAGCAGCACTTTTTGCCTATCTCTTGAGAGTTTTGAACATATTGCATCAATCTTTGGCATACTCTTGATAAGCCTTGAATATATTGAAAGACTCTTACCCGCACACAAAAGCATACTCATCAAGTTTGAGCATTAGTTACGTTGATCAAAAGACATTCACGCTCATATTTTGTAATCATCGTTGGTATTGAACTTTGAGTATTTTGAGCATTCAAATCATATTTTTGTTTTCCCATATTCATTATATTTAATATATTTCTTGGGAGCAAAAATCATAATTTGTGTATTTCATATTCATTGATTGAATAAAATACTTGAAAAAAATTTTCTAAAATCAAAATTTTTGAGATATTCAAAATTATATTTTCATTCAAAGATTTGATATTTGGTCATTGCATAAATATCTATTTGCAATTCTAAGAGGTTCTAGATATATATTCTTGAGGAATAGTTTTCTAAAATATTGTTTAAATCTTTACAATATTCGAACTCTTATTTTTATTTAAAGATTTAACTTTATAAATTATTTGATAGCAAGAACTTAGATCTACGGGTTATTCAAGACCATTTTTACAAGGGATCTTTATTTTATATTCTTGCAATAAAGTATTCTAAAATTAGACCCTAAGTTCTCTAAAGTTTTTATTTATAAAAATTAATTGTTGGGATATATTGATTAAAGGATAGATTTGTGAAGCATCTCATTCTTCATATAAAGATTATATCGTTACATACATATTGAACTTCAAGTGTTATCATATGATTATGTAATAAAATTTATATTGTACTCACTAGCTTGGTTAGAAGCAAATATGAGTTTTTGAAAAAATTGTATTCATTATCTCGTATACACGGTTCGGGCTGTGAACTAGGGTTGAGGAGATAGTTACGCCTCTTGTAAGCAGCGGATTGTAAGGGAATCTCTGTCCCAAATAAATTAGCGATTTTTAGTGGAATCTTTGAGTAGGTTACTAAAGGTGAGGACGTAGGCTGAGGTAGGCCGAACCTCGTAAAAATAGTGTTTGCCTTCTCTCTTCCCTCAATTCTTTATAATTTTTTCTTGCATTTAAATTATCTGCTTATTGTGCATGATAAAGACACAAATTATTAATTGTGAAACTTTAAGCTAATTGTTAAGTGACTTGCAAATTTGTAGTTGATAGTTTTCAAAATTAGAACGTGAAGGACTTAAGTTTTTGAAATACCTAATTCACCCCCCTTTTGGGATAACACCGGAATTCATATGTATGATTGTGAATTACTAAGTCTGCTTACTTGCTTTGATTAATTGCTTAGTTAAATTCTTGTAAGTATTGGAATTCATTTAGAAAGACTCTAGGTTGCGAAATACTGCTGATATCTGGTTCAACTTAGGAAGAAGTTTTAAAATTTCAATTCACCCCCTTCTTTGGAATACACCAATTCCAACACCTTAGGTCAGCGGCGGAAAGCAACAGTGGCGGCGACGGCGAGAATGGCTGGAGGGGGGGTTTGACTCGAGAGATTAGGTATTGTGGGAGATTGGGAAAGGAGGGAGGAGGGAGAAATTAGAGGGAAAATGGAGAGGCAGATTGGGAGATCGTCAAAGGCCTGCGACGATTTAAAAACGGCGCCGACGAGGGCTGTGACAAACGGTGATGGCGAGGGGCTGTGACGACTGGCGACGACGAGGGGCTGGGGCTGCAACAGAGAGAGGAGGATCAGAAAGGGAGGAGGGAAACAGATCAGGGTCGGGAGGGGAGGAGAGAAAGGGAAATGAGGCAATTTGGGGAATCCAAGCCGCGCGGGTAAATATACTTATGCGTATTAGTGACGAATCTAAATCGTCACTAATACCTTACAAACCGTCACTGATATATTTAACTAAATTATTTTTATATTTTTTAAATAAAGAACTTATTAGTGACTAATTAAAACCATCACTAATACCACATTATTAGTGACGAATCTTCCCGAACCGTCACTAATATTGTAATTGAATTATTTTTAAATTTTTTAAATAAAAAGACTATTAGTGATGAATCTAAATCATCACTAATACCTTGTAAGTGATGAATTTTTCCAAACCATCACTACTATTGTTTACAAAATTATTTTTAAATTTTTTAGATAAAAATACTATTAGTAATGACTCTAAACCATCACTAATACATGTTATTAGTGACGGTTTTAAAAATTTGTTACTAATAGTGTTAACTATATTATTTTTATATATTAATAAAATAATAGTAGTGATGGCTACCTAATCGTCACTAATAACAACTTTTAGTGACAGATTTTATTCGTCACTAATACTCATAAAATCATCGCTAATATTTTTTCGGAATAATTTTTGTGTGAAAAATGATTTCCTACGATAGTTGGGGCGGGAAAATCAATTTGTAATAGCGAAGTTATTAGTGAAAGTTTTAAAACCATCACTGATAAAGCCGTATTAGTGACAGGTGCTAAAATCATCACTGATGCTTACACTATTAGTGACGATTATTAAAAATCGTCACTAATATCCACTTTTAGTGATGAAATTGAATCCGTCACTAATAAATTCGTCACTAAAAACCAGTTTTTTTGTAGTGTTAAGTGATGATGTTTTAGGAATCAAATATATTAATTCAAGATCAAAGTGCTTAAAAGCTTTGTTGAAAGTTTTTCCATCTATAAATATATGGGAAACCTAAAGATTTTAAACACCAACAATTACAATCAACAATCAAGTTCTATGGTTCATACTTTTCAAAAGCCTTATTGCAAACACTTGTTGAAGTTCTCGCTGAAACTCTTGTTGATCAAATCATACGGTTCATTACTCAATTGCTGAGAAATTCAAATCTAAGAAAGAACTCAGTGATATATTTCTAAACTTCAATTCTTTCTATATTGATATTTAATTGAAGTATATTCATTGTGCATTCAATTATACTAATAAGCTCTTTTGAGAGTGCTTTTTATTTACAAGAATTGTTCTTGTTCTTCTTGTTATTTTTTACGATTCAAGATTATTAAATCGTTACATTACCGAATATGGGGTATCGCTTGAAGAGGAGGGCTCCATCCTACTTGAAGGAGTGAGTAAACGGTTTACTTTGCCCGGTTAAGGGAGCGGTATAGTGAAATCCTTGGGTGGTTTTCCTAAGGCGAGGACGTAAGCGAGTATAGTCGAACCTCATAAAATCTCGGTGTCTTTCTCTTTCCTAAATCTCTTTAATTTTCTACATATATAAATTGCGTGGATGCATAATTAATTGCTGTAAATTAAATAAACATTGAGAATTGTGGAAACCTTGATTAAAGAAAGTACATTGATTGCGGAAATCTTGATTTTTAATCATTGTGTTTGTGTGTGACAGTTGAAAAGAAAAATAGTTAGAGTTCAAAATTAACTAAAGGAACTTATAAAAAGAGTTCATAAAGAAATTTTTTAAAATCTCAATTCACGCCCCTCTTGGGAGTACACCCTACTTTTTAAACACTTTGTACAATCTAATTTACACAATAACTTTAAAAATACACAAAAAAAAAAAAATTACAGTACTTCTTTTACACTTAAAGTTAATTATAAAAAAAAAATGGTCTACTTTTAGGAAAACAAATTTTTTTTCTTTTTAATTTTACAACTAAGCATGATTAAGAACTTAATAATTACAAAATTTTACATTAATATTTAAACATAAGTAATGTAAGATCCATATTAAAATATACTGACCATAGAAGTGTTAAACAACATTTTATAATTGACTATTTTTTAAAAATAGGTGAAGTAAATATATTTCGTAGCGTCATTTAGAAATTAAAAAAGTATTAGGGAAAACAAGAAAAAAGACAAAATATTTCACTTTGTATTTTTATTTCTAAAGAAAAGAAAATATATAATATATTAGAATTTTAAAAATAAAAATTTAATTAGACCATTATCACCAGCATTAACAAATACAATCATTATATTTATTCACGTCCGAAAAATAAAAATAAAATATATATTACGAAAGAAACGTATTTATACCAAAATCAAATTCCCAAAAAACCACTAGCTTCATTCAACTCTATTCGTCAATCAATCAGTTTTTTCGGTATTTAGGAATTGAGAAACTCCTCAGGAACCACCACCGGGCGAGAGAGGTAAAGCGGCGACAGCCCCGGCGTTTCGACGCCGCCGTCGGTCTCACGGCGCCCTCCGGCCGCCTTTTGTTTCTGCACGACTGACGACGACGGCGATGGTGTAGTGGCGTCGCCGTGCACGCGATGACGGATTGGGGTTTTGGGGGGCTCGCGGTGGTCGGTGGCGGCAGGGGTCGCGTGATCGGCCTTCTGGGCTTGGAGCGGAAGAACCTGCTGGCGAGGAGCGGCGGCAGCGTCCCCGGGATTATTGACGGACGGCGGAGGACGGGGGTAGAGGAAATCGGTGGGGAAGAAGTAGTAGGACTGAAGACCCGCCATGGATGGATCAATCGAAGCTTCAAGGCGAAGAAGACGACTCTGGGAATGCGGAGCGAATTGAAAAATCTGAAACCCTTGAGGGGCAGAAATAGTATTACGAAATTTATACGGGCAGAGAAGAAGCTACCTACCTGGGGAGAGTTTCTTGGTGAGCACGTTTATAGCACGCCATGTTTTACTTACTGCGCGCGTCTAATACTTTCCGGTTCGTTGCAATATATTCCCCGAATATTCAGGTTATTATATTTTGACCACTTAAGAAGTTTCTATTTGCTTATTAATTGTTTATTATAAGATATATATTTATATTTTAACTTCGACTATACAAATTCTAGACGCCCACTACATGCAAATATTTTAAAATTTCAAATTATTTATCAATTTTATTTTTGGAAAAAGATTTAGATGGGTGGGGTTAAATGAGTTTGGATTCATATTGATCCGTTTACTAATAGGTGACTAACATATAAATCCAAACTCGTTCGTTTAATAAATAGATTATAAACGAATACCCATTAAAAACCCTTTTAAAAATATAATTTATTTATTTTTAAATTTTTAAAAACATTTCAAATTAAATGACAGCACTTTTTTTTTTTTTTCTAAAAATATGACACGTTTATTTTATTTATTAATATCTTAATAAAAAAACAACACGTTTATATATATATATATATATAGGGTCGCCCTGCGAGTGTCCAACCCAAATCCGCTATATTCATTTATTAAAGTAGTTGAATTTGATTTGACCTATTTATAAATGAGTCATATTATATTAAATTTAAACCTGATTTAAATGGGCGGGTGATGAATCATCCGTAAAATTCTGACACGTTTTATCACCCCTAAAGATTAATGTATCATATATTTACATGTCCATAATATTTTAATTAATTAAACAAACCAAGTTGAAAATTTTAATTAATTAAACAAACCAAGTTGAAATAAGTAAAAACACCCATGGCCTTTCAAAGTTTTATATATGATTATCATATAAGAGAGTCAATTTATTATTTGATATATTATTATTGACCTAGTCAATTCACACGTATTGCGCATGCTTTGAGTCAACATCATGATATTAACATAGCTAGACTATTTGCTTTATTAATATTTTTCTTTGCTTAACTACTAAATTTCTTTAATACTCTAATAAATATTTTCTTTGTTTAAATGTTGAATGGTGGCATATATATTCTTGTGGAAAAATTTGTGGCAAATGTTGAAAAGGTCTAAAAAGTGTATTAATCTTAACAAAATAATTATGTATTATATTGCACACAATCAGATGAAATCGAGTGTGTGAATGATGAGAGTTCTTTGTGAGTTAGCGGAGACCGTGGATGGTAATGGAAATGTGTCTTCGGGACTGGGTTGGCCGAACGTCCAACTGATGCACAGAAGCCGTGTCCGCATCCGAATTTTACCATAATCAGCGAGATCTGGGGGCGGAGGACGCTGATTCGTAAGTTTGGTACCGCACGAGGAGATCCGAATGACTCATTAGTGACTGAAGTTCGTATGTAATATAAAAAAAAAAAAAAAAAAACTATATGAGTTTAGAGTCTATTTTCTTCTCTCTTGTGCTATTTTGTAGACTGGTAATGTTATTGTTATGAAATCATACCCTAAGATTATACACACATATATATAGACATACACAAAAAATAAAGTATTTTTTTTAAAAAATAAGAATAATAAATTTATGTGGTTCGAAAATGAGTTGGGACTCAACCCGAGCATTTTCCTTTATTTCGTTACGGCCGTATTTTTTGAAACAAAAAAATAATAATAATTTGGGCCTGAAGACACTGGCCTATGATTGAAATACGATTTCATCTGGTTGTGTTATACTTCAAACGATGTCGTTATGGCACACAGGACATGACACAAGGCTCCATTCCCTCCTCTTCTCGCGGCAAGGTTTCAAGAACCAGGGGTTTCCCTCCATCAATGGAAGGCTCTGCGGAGAAGCAGCAGCGGCAATGGCGAATCGATCGAGAGATACCTTCTAGGGGGCGTGATAGGCATGGAGTCTTCATTACTGTATTTGCAACAATCCGAATTCATTTTCCCCATTTTTCATGAGAAGATGAGAATGAAAGATGGTCCGGTGGGCGGTGGCTGAGCTGTGAAGCGCACAAATTGTACAGCCAGATTGCATTGCAGAAACCAGAATCGAAGGTAGCTTCTGGTTATTTTGAGATTTCCCATTTTTCAACTTCTAATCAAACTCACTGCTTGCAGTATTTACAGCTTTCTTCTTGATTTTTCATGATCAGCAATGACAATGAGTCTAATTCAAACTTCAACGTGATGGTTCCGAAGTGATGGTTCTTTCTAATAGGCCCCGCATAAGGTCTGTATTGATCTGACTCTGATTTTGTCTCTTTTTGCTCCTGAATATTTACTGGGTTTTTTGTTCATCTTTCAAGCTATTATGATAATACTTGTGATGGATATATTGTGCGACGCATTCAAATTTGATACACATTGTAGGCCATTTTAGTGCTTTCAGCCAATCAACCTGAATTTAGTCACTCCTCCTTTAGCCAAGCAATCATTTCTTTGCTGCACATGAACAAAAAAACAAAGAAACTGTTTAGCTCTGGGTATATCACTGTGTAAAGAAAACTGAATACCCTTTTAGATTATCAATGAAGCTAAAGAATTAGCAAAGTTACAAATGAATGAATATGCCCAGCCAGTTTATATACAAGGGCTGGCTAACAGAAAACTAAAAATAAAATAATTTTCTGTTGAAGAATAATTTGTTACAGACATTTTACTAAAACTACCAATGATTACAAAATAATTATGTCACAGGCAGCAAATTTTCATAACCCATGCTCTATTCTTGGATCACTGACTTGCCTTTCACTAAGTTTAACACCTCAGCATTATCAGCATTGGTGATTAGCTCATTAAGTTTAAACTTGATGAGCAAAAATATTAATCCATCCCAACTTCTCGATCATTCTAATATAGTTTGTCTACATCAAGTGCCTTAGTAAAAATGTCTGCCAACTGATTTTTAGATGCAACATGAAAAAGTCTTGATTGTACCATCTAGAACTTTATTTCTAACAATGTGACAATTTGCTTCTATATGTTTTGATCTCTCATGGAACACTGGATTTGCAGCTATATGCAATGTTGCCTGGTTGTCATAGTAAAGCAAAACTGATTTTTCATGCTTAACTTGTAAATCTTTTAGTAAAAATAAATTCCAAGTAATTTCACAGGTGGTGCTTGCCATTGATCTATATCCAGCTTCAGCTGAAGATCTTGATACCATTGACTGCTTTTTTGATCTCCAAGAAATCAAAGCATCTCCAAGAAAAACACAATACCCAGTAAGAGACTTCCTTGTATCTGAACATCCAGCCCAATGAGCATCACAATATGCCCTCAATTGTAAATCTGAACCACTAGGAAATAAAATTCCTTGTCTAGGTGTCCCTTTGATGTATTGCAGGATTCTTGTTGCAACCTGCATATGAGGAACTCTTGGTTTGGCCAAAAACTGGTTTAGCCTGTTCACAGCATATGTAATATCAGGTCTGCTGAGTGTTAATTACATCAATTTACCTATGAGCCTTCTATACTTGCCTGAATCTGATAGAAGTTCACCATTGTCCTTTGACAATTTCAATTGTTGTTCCATTGGAGACTTAGTAGGTTTACAACCCATCATACCTGTTTCCTTTAAAATGTCTAAAGCAAACTTCCTTTGATTTAAGCTTATACCCTTTTTGCTTCTAGCAATTTCAAGTCCTAAGAAGAACTTAAGTGATCCAAGATCCTTAATTCCAAATTTAGCATCCATAACTGACTTTAAAGTTGCTACACAAGTGGGATCATTTCCTGTGATGATCATGTCATCCACATAAACCAATAAAGCTGTGAACAAAGAACCTTTGACATGAACAAAAGGAGAATTATCAGCAGTCGATTGAACAAACCCAAGTTATTGAATAACAGATGACAATTTCGTATACCATTGTCTTGAAGCTTGTCTCAGACCATAAAGAGATTTAAGCAACTTGCAGACAACAGGAGTAAATGATTGTGAGGAAGAAGAAGCAATTGAAGGCCCCCCCTTACCGTGAAAACTAGGAGGCAATGACATATATACTTCTTCATGTAAATCCCCATGTAAAAAAGCATTGTTTATATCTAATTGGTGAAGAGGCCAACCCTTGGCAGCTGCTAAAGCAAGAAGTACTCGAACAGTTACTGTCTTAGCAACTAGAGAAAATGTCTCAAGAAAATCAATGCCTTCCTGTTATGTATACCCTTTAGCCACAAGTCTAGCCTTGTACCTTTCCACTGTTCCATCAGAATTTAGTTTAATCTTATACACCCACTTACACCCAATAGGGTTTTTTCCAGGAGGTAATGTGGTAAGCTCCCAAGTTTGATTCTGTTCAAGAGCTTGAATTTCTTTGTCCATTGTTGATCTCCACAAAGGATTTTGAACAGCTTGAAAGAAAAATTGTGGCTCTTGAGGTAAGGAATTAACTGCCAGCAGATATGAATGATAGGAAGGTTCTAAATGGGAGTAAGTGAGTCCATGAACCACATCATAAGCTGCACCAGAAACATGAGTGGTAGCACAAGCATACTCTCGTAAGTATGTTGGTTAAGTAGATTGTCGAGATGATCTTCTGATAGGTGCTGATGGTGATTCATGAGCTGATGTAGAAGCAGGTACTGATGTGATAGGAATAGAAACTATGGGCACAGGCAAAGAAGGAACTACAGTAGATATATCAGAAACCTGAACTGGAGCAGAATTAGGAACATAATTTAAACAAGGAATAGATAGGAATAGGAGTGACAAAAAATTCATTACCTGAGCTGGAAGATGCAAGATTATTAACTTCAGTAATTGAGGTAAAAGGATATGAAATTGCAGCTTTACCCTCAATGAAAAGAAATATGCTTTCATCAAAAACCACATTTTTGGATATGAAAACTGCATTTGTAGACAAGTCTAAAACTTTGTAACTTTTTATGCCAAAAGGATAGCCTAGAAAGATACACCTCCTTGCTCTTGTTGCAAATTTGGATCTATTATGTGCTAATGTAGAAGCATAACAAAGACAACCAAAAATTCTTAGATGATCTTAGGAAGGAGGACTGCCATAAAGAACCTCATAAGGGGTTTTGCGAGATAGAGGTGTACTAGAAATCCTATTAATCAGATATACAACAGTTAAAACACAATGTCCCCAAAGATGTAAAGGTAAATGAGAATGGAACATAAGTGACCTAGCTACATTCAAGATATGTTGATGTTTCCTTTCTACAATTGCATTTTGTTGAGGAGTCTCAACATAGCTTAAATGATGCAAGATGCCCCTTTCAGCAAAGAAATCACTCATGATGAATTTAGTTCCATTATCAGTTCGAATTATCTTCACTTTCCTAGAAAATTGAGTTTCAACCATAGTGCAAAATTGTTCTAATATGGATTAAGTTTGTGACTTGTGCTTAAACAAGTAAACCCTTGTACATCTAGAATGATCATCCACTATAGTGAGGAAGTATTTGCAGGAATCAATAGTAGGTACAGAAAATGGACCCCACAAATCACAATGAATCAAGTCAAAACAATTCTGGAAAGTATGCAAACTTTTATTAAAAGGCAATTGTTTTTGTTTGGCAAGAGGACAAACATCACAAAAGAAATCTTCACTTGAATCACAAATCTGTACATTACTTGACTTGAGTAAAAGCAGCTTGGTATTGGAAGGATGTCCCAACCTCAAATGCCATATATGTGGCTGAGTTTTATTAATAGAGGAAACAGATGAAACAAAAGAAGGAACATAATTGCTATCTTCCAGCAAGTATAAACCATTGCACTCGTACCTTGACCAAGTGTGTTCCAGTGAGCAAGGTCCTGGATGAAACACAAATTACCAAAGAAAATAAGGCAACAAAGAACAGATTTGGTAAGTTGGCTAATTGATATAAGATTGAAGCTAAAAGATGGAACACAAAGAACATCATATAAGATGAGGTTTTCATTGATTTTGACAGTCCCAATATGTGTGACTAAAGCTACCTCACCATTTGGCAAATTTACATGAGTGTTCATTGTGGCTATTATGGTGGTGAAACAAGACACAGAATGCACCATGTGGTCAGTAACACCTGTGTCTATGACCCAATTAGTAGTTCCAAAACAGGTTCGATTAACTAGTTTGATTGAAAAAATGGAATGTGTCAAATTTGGATTTAAGATAGGGTTAGAAACAACACCTGACATAGTTTCAAGGTAATTATTAGCTTGAGAATGTGGTTTAGTGGTAGCCACACCAGCAATAGAAGGATCATTAGCAGATGAACACACATCAACAGCTCCAGAAACCAAATTTGGCAATCCATTACTAGTACTTACATTGGCTGCATATTCTTACCTGAATTATTCCCAGCATTGAGGAAAATTAGCAATTGCTCACATTGAGCTTTAGAAATAGGACATTAAATTGACACACTCGCAGTTGCTGTTCCTGGATTGCAAGTGACCTGATTAACACTTGATCTTCCTTTTGGTTTATATCCTGGTGGATAACCATGTAACTTGTAACATTTATCAATTGTATGTCCAAGCATGTTGCAGTGAGTGCATAACAGTCTCTCCCTTTTGTTATTTCCTTTGTTCCAAGAAGAATTTCCAGAATTACTTCCTTTCGAATTGGCATACATTGCTACTGAATCAGACTTGGCAGTGTAATATCCTCCATTTCCTTCATTCTTGTGAGACTCTTCTTGAAGAACTAAGGCATAAATCTTGCCGATCGAAGGAAAAGGCTCCTGCATTAGAATTTGAGTCCTTATAGTCTCAAAATTCTCATTCAAACCCATCAAAAACCTCATAGCGTAAGTCTTGTCATGAGAAGCATTTAAGGTTTTGATTGCTCCACAGGTACACTTTGGTAATGGCTCCAAATTCAGCAGTTGATCCCACAACTTCTTAAATCTTGTGAAGTACTCTGTAATTGTCATTTGGTTTTGAGATATATTAGAGATCTCCTTTTGAAGATTGTAGAGTTTAGGACCACTACCATGTGAAAAAAGTTTTTGTGTTTCAAGCCACATCTCTCTGGCAGTTTGACAATACATCATGCTGCTAGATACATCAATGTGCATGGAGTTGATCATCCATGAAATCACCATTGTGTTATAGCTTAACCAATCTTCATAGAAAGGAGATTCTGGATCTGGTTCAACAATTTTGCCATTAATGAAACCTATCTTCTTCTTGGCAGTGAGAGCTAAGATCATAACCCTAGACCAAGAATGGTAATTCTTCATTCCAAGGTTGTGTAACCAAGATGTTGCATGGGTTTTCATTCAAATTGATAAAATATGAATTTGTAAGATTTGAAGAACTGGTTTCAATGTTTGGATCACTCGATTCAGGTGATGCCATGAATGATTTTCAAGAATTCAGTTGAGGAAGACAATCAAAAATAATGAAGAAAAAAAAATCAAGAATTTAATTGAAGAAAACGATCAAGAAATGAAGGAAAATTAGCTAGGAAATTAGCCAAGCTGTGCTAGCCAAGAAGCTCTGATACCATGTAAAGAAAACTGAATACCCTTTCAAATTATCAATGAAGCTAAAGAATTAGCAAAGTCACAAATGAATGAATAATATTACATATGCCTAGCCAGTTTATATACAAGGGCTGGCTAACAAAAAACTAAAAATAAAACAATTTTCTATTGAAGAATAATTTGTTACAGACATTTTACTAAAACTACCAATGATTACAAAATAATTATATCACAGGCAGCAAATCTTCTTAACCCATGCTCTGTTCTTGGATCACTGATTTGCTTTTCGCTAAGTTTAACACCCCAGCATTACCAGCATTGGTGATTAGCTCATTAAGTTTAACACACTGCTAGCCTAGCTCTACACGAATGCCTAAGATGAAAATAACGAAGGGTTTGTTTGGTATCGTTGTTGTTTCTCGTTTTTTTGTTTCTGCTTCTCCAAATTAAAAAAATAAATTATAAAAACACATTTATTTCTATTGTCAATTTTCTATTTTTGTTGCTGGTTTGCACATGTTTACCAACGAAAACCAAATTTTATGACTTTCAATTATTTTAACAACTTCTTGTTAGAAATTTTAATATCTAGAAATTATTTTTTTGGATTAAATTATTCATTTTATATACTTTTAAATTATAATCAAAATTAAATGATCATATAAATTTAAATATAATTAAAATAAAAGCATACATAAATTTAAAAAAATAATAAATAAAAATAATTACAAAATACTTGTACTGTCTTTCAATTGTCATGTATAAGAAAATTTTTATTGTAAAGTAAATTTTGAAGGTTGAACAATTAAGTAAAATAATCATAATAAAATTTATTTTTATTATAGTAATTTTTTTAATGTGTATTATTTGAAATTTTTTTTAGTTTAATAATATTTTTATAATGTTTTGATTTAAAATGAAAATGAACATTTTCTTAATTAAGCTTTTAATTTGTATTAGTTTTATAAATGTTTACCAAAAAGGTTGTTGGTTTCTAGTTTTAGTTTTTTTTATTTTCATTTATGCTTTTTATTTCTTTAATTTTTGATAGTGATACCAAACAACCCCTAAGATACTAACTCTGTATTTGGGAACTTGAGCTTGGATTTGGTTTGTGTGGATTTGAATAAAACCCAACATACAATTGTGTTGGATTTTGTCCAAATCCAAAAAATTCCAAATCCAAATCCAAGATCCCAAATTCATGCTCCCAAACACCACTTAATTTGGGGAATGATCATTCTGTTCTGATGGTTCAAAGCCCTCCCAAGGATGAAATGAGGTGTCAAATGTTTTTCCTTTTTTATGTGATCTTTTACTTTGAGTTTGCTAATTGTTACAAATTTAGAGTTCCTGAACAGTGTTTGCTTCACATTCTACTAATTTGTGAGAATAGAACACCACCAATGTAATCTTGTAAGCTTACCAGCCTTACCTTGTTTTCTTTCTTCTCATCATTCATAATATTTATATACCTAATATATAAAGGAATAAAACTGAATACGTTTATCTGCCTCTTTTACAATGTCTACAAAAGGATAATAAGAAAACAGGTAACAACAGAACATATATCAGCTTTTGGAAAATGAATGTACAAAAACATCTCCCAATGAAAAAACAAATAAAAGGGTATTTAAAATCCATGTACATTTTTACCACTAAATTTTACATAGATTTGTAAAAAATCACGACAGACCTCATTACCCCATCAACCTTTCACTGTCCACCTCCCCCCCCCCCCCCCCCAACTCCCAAAAAAAATAGAAGAAAAAAAAAATCATGATTTGTATTTATCTGCTTCACCATAACCAACAGCCACTTAATTGTTCCACACATGAAAAAGTAATATTTTGGCAGTATTTTCCTATGCGGACTGCTGCGACAATGAGTCATTCCAAGCAATTGCATTGGAGAGTTTTGACATACTAAGTGGCTTCTTGTTGCTTTACCTGCACACTTACCAGAAAATAGAAGATTCAGATTCCAACAGTGTGGATAATTCGGATAAATTTTAGCGTCTGATGTTATACATCCATTGTCCATCTATTTTGCCTCCATCATTTGATGTAATGAGTAGAGGTGTGGCAATTTCCTTTGCCAGGACAAGTGTTCACAATCAGCAAAGATCTTTAAGTACTTCATCTTTCCATTTAGGAGTTCTCAAGCCGCCCCATTCAAATAAACAAAATAGAAAAGCAGAATGTCTTTTCTTACCAAAGTGACAGAATTAACTACTGCTTTGAATGGGTGTTGGATGAGTTGAGGCTGTTGGCGTAGAATTTAGTTCTGATAGTGGATTAACTGTTTCAAAAGCTTCTACAAGCAGCGCCACTCTTCTTTTCCGAGCTGGACTGAGTTCAGCAACAACTTGTTGAAGTGCATAATCAAGCATCCACTCCTCTGCTTTTCTCCTCTCGTCCATCCTTTGATGCCTTAGATGAACTTTTTCCGCTTTTGAACCAGGCTCTACTGGTAGATGTTGTGGCTCCTGCGGGTTGAATTTCCTCACTCTATCCATTTCCTTGATGAATCTTTTAAGGAGGATTATTCTTTTCAGTTTGTTCCAGCTCTCCTTGGACTGCAGCTGGGCATGTCTGTTACCTATTTTTGATATCTTTTTCTCTTCTGAGGTACTGAGATCACCTGTTTTGAGCTGTGTTTCTTCAGCATCCAATATTATCCTGCGTTCCTCATCTATTTTATTGAAGTCCCCAAAACTGCTTTCAGCAAATTTTGTGGAAGTTGAAACGCTTACTCTGGTCCCTTCTCCCTGATTCTTTCCTGAGAGATTCTGGTCTGAGATTGTGTCAGCAATAATTGATTGGACATCTGATGAGTGGTCTTGGGTTTCAGGAGGGAAAATTGCATCAACCGCTTCTTTTACCAGCTTAATGGCATCAATCTGGTTGAGTTCACTATTGTGGAAGGCTGCATCTCCATTTTCTGTACCATTATCCTGAGCTGTTCCATAGAAATCTCGACAGGAACCTGAAATCATTCCATGCAATTTGCTGGTGCCATCTACATGTTTTTCCTTATCTATTCTATCAAGAGAGAGCTGGGTTCCAGCATCTTCTGCAACATGTGATAAGGCATTTTGATATAACAGCTGCCACATCCGAGAATATTTCTGCTTGTCCAATAGTATTTTGTTCACCACATTAGAGGTGCAATTGGATTCAGAAACCCTGAATGAAGGATCCTCTTCAAGAAATCCATTGTATGGCCTCGAGTATTCGCACTTGTCGTTCCTGGCAACAGTAGGTGGTTCCTCTATTGAGTTGCAAATATGTGCTGAAGAGGGTCTGCCGTTAATTTCTGCTGATTCCACAGGATCACCATTTTTACAATTTAATTTATCAATCACCAAAGTAGCACCATTTGATCCACAATAGTCCTTGCATAATCCTGAGGCCATGCCTGAATTGACTTTTTTATTCTTTTCCTGCTGAACTTGTCCAGCCATCAGTACTTTCCCACAACATTTTCTCAAATTAGACTGATCATCTGTGAGGATGGAAGTATCATTCTCATCATCAAGACTTGATTCAATAAGTTTCTCATCCTTGCAGCTTATAGCAGTGCCTTCAGAAATGGACTTGTCTGGTTTCATTGCAAGGGAATTGCATTCCACACTCATTTCATTAAGCTTAGGAGATGTTACCAGGATACTTTGTTCTTCCACAAGCAAATTACTGTCTTTGTCAAGATTTATTCCAGGGGATGATTCTATGCTGGAGTGGTTCTTGACAAGTTTTCCATCAGTGTCTTTTTTTCCTGTTTTGTCTTCATCTGCAGAATCATTTATGGCTTCAACTCCATGAACACGACTTCTGCCTAACTTGGTTATTGATGTAAAATTGTCTTCTATGAAGGAATCTCTGTGCACTTCTTTTATGGCTGAAGCGATTGCTGTGCTGCCAGTGGTTGTATCTTGAACTGCAGGACCCCCATTTAAGACCATTTCAGTTGTCTCAGTTTCTTCATTCTTATCAGGAGAATATTTGGCTTCAAGTGGGGATGGGCTAGTCCATTTCATGTTCTTCTGTATTGAAGCTGTTGCATCATTCATCAGGTGACCTTTAGCTTCTGGAAATGGAATGACAGTTTCAAAAGCTTCAACAAGCAGTTCCACTTTTCTTCTGCGAGCTGGAGTAAGTTTAGCGACAACCTGGCGCAGTGCATAATCAATCAACCACTCCTCAGCATTTTTCCTTCCATCCATAGTTTGATGCCTTAGATAAAATTTTTTGGCTTCTGTGCTGTGTTCTAAGGGCAGATGTTGTGGGACCCCTCTGTTGAACTTCCTCACTTTTCCCAATTCTTTGACGAATCTTTGGAGGAGGATTAGTTTTTTCAGATTGCTCCAGCTCTTTGGCAATTTCTGTTGAGGTTTGTCTCCCAGCTTTGATAATGAGTTTCCTTCATTAATAATAATTGCATTACCAGCTTTTTCTGATATTTCTCCTGAATTAAATTGCACACTGTTTTCCTCTTCTACTTGCTTGGATTCTCCAGAGCTGTCTTCATCAAAACTTCTAGAGATGCTTTGTTCCCCTCCTTCTCCATGATTGCCTTTTGAAAACTTCCGGTTTATAATTAAATCAGTTGTAACTGGTTGGTCATCTGGTGACTGGTCTTCAGTTTCTGGAGGAAAGATGGCATCAACTGCTTCTTGTACAAGCTTAATGGCATCAATCTGGTTGAGTTCACTGTCTTGATTCTGTTCATCGTGATTTCCCATAGCCATATCTTGATCTGTTTCAAAGAACTTCTGACTTGAACCAGCATCATCAATTTTCTCATCATTGGTCCCATGAGGACATTGCTGGGTTTTGACTTCTGAAGCAACATGTGATGCCACATTATGATACAACAGGTGCCACAAGCTGCTATAATTCTGCTTGTCCAAGATGATTTTATCCCTTGCAGGAGGAGTGCTTTCAGCTTCTGAGTGAGGAAGCATTTGAATTAATTCATGGTCTGGCTCAGTTACTCCATTCTTCTCTTTGCTTACAGCAGTTTGGTTCTTCAATGAGTTAGAAGCAACTGCAGAAAGGACTACATTGTTAATTGTTGCTCCAACAAAATTATCTGGGATTAGGCATTTTATATTGAATGGTTCACTTGTTAGATCAATTAGCTCACAATCATGAAATTTCCAGCATTTCATCTAGAAGTGCTTGGGGCTTTAGTATCCAGGTTTTGTTTTTTTGGAGTGTTTCTTTGTCTGTTTTGCAAAGAGACCGTGGCGTAGCTCTTTCATAATTTTTACTTCTTTTTTTAGTTGTTGGATGACATCTTGTCCTCTAACCTTTGTAATTTGTACCTTCCCAATTCCTTCTTAATAAGCTTCTTTTTCTACCAAAAAATAAATAATAAATAATTCAGAATAACCTTCATAAAATTTCAAGTTCATACCTGAATTTATTTCTCTATGGACTCCTTGCAGAACTTTTCCTTCCACTGGAACCTCCTCATGACATTCATGGACAATCTTATCACATGCCTCAGAATCTGCAAGAAAATTGTTGTCTCCCTTATCAAGGCCTGCTGCAACCACTTCCTCATCCCCCCAGTTTATATTAGTGGTTTCAGCAATAGACTTATCCAGGTTCACTTGAATACAGCAGCATTCCAAGCTTTTTGTGTTTTTCACTGGAATATCTTGTTTTGCCTCAAGGAAATCACTGATCGTGCTGAGGTTCTCAAAACCTTTTTCATGGTACGATGTTTCACAATTTCCCCCATAACAAATTTCTTTTTCTGTTATGCTGCCACCTGCAAACTCATATATAGCTTCGTCATCTCCACCATAGTTATCTCCTTTTAACAAGACTTTTGATTTGACATAGATCTTTGTGAAGCAATCAGGGTCCACTTCATCTACAGGATTGGCTGTCCCTTGAATTGCAAGATCTTCATTCAAGGCCATTTGGTTTGTCTGAATTTCTTTTTCCTTGCCACGATAATGTTTTGCTCTCAGTTGGGATTGACTTCTTTGTTTCAGACTCATCTGTGTCTTCAGCACACGCCTCTTTCTTGATAAGAAGCGTTTTAGTGGAGGGAAAGGAGCATGGTGGTGACCATTAAGGCAACAGTAACTATATGGGCAGACTTTCATGACTGAAGTTCTTTCTGATCCATTTCCTTCAGGATGAAGCTCAACAGAGTTGGGGAACCTGGAATCCTTGAGAGTGGAAGAACAGGTGGCTCTATGTATGCCTAAGTCAGAAAATTGAGGACCTTGAGAGAATTTCTCCATCAAAGGCTTCTTTGATTTCAAACTTGCAACTTTCGCCCTGCTCCTCAAAGGTTTGAAACTATATTTCCTTGTTAAGGTTCTGGCAGCTTTCTGACTAGGAGCAGCTTTGTTTGGCGTAAAAATGTTTGCATCCTTCCTACTCCAATCGTAGCCATCAAAACTAGATTCAAAACTACGAGGACTGGCATGAAAATTTATGTTCTTTGGCTCGGAACAGCTTGTTGGCTTCAAATAATTTGGTGATGCATCAGGCATTCTGCGCAGAGAATGCTTTTGCGGGGTTGCTGGATTACTACATAAAATGGCAGAAGACCGATCAGATTGGGATCTGTTCAGACTTGTAGTTGCTCTGAAACTCTTTGAACTTGAACGCTTCATTGATCTTGACTTCATTTTCTTCTTTGGTTCAGTTCCTCGTGTCCTGCCATCTTGATTCTTGGGGGACGTTGTTCTAATGGCTGTTGACTCATCAGTATTACATCCTCCCTGCTAATGCATAAAATAATCAGCAGGGAATTGAAGAACAGCAGACAATTTCTTGGTTAATGGGCTTCTACACTTTGAGCTAAACATTCTTCTAAATATTCTTACTGCTCTCAAACCAATGTCCTAATTAAAGTATTAACGGAATTGTGCCCGGAAAAGGCAGTACTTGATTTTGTTATTAGTGGGCACCTTGAACCTCTTTTATGGAAACTAAATTCAGGAATTTGGGAACTTGCCTGAAAATTTTCATTCTTCCCATCATTCTGGGACGCATCTGACATTTCATTATACAGATCAGTAAGATACTGATCAGATCGGTGTGTTCCACGTTTGGTGGATAATCTCAAGCTGGGGAATTTCGACAGCTTGATTGATCCCAACTTCTTCAGTTGCTT
Organism: Malania oleifera; assembly: GCF_029873635.1. Classification (NCBI taxonomy): domain Eukaryota; kingdom Viridiplantae; phylum Streptophyta; class Magnoliopsida; order Santalales; family Ximeniaceae; genus Malania; species Malania oleifera. The sequence continues at coordinate 33,324,969 of NC_080427.1, read as the reverse complement.
CTTGGACTCTTTTGCTCTGTTTCTCCGGCTGCCTTGATTCTGAGAAGTGGATGACAAAATGGGGAGCTGCCGCTTCTCAGATGAAGTCGAAATGCTGGAATCAGTCTGCATTTCTAGCTCACTTGAAATCGTTTTTTGCACCACCTTGATAGAGAGAATCAAATTCTGGATTGTAGGGGAAAAGGGTGTGAATTCAAGTGTTCTATGGAGGTTGGATCTTCTCCATTAGACGTGGAGAAAATCTAGTTTTGGAAGAAAAGCAGGAGTGCTATGGTGATTGGCTGAAAAGAAAAGAAACTGCCTGCGAGAAGAAAAGAAAGAGAAAGCCTGTGATCACTCCGAAACCCAGAGCTGGTGGGTCTCTTGCAACTTCAGTTTGAAAACTCAGCTGTAGCTGAAACAGTGATTGATCCTTTTGACCAGTGCAAGGAAAGCGTGTTGACGGGGCCTTGCTGAGCTAACCTCACTCTGGACGATCCTATGGAGGACTCGGGCTTATTTCTTCTTCAGTGAACTCAGCCCTAAGATCTGAGTGGCTGAACTTGGATGAGCAGAGGATTTATTTATTTATTCTTTCATGGATTTGAAGGATTTTTTGTATTGGGTCTTCGAATCTGCTGGAATGGTTTCCCACCGTCTAGCTTTCATGATTTTCTTTAGGTAAAGTTCAAAAGAGTTGGTGTTGCGAGTCTCATGCCAAGGTATTTGTCAGGAAAATAAATAAATAAAGAGAGAATTAATTTTCATGCTCTTTTTATTCCTCAGATAATTTTAGGAAGGAATGTTTTCAAATATAATTAAATGTAAAAAGTTTGTGCCTTGATTCAACGTATACTTTATTTTTAGCTTATTTTCTTTGATAACTAAATAGAAGAAAAAAATAAAAATAAAACAGAGAGTAGAAGTATTTTGCACTTCTTCTCTTATTTTTCTTTCACATTCTTCAACCCCAAGAGGGGTTTTTTATTTTTTATTTTTCAATGAAAAAGGAAGACATATAATTAATGTAGGACGAATGTAAAAAATACATTATATGCAACAACGAAGGCCAAGACATCTTGGCCATGAGCATTTTCTGACCACAAAAAAACAAAAATTCCACTCCTTTACAAAACTAAACACATTAATAAAGGAAATGACTAACAAATATTTTATCTAGAGTGTTTGGGAGTTTAGATTTTGTTGCTTGAATTTGAATTTGAATTTATATGAATTTAGCGGAATATTATGTAAAGTTATATGATAATTTTTAAAAATGTACATAAAGTTAAATAAAAAATTCTAAATTTAATTCATTATCTACAACCCAGTCCAGGCTGGCAGGGTCACAATCAGCTAGTTTCACGAGGTTTATAATATTTTTGAAATCTTAGTAGAGATTTTTGTCTTTTTGTCAAATTTTAGGTGAACTAAATATTTTTTGCCCTAATATTTTTAATTTGAAAAATAATTTCTCTTATATTCAGAAATTGTAATGTCAGAAATAAAAAATTATCAAATTTTGCTCTCATGAATTATCTTCTGTCATGGTTTTATTATTAATTAAAGAGTGACCATTGTAATTATACATAGTGCTTTTGTTTATTTGGTTTGTCAGGCTTGAAGATTAAGCCTAAGAAGGGTCTGGCCGTCACAACCTACGAGTACAAATAGCTAATGTTACATGTGACGTGTAAATTATACACGCATACAAACTGGTTGGGCCATTTTATTTATTAATAAAAATAATTATTTTTGGGTTTTATTAATGTTGATAATATTATCTTATAAATTAAATACATAAGAGATTTAGTTGTGTGAATGACAATACTTTAAATGCTGATGTTGATAATTTAATCTTGAGATAATTTAGGAATAGACTAACTAGACCCTAAAATATTTATATTTAAAATTTTATGTAATTTTAATGTTCTGTGAACTCCAGTTTGTGGATTTGTGTAAAATACTTTGAAATAAGGACATATAAGTTTGGAAAACAAAATGTAATTTTTGTAAGTGATTATCATATATATTTGAAAAGAGTCGTAAGTCACCCACATCACGGCCCCGTCTCAAGTTGGAAATAATATATTATGTTATTTTGAAAAGAAGCTTATCTTGTTAAGATTTTATTATGTTATACTATGCATGCGTGTGTATGTATATAAAAGAGATAGAGATTGATGTTGTACTTGTAAGAGAAGAATAAGAAGAAGAAGAAAAAAATGAGGGAGGCGGACGCTTGATAAATATACTCTTCTCCGATTTCATTTTCCCCTATTCCTTGTGGTATGAAATTTTCTAGGTAATTTAAAGTGGCACGAATTGAAAATTAAGAATACACATTGACAATATGGTGAAAAAGGCAATTGATCTTGAAATTCATTTTGTCAATCTTTAGAAAGTGCTTGTAAAGCTACAAAAACATTAGTTAAAAAATAAACTCAAAGATGTGGCTTACGATTTATGGTCAACAAATGTCTTGAGTTTTCTTGCTCATAAGCAAAGGAATGGTATTGATGGAGGTAAGGCCAAGGTAGCAATGCTGGGAATCGCCAAAAAATAAGCAATAGTTGCATTAATCGATCTTTCATCATGTCAATTTCCTATGAAGATTAATCTCTAATGGAATTGGGGAAATAAGGGGATTCACCCCATTATTGAAGCTAATGTAGGAAGGTGAATTTGTTTGGCAAGAGAAATCTTAGAGAGCATTCAACTAGTTGAATGCATACTTGGCCAATTCACCTACTCTAATAAGTTAAAATCTTAGGCCATTGTTACTCTATGTTGTGAATTGTGGTCACATATTGAGTGGATAACATATACAATGGGAAAGCATGAAGAAAATTAGGGTGCAACAGTGTAGCAGGGCAAATTGTCGACGGTAGACCTATAACCATCAACGATTTGGGTTAGTGTCTGAATGAATTTCTATTCTGCTTGAAAGCGTCGATGGTTTGGCTCGGGACACCCAACGCAGATTTTGAATTTTGAATGAGTGACATTAGTATGGTTGGGGTTTGGAGGGAAAACTTCAGAGAACTCTATTTATATGTCATTTGTGATATATTTAAGAGTCGGTTGATGTAAATTGTGAGAATTGAGAGGGTTCTTGTATTACTCTTGTAATTTACACAAGAAGATAGTAAATCTTTGTCGTTTGCTCCTATGGATGTAGGCATTATCGAACCACATAATTTCCTATCATTGTGATTGTTCTTACTTTCATTTACTTGTTGTGGTTGTGGATTGTTCTGTATTTTCACCATTAGAGTGTTGCATTGTGTGTTTGATTCTTTACATACAAATATATATTTCGCTGTGCATATTTGGGGGTTTTACACAACAAATTGGTATTAGAGCATTGTTGTAATGGCCACTGGATCTTCATATGCAAAATTTGATGTTGCCAAGTTTGATGGAATCGAGAATTTCAGTTTGTGACAGAGAAGAGTGAACGATCTTTTGGTGCAGTAAGGCATGGTGAAGACCTTATACGGAATTCAATCAGAAGGCATGGATGAAACAACTTGGAATGAATTGGGGGCAACGACAGTATCAACCATCCTGCTTTATTTGGCCGATGACATGTTATATCATGTCATGGATGAGGATTCTTCGGCATCAATTTGGAGAAAACTGGAAAGCTGATATATGTCTAAGGGTTTGTCAAAATCTTCTAATGTAGTGGAAGGAGACTCAAAAAATAGTGATGGTGATATGCTATGTATTTCATTGAATTCGGAGTGCCTCACGGATATTCTTGGATCCTAGATACTAGATGCTCTTATCACATGATAGTAAATAGAAAATGGTTCAATACCTACAGGTTAGTTTATGTTGGTTGTGTTTTGATGTGAAATGATATGTTATGCAAAATACTTGGTATTGGAAATGTCAAAATCAAAATGCATGATGGTGTTGTAGAACCATGTGTGAGGTAAGGTATGTATCGAGTCCAAGGAAGAATGTAGTTTCATTAGGTCCTTTAAAATGTAACGGGTCTAGTTACAAGTTTGAAGGTGGAAAAATGAAAGTGTGTGAAGGCAACTTAATAGTGATGAAAGGAGAAAAGGTAGCGAGAAATATCTATGCACTGCAGGGTAATACAGTTGTAGGTGGAGCTGCAGCTGTAGAATCTGAGTAAAAGGTTCTGTGACATATGTGGTTATGGCATATGGGTGACTACATGTATTCAGATGTTTGGGGACCAGTGATGATAGCATCACAGGATAGACATGTTTTTTGTGGACGTATCACGAAAGGTCTTGGTTTATCTCATGTGGCACAAGCTTGATGAGTTTGTTAGGTTTAAATTGTGGTTGAGGTGGAGTACCAGATCGGGAGAGGGATCCCTAGGTCAGATATTGAGAGTGAGTATGCTGGTTTTGTTCAAGAAGTTTTGTGAGTAGGGCAAGTTATATGTAGGGCTTACAGGGTACTTTTTGATGAAGTCAATGAGTATGATGCATTTCTTATGTGATCGATCACCAAAAGTATCATTGGATGGGAGAGTTACAGGTGAATTTTGGGTAGGTTTTGCGGTAGACTACTCGGGTGTAAGTGGATGTCCACTGGTGCATTATTCTAGTGATGGAGGATCTAGGTTTGGTGTTATGTCTGGACAGTATGTAACAACCTGATTTTTCATACCATTTTTTCCCCTGATCTTGTAAATATATTGTAGCGACCTCAATTTTATTAACATAAAATTGTAATATAATAATAGAAAAGTCAACCCGAACCCGTGGGTAACAGGGACACCTGTCAATCACAACGGAAACTTAAGCAGCAGCAATCATAAAGTTAAAATCATTCATCCATCAAGCATAATACTAGAGTTATTTACATTCCCAAAATACTGTATTTATTTACAATCTTCCAAAAGTCAAAATAACACTAGGATCATACAACAAAAATCTCTTGATCCTAGTTCAACGCTTACCCTTCTAGTAGGGAAGCTAAACCCACTCAATGGTGGCCCTGACCCGCCGGTCCCTCTGGGTTTCCTGAAAATTATTTAATATTCGGGGGTGAGACACTTCTCAGTAAGGGAAAATAAACTAAATACAGTTTTGTGACAACATGAATATTTAATGCAATTATACGTATACAGTACATGTCATATTTCATAAACGTTTATCATATCATACTGAAAAATCACATGCTTTCGTATTTTCTAGTAAGTCATATCATACATAAAACATCTGTTATACTGATAATACTGAAAACATATACTCAGGATGAATAGTTAGCTGGTGTCATGTATTACCCCCCATGACGGGTTGTACAACCTGAAGGCGGGACCCGACAATGGCTGGCCAACCACTGCCGAGTCAAATATGTCTGTAAGTACGATGAGCTCGCCACACCCTGGTCCGGACTGTTAGGTGGACGTCCACACTCTATTGAAAGCCACATTGACTATCCATCTCCCATCCCCTCGTGGGATGGTTAACACTAATCTGAACGTAGATATCTGATCTAAATATAGCTACGGTACCGAACCCCTGAACTGAACTAAACTAATATCCTGATTGTGATAACATATAATACATGATCATATATAACATTATTATGGCCTCATGCCAAATATATAGTAATTACGGTCTCGTGTCGAACATAACATAATTACGGTCTCGTGCTGAACATATGTAACACCACGACCCCGAGGGGCCTAGGATATTAACTTTTTACTACTAATTTATAGCGGAAGTAAATAAACTCAATTATTATTAAATCAGAGCACTAATTATCCATATTACACTCATTTATTTCAAAAAAATAAAAATTTCATAAGCATAAATATCTGGCATCATATTAATATTTCTAAACAATCTTTATTTTTCTATCCCTACCCGCGTGCTTGCTCAGCCTGATTTCGAACATGCTCTTTAGAGTTATCTGAAATAAAAATATGATTTGAGTGAGACGACGCTCAGTAAGTAAATAAGATTATTATTAGTGTGTGGCAAAAATGAGTTTTTTAAAAATTTCGTAAAACGATATTTAACATTATAACTTCAAAACTGTCTTTAGAATAAATATAAATTTAAAAATTTCTGCATAAAACTTTTGTCATCAATTTCAACAGTAAAATTTTATAATCATATATTACAACTGTTAAATTAAACTTTTAACTTTAAAATTGTATAAATATTTAATGTTAAATATACATATACTTTTCCTTATACATTTTCTTTAGATCGTCATTTAAGCACTAAAATGATCATTTTTATGTAAACTTATACTTTTCCTTCAAATCATCAGTAACTTTGTACACGTAATTAAATATGTATAAACATATATTGTAAAAATCACCCTTAGGCCTGTTTGCCGTAAGTCATGTTTACCCCCATGACTGGATTGTGCGGTCCGAAGACTGGACTTAGCTGGCTGGCCGACCAAACTAAATCAACGTATGTAAACTTTAAGTGAGATTTTCTATATTAAGTCCTGGTCCGGAACCAGGTGTGCACTCAGGAGAAATCCATTAACATAAATAACCACTTTGTAAACAGTGTGGGTGCACTCTGATCCGTATAAACTTTAAGCTGCGGTACCGAACATCTGTAACTTTGAACTTTCGTTGCTATAAGGGGTTTTAAAATCATCTTATTATAATTTATGCAATTTAAAATAATATCGTGAAAATATCATCTTTACTCATATTTTCATAAAAATGTAACGTAGAAATAAACTCATGCCACACAATTTTTGTGTTAAAAATATATATAATTTTATTTTTGAATAGAAATAAATGCTGAAAATTTACCCGAGAGGATTAGAACATTTCTTAACCCAAAAATAGATGCAAGTATATTAAAGATAGAACTGGTATAATTAAATACGCGTAAAAATAAACTCATGAAAATTTTGTGGAACTAATTAATATAATTGAAATTTACTTATAAAATAAACTCGGGTATGAATTTTAAATAAAAAAAAAAACTAACATAATCAAAATTTACTTACCTTCTTCCTTACGAACACTGTAACTATCTCTAAGAAATAAGATCGGAAAAAGTGGGTGATTGAGAACTTACTCAAAAATTCTCTCTCCACCACAATTTCTTTCACTCACTAATTCTTCTCTTCTTTGGAAAATTGTTATGAAAAATGAAGGTTGAGAGCTCCCTATTTATAGGAAAATTTTGGGGAAGAAATGAAATTTATAAAAGTGTAGGGAGATGGGTGAAATTATAATTTTTAAAAATTAAAGAATGGGTAAGATATGGGTTGTGTATGGGATAGGGATGGAGGCCATGTGGGAGTGCTTGCCACCATTCCCACTAAATAATTTTTTAATTAATTACTTACCTAATTAATTAATCAATTACTTAATTAATTATTTTATTATTTTATTATTTTTTTTCCTAATCATTATTATCATTGTTATTAATTTTAAACTACTTTTAGTATTTATTTATTTTATTATTTATTTTTGAACAAGAATAAAATTTAAATTTTGAAAACTCATGTGGACCCCACACAACTTCGAGACCCGAATGGATCCTACGTAATTCGAATAACTCTTATACGATTTTATGCATCCTACATAGCTTTGAGACTTGTGTAAACCTCCATACGGTTTCGGGACTCATGTGGGCCCCGCATAGGATACCTATATTATTATTATTTTATAATATATTTCTTCAAATTATATTAGTTAAAACATTATTTTATGTACTTATTTATGTATATAAACAGTGTCTTGTGGCTCCGGGACTCATGTGGGCCCCACATAGTCTTGTGGGCCCCACATATGATACCTATATTATTATCATCTTATTATGTATTTCTACAAATTATGTCTGTCAAAACACTATTTTATGTATATATACTTATTTACGTGTACAAACAGTGTCTATCCTGTTTATCCTATGAAATTCCATTTTGATCAGGCCGACCTCCAGGGAGCGACTGAGCCGCAATGGTCTCTAAGCACTCGCTAAGACAAGGTCTTTCTTAGGTATCAAACATGGAATCAAGGATCCTACAGAAAAACACTTATGTATTGATATTAACTTAATGACTATTTTTATTATTTTATTATTATTGTACTTTAATCATATATATATATATATATATATATATATATATATTTTTGGGTCATCACAACATAACCTAATTAAGGCCTCGTGCCGAACATAACATAATTATGACCTCGTGCCGAACATAACATAAATACAAGGCTTCGTGCCAATATCATAAATATGGCATCGTGCCGATAATATAAATACATGGCCTCGCGCCAGGATCGTTTCAGGTGTATATATTCTGAAAATAAATCATTTATCATATATTCATCAAAATCATCACAACATAATTCATCTTTTCATAATACTTGAAAACATGCTTACTCGTAAAATCTTTCATATCATAATGCATTTCACGTAAAATAATATCATGCCACACATGTGCTGTTAAAAGTCATACTTCATATTCTAAAATCGTGTTTTTCTGACATCTCATACATAAATATACATTTTAATCATCATAACAGTATTTTTCCAATCGTACATTCCATTCGAAATAAACAGTTATAACATAAGCTTTTCTGAAAATAAATTTACTCATAATTAATCATAATTTACATGGAAATTAACTGTTTTAGTTTATGCCCTTACCTGACTACTGAGTAAGCCTCCAAAATATCCTAGGCTAACCCTCGTATGATTTCCTAATCAATATCCTGAAACTGAAAATTTCCAGTATTAAACTCAGTATTTTCATGCGTACATAATTTCTTATAACTATCGCAAGACCAAATATAGCTTAACAAGCCTTACCTCAACTTAGGGATGATTTCCAACTTCGTTTTCCCAACGATCCGCTCCGGCAAACTTGTAGAGAACTTCGCCAGGAGCATCGTGGTGACTTCAGATTATTGATCCGACGTATATTTGGCCCAAAAATGATGTGAGAGAGAGAGAGAGAGAGGGCTGAAGGGGAGGAGAGAGAGAGAGAGAGGAGTGAAGCTTGCTTAATAATGAAGATAAACTCGAATTTTTCATATTTATAGAGCAGATGATTCGTCGATGAGCCACGTCATTCGTTGACGAGTTCTTCACAAATTTCGTCGATGAAATTCAGTTTTCGTCGACGAAATTCAGTCGGCTCAAAACCTCCCTCTCGGTATTTTCTAGTCGACGAAACCCTGTGTTCATCGACGAAATCCTTAAAGCCTTCGTCGACGAAATCCTGTGTTCGTCGACGAAGCTTGGCAGCTTTCCTTCTGTTCCTAGTTCCAGTTTTCCTCCCTCTTTATTATCCAAATTCTATTTTTATTCGGGTCGTTACATATATACAGTGAAATTTCAGTGCCCTAATACCTTCTATTATAAATCATACCACCATTATGGTCCTAAACTACCTATGTAGCGAAAAGCAGAGATACATACAACTATATCAATATATACAATACCAGAGTGTCAAAATATTTTCCAAAATACGTATACACAACCATTCCCAAAATACCCTCATCTTGACCTAGGGACTACTCTCAAATAACTTCCCAAAATACTCACCCTACAGACAGGGAAGTACTGTAGTCCCTTCTATCTACCAGCCTGATTTGCTCGCCTAGTCGGATCACCTGAAAAATGTTTAATCACTGGGAAGAGACAACGCTCAGTAAAACGAAATATGCTATTGCTAGTGTGTAACAGGTGAGTTTATGTACTTGTAAAATCTAATTTAGAAATACCATAAATAACCGAGTCTGAGAAAACACATATAAATATTACAATATAGCTCATACTTATGTTGCTTAACATAAACTGATTTTCTGAATATTCTATTCATAATACATCTAATATATATAGGTATGTTTACGGTTTCTGTAAATCTGAATATACATACATATAATAACTGAGAAATTTTCTCTGGATGGATAACTGAAAGTCATGATTTAACTCCTCATGACAGGGTTGTGTGGCCCGAAGGCGGGACTTATCCTGGCTGGCCGACCAGCAAAAGTCAATTGAACTCCAAAAGTCAGATCGGCCTCCTCAATCCTAACTGACGGGGAGCCTGTCCACAACATAGGCACGATCGACTGCTGAGTATCCACATACTATCCAAGTTATGTGGTTGCACTCTGAACTGAAAATAGCTACGGTACCGTGCTCTGCTGACTGAATCTGGTCCATTAGGGTCTGATGCTATATATATTGAAATTAGGAATAACTTCCCAAGAGGGGGGGTGAATTGGATTCTTTTTAATTTTGATATTTTTAAGCTTTGCTTATGACACCAAGAAAAGCACAATGAATAACTAATAATCACATTTAAAAATACTGAAATTTAAATTCACAAACCAATCAATTAAACTTAAACAATTCAACCACCCAAGCAAGAATCTTAGTATTTTTTTTTTTAATTTCCTTGTAGATGTTCACAACCTTCTTTAAATAACTTTTTCGTATGCACTTCTCTTGATCAAGATTTCTGCAGATTAACCAATGTACTCCCTTTTGGGTTTCCGCAAACGGTTAATCAAAACGTACTTTCTAAATATCAAGAGTCTTTGTTTATTTCTCACTTTAGAACCTGCAACCTGCACATTAAATCACACAACAACAGTTTGTACAGAAAATAGAAAGTAAATAAGAGAGAAAGACACAAGGTTTTTATGAGGTTCAACTTCAACACAGCCTACGTCCTCGCCCTTGGTAAAATACCGAAGGGTTCCACTATAGCAGTTCCTTTATCGGGCGGAACAACACCTGTTTACAATCACTCCTTTGCTAAGGCTAGAGCCCGCCTTCTCCAAACAATATACCCTTGTTTGGTCAACGATCCAACAACTTGGAATTATCCAAAACCTACAAGAGAAATAATAAGAAGTTGGCGTACAACAGATGCTCACACAAAGAGTAGATTAGTACAAATTGAAACTATGTACTTCAAAAGATAAATATCAAGAAAGAAATACACTTTTGAAACTTAACAAAGATTTCACCAAATTCCTTTTCTCCAGATGAGAAATCAATAATCTAACTTCAGGAATTAATGAATAAGAATATCAAAATCACAGTACTTTCAGCTTGCAAGAGATTGATCAAGGTGAGACTTTGAGAGCAAAAGAGCTTATGAGAAATTTTCAATGCTTGGTATATTTTGATTTACAAAAACCATGTATTTATAGACTTTCAAGCAAGTTTCCTTGTTGTAAGAGTTTCCTTAGAGAGTTTCCCAAGTTGTTAGAAAATTTGGAGCTCAAACGGCTATTATTTAAAATATTAGATTTTTAAAAATTTGCCCGTTGAACAGTGTTCAGATGACTGAAGAGTCGAGTTCAGTTATCTGAAGTTCCTGAGACCCTTTAAAAAATGAACTGGACACAGGGTCAGCTAACTGAAGATTGGGTTTAGACGTCTGAAGTGTCGAGTTCAGACGTTTGAACAACTACTGCCTATTTCAGTTTTGTCCCAGAAAATCTTCAGATGTCTGAGTTTATTCTTCAGACGTCTGAAGTAATTCTTCAGACGTCTGAAGTAATTCTTCAGACATCTGAACATGAAGTTCAGCCATCTGAAGTTACCACTTCAGTCATCTGAACTAAAAGTTCAGTCATCTGAGTAGATAAAAAGCTGTTTTTAAAAATATTTTCCATTAACAAATGATTTACTCTCTTATTTTGATTTTTACAAAACTTGTTTCAATAATCCTAAATAGGTCTTTAGGTCCTCATAATCTCTTGGAAAGGCTTTAAAACATATTTCAAACGATATTTAGCTTTGAAATACTTACAATATGTTTCCTAAGACTTTATATGCCTTGCTTGAGATCATTCTCATTCTTCGCTTTTGAAGTTCTTTGGATATTTGTTTGGGCTGCAAATGCCTTAGTTTCTCTTTAGATCATTTGTTAGTTTATCTTCCTTAATGACCCACACTTGATCCATACTTGATCTTCACTTGATCCTTATTTCCTGAAACACAAAAACTCAACCTTTCCAAGTTAAATTGTCTTTCGTTTGTTATCACCAAAACTGATTGAAAGACCTTGTTAGGCCAACATATATATATATATATAAAACTAATATTTCTACATTGCTGTTTTACCATGATTTTGAAATAACTATAACACTGTAAAATTGATTTGAATAATATGAAAATCTAAATATCTGACTGAATATTTAATATCTGTATAATTGAATATCTATCTAAATACCTGAATATCTGGGTGTTATGGTTCTGAAATCATGGTATTCTGAAATTGTTGAAAATATATGTTTCTGTACATGTACTGTAAATCATGTTTCTAAATATACTGTATAATTTCTATCTATATGTATATACACTGGAAATTCAACATTCTATAAAACATATATATCTCATGATATTTTATGCTAATATAATGTAAAACATGGTATTTGTAACTGTATAAATACTGTACTACTTTGTTACCAGCTCATGCCACACAATTAAAAGATTGAATTCACATGCTCGAAAATCTGTATTTTCTATTATACTATTATTTTATAATCTAAATAATAATATGGTAAATTTTATACTAGGAACCATACTAAAATCTCCTAACATAGCATATTTCCCTTACCTGTCTATTTAAACATTAGCTTCTATTTACAGTCTCACACGTGCGACATTTATAACTTCAACATCCTGAGATAATACAAATATAATTTTCCAATCAAACAACTGAATTCACCTAAATAATTATTGCATACATATTTCCCCAAATCCACATATGCTCAATTCCTAAACTATAATCCATATATCATTTTAGCTGTGTTCTTGAAACACCACCCAGTGGGGTCCTTAACCCTTGTCTGCAGGGTCCTAAAACGCCATATTCCTGAAAATATAATATCCTGATTTTACTTCACAAAACTCTAGTATATTCGCATATAATACAAAATCTGGCCTCAAATGAATTGGGTAATACTGAAAATACTCAAATAATCTACTTACCTTGGTTTTGGGATGGTTCCCAAACTTCTCAAATCAACATTTCGCTCTGGCTATGTTGTAGAGAATCTCCCTAGGATCACTGTGGTAGCTTCCGATAGTCGAACCGGGGAGAGACGGAGCCGGAATCTTAAAGAGAAGTCAGAGGAACCGTGTTACAGAGAGAGGAACTGTGAAAATGAATTTTCTTTGTTAAAAATCCGAATTTGGCTTACTTATACACCTGCCTTCGTTGATGAGACACGTCACTTCGTGGACGAAGCCAAGAAGGAATTTCGTTGACGAACTCACAACCTTCGTCGACGAATTTTAGGTCCTATAATTACCCCTCTTGGTAATCTTTCGTCTACGGGACACGTGGCATTCGACGAATCCAATAGGGAGTTCGTCGACGAAGCTGGAAGGTTCGTTGACGAACACTGCTTTTCCCCCCTTTTTAAATCTCCTTTTCCTCTCTTCTTTTATTATTTAATTACTATAATTCTTCGTGTCTCTACACAATACATCTTTTTGGGTTATAAGAAAGGTGGGTGCAAGTTGGGTGATCTTGTGGCAAAAAAAAGAGATGATCGAGGACATAACTTTTGGCGATAAATCCATGGGTCAACGTACTCAGGTAAAGGAAGAGAAATAAATGTTAGAAAACTGTGGTAGTAGGAAACATGTAATTCAGGTGGAGTTAGATACTCAGGGCAGAAATGCAGGGAGTTCTATCTTGGGTCTAACAGTATCATAGTTTAAATACGCATGTGATGCAGGTGGAGTGACAGACTTAGGGTAGAGATGACATTGTTCATATTGCAGGGAGTTCAGCTCAGGAAACTAGTAGGATCACGGTGGAACCATGTGCATTATCAGACTACCACTTGGGTATAAATTTGGCATTTTGGAGTTTTGTGCATTCCAATAGTAAGGTTCCTACTATTTTTCAAGTTGCAGTGCACAATAGAGGGAAAAATAGGTGGATGAGTGCTATGGTCGAGGAAATGGAGGTATTGCATAAGAACTAGGTGTGAGATTTGGTGAGGCTTCCAGTGTGGAAGAGGGTGATAGGATGCGACGGGGTGATGTATTTGCTGTGTGTGAATGACATGGTATTGGCTGAGAAGGCTTTGATTAAGGCAAATCAGTTGGGAACTCTATTGAAGGGTTTTGACATGAATGTGTTGGGTATGACCAAGAAGAGTCTTGATTTGATGATTCACATAGATAGAGCTACATGGAGATTAATGTTATCTTAGGGTGGCTTTGTAGATGGAACCATAGGGGGACTTTATTTGTTGTCTCAGGGGGGTTCTGTGTAGAATCAATATGGAATGTCTACCGCTCGGTACCCAAGTACGGACTGTGATGTCTAGGATATGTCAATAGTCTCACATGATGGTGCAATGAGGTGTTTCGGCAGGCAATAAAGTGGACAGTTAATTATGAGATTTGTTGAAGACTATGCAGGGGGCTTGGTGATAGAAGACTTGCAGCAACTTTTATGTTTATTGTTGTGGGAAAACCTTGTTGGAAGCCTAGGGCGCAGTCTCAAATTTTTGCATCTACAACTGAATCGGGGTTGATGGTAGAAGTCGAAATTGTCATTAACAAGTTTAAGTGGCGTTGCTTGGACTAGGTGTTCGTCTCCAGTTGCTAGACGGGAGGCGGTCCCAACCTAACGTCCCAAGTTCAAGGTAAAGCAGCAGGTTCATGTTTTTGGTTTCTCCTAAGGGGCGTATGTTCGCCAAAGGGGAGATTGTTGTGAATTGTGGCTCACATACTGAGTGGATAGCGTACACAATGGAGAAACATGAAGAAAGTTAGAGTGCAGTAGTGCAGCAGGGCAAACTGTTGACGGTAGCCTTGTAACCGTCGACGGTTTGGGGCAGTGTCTGAATGGATATCTATTCTTCTTGAAACTGTCAACGATTTAACTTAGGACACTCAGCGCATATTTTGAATTTTGAATGAGGAACATTAGTATGGTTGGGGTTTGGAGGAAAAACCCCTGGGAACTCTATTTATATGTCATTTGTGATATAATTAAGAGTTGGTTGATGTGGATTGTGAGAATTGAGAGGGTTCTTGTATTACTCTTGTAATTTACACAAGAAGATAGTGAATCTTTGTCATTTACTACTGTGGATGTAGGCATTGTCGAACCACGTAATTCCTCATGTCATTGTGATTGTTCTTACTTTCATTTACTTGCTGTGGTTGTGGATTGTTCTGTATTTTCACCATTAGAGTGTTGCATTGTATATTTGATTCTTTATATACAAATATATATATATATATATATATATATATATATTTCGCTGTGCATATTTGAGGGTTTTAGACAACACTCTACATGTAAGCACTCAGAGATTCGATCTAGGACCTTTTACCATAACAAAATGATGAAGGGAAGGAGCAAGCAACCTATTTTATGAGCCAAGTGAGGACTAAACTTGAAGTAAGGTATTCATTAATTGCGAAAGTATGCCTTGCGCTATTTTTTGTGTATTCTGAACTTCGTTACCATCTACTATTAATCGTGGTAAAAATGGTGTGTCAAACAAACTAGATTAAGTACATGCTATCAAAACTAGCAATTAAAGGAAAGATCGGGAAGTGGGCAATGGCTTTGTTAGAGTTTGCCAACTTGTAAAGGGCTAGACAATGGTCGATTTCCCAAAATTATCCTTTTATGTACTCACAATTAGCCACAAGCTATGGGTCTTATTCTTTGATGGGTCCAAAGCCAAAGATAGGGCAAAAGCTAGTGTTGTTTGTACTTCACATGATAGCAAAAACAGCACATCTTTCTCACTTGATTTTACATGTTCTAATATATATATATATATATATTCAAATCTATGATGATTTGCTCCTAAATCAAATGTTTGTAAAAATCTGAGAGTTTGCTTTGTGGCCTCACTTTAGCAAGATGTTGATGCTAATTAATCAAAAGTTTTCAAAACTCTAGATTAAGCACATAGACAAGAGTTACAATTTTGAGGCCAATGAACTTGCCCAAGCTACTTTTGGTTTGAACACTTGAGGGGCAATTGCCCTGATAAATTGAAATTGTCCATCATATAAGATTGAAGTTTCCTCAAGTAATGGAGTAGTTCAAACCCCAAGAAAAAATCTGCAACCCTGCCCATAGGCTGGCAGGGCCACCACCCACTTATTTCATAATTTAGCTTCATAATGTTTTCTATTCAACTTACGAATTAATGAGACGAATTTGGTAAAATAAAATAAATAATTATCTAAAAATAATTTGTACAAAGTGAATAATCCTAACACTTAATTTTACCCTTACATACTAAACATTTATAAAATTAAACATCTTGTTTTGTACTTAATTCCATTCCAACTCGTTAGTAACTAGTAAATGGAGTTTATATCAATATATTTAATTTGAGAAAAATGATTTCTCTTACTTTTTAGAAATCATGATGTCAAAATTAAAAAAATTATCGACAAAAATATTTTTACACCCATGAATTATCTTCTGTCATGATTTTATTATTTAATTAAAGAGTGACTACTAAAATTATACCGTTTTTATTTATTTGGTTTGTTAGGCTAGAAGATAAAGCCCGTAGCTAATGTTAAATGTGAAGTGTAAAATTTACTTATTTGATATGAAACAGGTTGGGCCACTATCTTCATTGATAAAAATAACTACTTGGGTTTTATTGATGTTGACAATATTATCTAATAATTTAAATACATAAGGTATTTAGTTGTTTGAATTGCTTTCCTTTAAATGCTATTATTATGTTCAAGATGTTAATAATTTAACGTTTAGATAAGTTTGGAATAGGCTAACTAGACTCTAAAATTATTTATATTTTAAAATTAATATAATTTTAATGTTTGGTGAGATTCAATTTGCGGATTTGTGTAAAATACTTTGGAATGAGAACATTTAGAAATAAGTTAGGAGCAAAAATTTAATTTGATAATTGATTAATAACCATTGTTTTGGAAATAATTTTGTATATTATTTTGAAAAGAAGCTTATCTTGATAAGATTTTATATATTAGATTATATATGCGTATGTGTGTTTACATAGAATGGATAGAGATTTATGTTATGCTAAGATAAAAGAACAAAAAAAAAAAAAACAAACAAACAAAAAGAGAAGGGAGGCAAAGCTTGATAAACACTCTTCTCTAATTCCATTTTTTCCTATTTCTTGTAGTATGAAATTTCGGAACTAGTTTTGGGTAATTTAAACTGTCACATATTGAAAATCATGAATACACGTTGGCGATGTGGTGATAAAGGCAATCGATCCTACAATTCATCTTGTCAATTTTGCCTTGCGATTTATGGCTAATAAAAGTTTTGAGTTTTCTTGTTCATAAGAGAAGAATGATATTGATGGAGGTAAGGCCAAGGTAGTAATACTAGGCAATCGCCAAAAGACAAGTAGTTGTTGCATTGTTTCTTTGTCATGTCAATTTCCTATGAAGATTAATCTCTAATGTGGTTGGGCAAACGAGGGAATTCACCCCCATTGTTGAAGCTAAAGTAGGAAAGAGAGTTCGTTTGGCAAGAGAAGTATTAGAGAGCATTTAACTAGTTGAATGCATACTTGGCTAATCCACCTTCTCTGGTTACCTCTGAATCTTAATCCACTATTACTCTACATCTAAGCACTTAGATATTTGATCTAGGACCTTTTTACCATAACAAAATGTCGAAGGGAATGAGCAAGCAACTTATTATATAGTCCAAGGGATGACTAAACTTGAAGTAAGGTATTCAACAATTGTGAAAGCATGACGTGCATTGTTCTTTGTGTATTCTAAATTACATCACTGTCTACTATTAATCAAGGTAAAAGTTGTGTTCCAAACAAACTAGATTAAGTACATGCTGTCAAAACTTGCAATTAAAGGAAAGATTGAGAAGTGGGCGACGACTTTGTCGACCGAACTTCAAGCAACTCGATCAAGCGAACTTGCCTTCGTTCGACTGGTGTTCTCAGGTTGGACATGATTTTTTACCGCAGTTAAAATTTTTAAACGGGGTTAATTATGCTAAAATGTTTTTAAACAATCTTAATAATCCCCTACATGTCCTGAACGATTATATTTTTGATAAATTCTATATATACCCATTCATTTGCAAAAATTAGCATTAGATTAGTAAAAATAATTAGCAAATTTTATCTGCTTTTCAAAAGCTCTATTTCTCACATCCAAGTTTTATTTCTTCATTTTTACTCATCCTCATTGCAAACCTTGTTAAGTAAGAGTGCTATTGTGAGTATCTAGTTAAGCTTACACTCTCGTTAGTTCTAGTTGATTGATATATATTTTTATTTGAGAGTAATCTTGAAGTTTTTCTAGGAGACTTCATTAATAAGTCTTCCGTAGGAAAACTTCGTAGAGCTTCTGAGTTTTGCATCATCATTGCAATACTTAAGAGTTCATATTGCTTTTTGTTTGTGAAATAAATTTTTGCAAACTGATTTCAAATATATCGTATGATTTACTTTGAGAAATATTTTTTTGAGATATTTGTGCATACGCAAAAAGATATTTATTGAAATATCCTTTGATTGATTTTATCTTCTTGAACACAAAGATCAAATTGTTTTATAAATTAAATCTGAATATCTCTTGTGATTTATCTTGAGAAAAATATTTTGAGATATTTGTTAGCGTGTTGAAAATCTTTGTTATTATATCTTTTCATCTTGATACAAAGATCAAATAAATATTTTACAAACCATTTTTGAATATCTCTTTTGGTTTATATTGAGAAAAATTATTTGTTGAGATATTTGAAATGTGCTTGTGATCTTTGTTTGTGCATTATGATTGAATATATTGTGTGATCATTTGCACTTTCACGCACTGATTACATTGCTCATATATTATTTTAGAGTAGACACTTAAACTACACTGAACTTATAAAATCCTATCTTTTGGTAGTGTATTGATTATACTATGCGTATTGGGCACATATATGTTTTACATTAAAGCATAATCATTGTACAATTTAAATTGAGAAATTACTTTGTATTTCCAGGCGTAGCCTGAGGAGGTGGTAATTCAGTCCGAGAAGGATTGTGTAGGTTGATGTCAGCCTTGTGTTAATTAACCTGATCGTAAATGTTGAGGTCAGCCCTATGTTAATTGACCTGGTTGTAAAGGTTGAGGTCAGCCCTGTGTTAATTGACCTGGTTGTTTAGGTGTCGCTCCACCCGTTAAGTAAACCTATAGTGGTAATCTTTGTACTTGTTAGGTAAGGCGAGGATGTAGCACTTTGGCCGAACCTCGATAACATATCACGTGTATCATTTACTTTTCTCGCACTTTACTTTACTGCACGTGTATGTTTATCTATTGATTGTATAGTTTGACCCTAAGTTATTCAATATTATTGTTAAACCGATTGACCTAGGCGATAATTTTTAAATACTCAATTCACCATCTCTTTTGGGATTACACCAAAGCTAACACAATTTATATTGTACTAATCAATTTTTAGGATTTATTTTGTGAATATTTAGATCTAAGTTTTAAACAATGTGGATAATTAATCTATCATTGAGCTAAGAAGTTTTAAACAAGTTTTGAATGATTTTAGTCAAATTGGACTATTTCTTAATGATATCTCTGTCATACTGCATTCATATTTCTAATATTATACTTGGAATTTTATTATATATTTTAATGAATTATTTGGAATAAGGATATGCATCTAGTGGGTCATCATCATCTTAAGGCACAAAACTAAGGGGACAAAAAATTGAAAGCATCTCATGATTTAAAAAAAAAACATAAATATGATAATATGTCTCTTGAATTTCTTGCAATGACAAAAAAAAAAAAAAAAAAAATCCTCTTGCATTATAGTTTAGTGAAAAAAAAAATCTTTCATTAGTTGATAGTCAATAATACAAGTTCTTATAAAAAAAGAATATTATTATTCATGATTTTTTATTTTACAATGTTCAAATTTCATTATCAATCTTCTAAGATATAGTGTTGTTGGCAGACAAAAGTGAAAAAAAAAATTAAGATCCAATTTTTTTAAAAAAAAAGGATCTTAAGATAAAATGTGCAAATTCCACTATGATATTAAATTATAACTTAAGTGAAATGATAAATACTTGCAAAATTTTTTTAAAAAAAATATTATTGATCACTATCTAGTATGTTCTTAGGATTTTAAAAATCTTACCAAACAAGTTGCTAGTAAGTAAAAATGGAATACTTGTTATAAATAAAAGAATAATAAAGTCAAATTAATCAGCAATGACTTGTTTTGTAGTTTCATATTTAAAAAATCTAAGGGCGTCTATGGATTTCACCCTAAAAATGAAAGTCCAAAGTTTTGATATTCATAAATCATTGTTGGTTTTGGTAGGTGTTGATTTTTTGGTCAGCTTTGTAAAGACCTGAAAATTTAAAAGGATTAAAATAATTAAAAATAATAATAATAATAAATAAAATAACAAATAAATAAATAAAAGGAATGACGTGGGAAAAAAATTAAATTAAATTAAGATAAATTAAAATAACTAAATAACTAGTTGTTAAATTAAATATTATTGCATTGGATTTAAAAAAATAATAATTAAAATAAGATATATGTAAAGTTACTTTGACTGAAAGGAGATAAGAAGATAAGAAGAAGAAGAAGAAAGAAGAAGCAGAAGCCAGTACGCCCCCTCCCCTCTGCAAGTTGCTGTGCCGCCTTTAGTCGCTACGTCTCCGTCTCTCTTTTTCTCAATTTCTCAGCAAATTGGCAGCGGATCAGGAAACGGAAGGTGTCGTTGGAATTTTGGTTCCATTGCCGACATTTCTACTGGAGCAGATTGGTCGTGGGAACGACTTATGCACTGCTTCTGGGGAAAGGTACTATTTTCCTATTTTCTCAATTTTGCTTTAAATCTACTGTTAAATCGGCGAACGAGTACCACCACGTGGTCCTAATCGTCGTCGTCGTCATTTTGGCGTAGGTAATTTTTCAATTGAGATTTTCTAGGCCCTACTCCAAGGCGAGAGTGAGATTTGGGAAATTTAGCAAATTAATTAAATTTGCAGGTATAACTGTAAATTGAAAATTATGATCCTAGAAAATATTTAAATAGTACATTATTTAGAAATAATTTAAATGGAATTAGAGTTTTTGAATCAGGGTTCGGGTAAGCGCTGCGGGTGTAATTTTGAGCCCCACAGGCATAATTTAGAAAATTAAGTGGGAGTATTAAATATTAGTTTAAATGTTAATTTGAGGTGTGTGGAGCCTAGGGAAGGCTAGATGGGTAGTATTTTGGAAAAATTAATTAATTAATTTAGGAAATTTGGTAATTTGGCTATATTTAAGGATATATTTATTTATTTAGAATTTATGGGCCTAGAAAATATTAAAATAATATTTTGTTTGGGATTAATTACATGAGATTAGAATTTTTTATTCAGGATTCGGGTGAGCACCACAAGTATTTTTTCGGAGTCCCTGTCGGTGTAGTTCAAGTAACAAGGTAAGGGAGAAATTTATATATTAAATCAGGTTTTTCATGAATTAAAATGACCATGTGTTATTTATGTATATATGTTTTTTTATGTGAGTTTAAAATGTCAGCCATGAAATTTATGTTTTCTGAACTTAGGATTGTCGATATAGTTATGTATGTGTGAAAGTAAATAAACGAAAGTGAAAGGAATTTTCTGAGGAATTATGTAAGAAATGAAGTATATTTTGAGCATGTAAATGTTGAATATGGGTTGACTTATTTTATGAGAAATATGTATGAATTTTATTGCTAAATTGTGTGGCATGGGAATCTGTGCAAATTATATATTAAATGTATGAGATGTAGGCCAAGTAAGTAAAATAATGAGAATAAAATGTGATATGGACAATGTTGCCTGTGTATGTTAAATGCAATCATGTAAATGCAAGACAGCTGAAAGACAGCCATGTTAGCAGATCTAGCACACTTCTGTGTAGACTAACTAATGACAGTTAAAAGGAGCTGTGTTAGCAGATTTAGCACGTTTCTACGTAGACTAACTGATGATGGCTAAAGACCAGCTGTAGTACGAAGTAATGAAATGAAATGTTATGTAATGAAATGACGATGAAATGACAGTGAAATGAAATGATAAAGGTAAATGATGTAAATGGGAAAGAGTCACTTAAAGTGAAACGAAATGTAAAATTAAGTTATGAATAGGAATGAATGTGCATAAATGTATAATGACAAAATAGAATGATGTATTATGATAATAGAAGTATGTATGTACGTAAAACATGTTACGATTGGGCGAGGCATACTCTTCGCCTAAGGGCTTGCTGAGTAAGGTAAGTGCACTAGTAGCTTCAGATGTGGCAGTAGCAGCATAACACACTAGGACAGAGGGAACCTACTTGTATGGGTGGGTAGGATTCCCTATCCTTAGGGCCTTTGTCGATAAACTATTGTTGAACTGTGTGAGTACGAGATTAATCTACCACTTGAGGGCTTACTGAGTAAGGTGAGTACTCTGATATGTTTTAATTGTGACCTTAGGGTTACCTAAGTATCAGAGCAGAGGGGTGCTACTTGTATGGGCGGGTAATCACCCCTATCCTTGGGTAATCTCGTGGGTTAAATATTTGCATGTGATTGTTTAGGTTCAGAAAACGATTTCAATGTTATATGATGATTTGAAAATGAAATAAAAATGATATCTATTTATCTCATGTTGACCACACACTGTTTTAATATGTATGTTTCTTCCCTTATTGAGATGTGTCTCACCCGAATATGATTATTTCTTTTTCAGGACATCCTCGAGGTCGAGTTTAGGGAACTCGAGGGTATTTAGCATTTTGAGGGACTTAAAGAGAAAGGGTATATTTTCAAAACACTTTGGGGGAATGTAAATATTTATGTATTAAGTTTTTATGTTTTAAGCCTGTTGAGAATAGAATGGTTGTGAAAATACTGAAATACTTTTGGAGATGTATGTATATATGGGAATGCAGGTGTTGGATGGATACTTTGGATTATAGATAGAAATTAGTAAACTATGGTATTATATTATATTATGGAGATTTTGTTTATGTTTTCCGCTGCATATGATATGGATTATGAATTATCAAGGATTTTAGCAGGTATAACGCGCCGGACCTGGGTTTAAGTGTTCGGGGCGTTACAAGCTTCCTGTTTTGATTATGACAAATCACAATATCTTAATTGTGTATTTTGAGTGTATAAACATGATTACTTGTCTAAGCATAGATGACAGATGAGAGATGGAAGCTGAAACGCACTTAAATGCGCACATTTTTCTATGTATTCCACGGATTTGTAAAGGAGCAGCGCATGAAGACCGATGTTTATTTCTAGTTGTATCTTTATATTTTATTTTATATTTGGGTCTGTAATAATTTATATTGGTCTGTAATAATCTTTGCATGTCATGCACATAGGTTTTGTAAGCTTAACATGATCATAGTTTGACTATAGGGACCGAATGACCTTAGGGCACCATTCGGTTGACTGACGTTGGATTTTTGGGATTATCTCAAAACGGCCTTAGAAAAGACCCTAGTATGACTTTAGGTTCCAATACTCATGCACATATATCATATAGAATTTAGGAGTGTTAAAAATGAATTAAATTGAATATTATAGGGAAGTTTGAGAGAGCTTGGGCGACTGAACCCCAGGAGTTCAAAACTCCTCGGGTGCCTGAACTGTTGAAAAGTCAACAGTTGACCTAGCTCTCGGGCGACCAAACCATTTTATGCATATCTTTCACGGGCACCCGAACCCTCTGAAAAGGACCCCTCACCAACTCGAGCAACTGAGGAAATCAATTCAAAAATAGCCTAGGCGATCGAATCTCTGAGTTCGGGCTACCGACCCACTAACTGGGCACCCGAACCTACGAACAAAATGCTACTGACTTTTGTTCGGGCTATCGTACCGAAACTCAGGCTGTCAAACTATTTTTAAGGGCTTTTAAAAATAAGTCTTGTCGGGCGACTGAATCTCGGTTCAGCCACCTGAACCTTATCGGGTGAAAATTATTTTAACCAAGGTAAACACGAGTTAATTTGGGTTAATACTTCCTAAGCATTTTAGAATTTTTCTAATAATACCTTGAAGGTCTCAAACGGTTATATTTTTTACCTTGCCTATAAATATAGACTTATTTGTGAGGATTAGCAAGCAATTAGCAAAATCATCAGCTAAGAATCCTCTCTACTCTAAAATCCTACTTTGCTCAAATACCCTCAAATACTGATTCCTTTGATACATGTTGGTATTGTAAGAGCTTAGTGAGTGTACTTGTAATTGCTAGATAGTGCTAAACTCCCATTTTCTTGATTGATTATTAATATTGTTTTTAGGGAGTTTGGCTAAGTTTTATCCCATATATTTCAATATTATAAATCTTGTGTTGGGATAAACTAGCAAGCTTAGGATATTTGTAATGTTATTGCAAGTGTCCCATAGTTTTGATTTTGTTGTGTAAAATATTTTCTACAAGCTAAAATATTTTTCAAACTACTCGTGTGCTTATTTCATTGAAGGAAATTTTTTGAATTAGTTTGAATATTTGATTAACATATTTGAAACTCTGATTTGTTTTTGAAATTTGATATAAATTGTTTCAAAGAAATAGCTTGATTAGAACACTCTTGAGCATTTAGTGATAATACCTTGTTAAGTGTTGCTTGCACAAAATCACATCACTGAGCTTACGTTACCTATATTGTTGATGTGCATGTGATTTCTTATTGAGTACATATCTGCTTTATATGAAAGCATAATCATTGTACCAGTTATATTGTGAAAAATGTGGTTGTATTCTAGGCGTGGCTGGAGGGGGCGGTAATCCAGCTCGTAAGGATTGTTAGGGTCTTCTCCGCCTCGTAAGGAGAATTTGTAAGGGTTGAGGTCAGCTCTGTGCTTTTGGTTGTATTAGGTGCCGCTCCACCCATTAAGTGAGCATTATTGGAATCCTCAGGCTTGCGAGCTAGAGGCGAGAACGTAGGCACAGTTGACCGAACCCTAGTAACATTTCTTGTATCTACTTTTAATTTTTGCATTTTAAATTCTAATACTTGAATGTTTATGTTTTACTATTGAGATTGATTGGGTTAATGAATATATAGAAAAACCCTAAGTTTGTGAAATACAGGTTGTGTAATTTTGGACAAAATATAGGATAAATTTTTAAATGTCCAATTCACCCCTTCTCTTGGGAATACACCAAAACTAACAGTAGGCACCCAAGAGGGAGGGTGAGCTGGATGTAACGCCCCAAACCCTTAATCCCGGGTCCGGTGCGTTATACTTGATAATATCCTGATAAATCATGATCCATAACATACACAGTGGAAAATATAAACAAAATCTCCATATAACATAATACCAGAGTTTACTAATTCTATCCATAGACCATAATATCCTTCAACACCTACATTTCTATAATTACATATATCTTCAAAACATTTTAGTATGTTCTCAAACATTCTTTACTCAACAACCTTAAAATATAAAGACATAAAATATAAATATTTACATTCCTCAAAATTAAAATAGAAATATACCCTTTTCTTTTTCTATTTCCCAATAATGTTATAAAAACCTCGAGCTTTCAAAGCTCAATCTCGAGGAAATCCTCAAAAAGATAAATTCATATTCGGGTGAGACACATCTTAGTAAGGGAAGAAACGATATATTAAAACAGTGTGTAACCACCATGAGTTTATAATCAACATAATATTTAACATTTGCAAATTCTTAACATAATTTCTAAAATCATTTTCTAATCCTATTCAAACGCATGCAAGATATTTTACCCAAGAGGTTACCCAAGGATAGGGGTGATTACCTGCTCATACAAGTAGCACCCCTTTGCTCTGATATTTAGGTAACCTTAAGGTCACTAATAAAGTATATCAGGGCACTCACCTTACTCAATAAGCCCTTAAATGTTAGATTGATCTCGTATTCACACTGTTTAACAATAGCTTACCGGCAAAGGCCCTAAGGATAGGAAAATCTACTCGCCCATACAAGTAGGTTCTCTCTGTCCTATTACGTTATGCAGCTACTGTCATATCTGAAGCTACTAGTGCACTCACCTTACTTAGCAAGCCCTTAGGCTAAAGGTACGCCTCGCCTAATTGTAGCATGTTCTACGTACATACATACTTCTAATATCATAATACGTCATTCTTTCTATTATCATTCAATCAAACATATTTGTTCATATTCATGGCTTAATATTGCACTACATTTCACTTTAAGTGACTCTTTCCTATTTATATCATTCACGTTTCACATTTCATTTCATTACATTGTCATTTCATTGCATAACATTTTCATTTTATTCCTTTATACTACAACTAGTCTTTAGCCATCATCAGTTAGTTCACATAGAAATGCGTTAGAATCTAACACAACTCCTTTTAGCTGTTATCAATTAGTCCACATAAAAATGAGTTAGATCTACTAACATGGCTATCTTTTAGCTGTCTTAGATTTACATGGTTGCATTTAATATACACAAGCAACATGGTCCATATCATATTTTATTCTCATTGCTTTACTTACTTAACCTGGATCTCATACATTTAACATATATTTGCACAGAATCTCATGCCACACAGTTTAGTAGTAAAATTCATACATTGTCTATAAAATAAGCCAACCAAAATTTAACGTTTATATACCGAAAATACCTTTCATTTTTTACATAATTATTCTGAAAATATTTCTCACTTTCATAAGTTCATTTTCGTATATACATTTATAATAAACAACCCTAAATTCGAAAAAATATAATTTAAATAGTTGGCATTGTATCCATACCGAAACATATTCACGTATATATAACACAATTTATTTTTCCATTAAATTCATAAAAATTTTGGTTTAATATATATTTTTTCCATTACTTGATTTCTTGTACTACGCCATCAGAGACCTCAAAAAGATGCTTGCAGCACTCACTCGGACTCTGAAATTAAATTCCTAGTTCCAATAAATTATTCATGAATAAAATACCATTTAAATATTTCCTAGAGTCATAATTCCCAAATAAATAGTAATACCTGCAAATATAACTAATTTGCCAAATTTTTCAAATCCCACTCTGGCTTTGGAGTGAGACTTAGAAAACCCCGATTGGAAAATTACCTATGCCAAAATGACGACGACGACGACTAGGACCTCGTGATGGTGTCTGATTGTTGATTTAATAGCATATTTACAGAGAAATTAAGAAAATAAAGAAAAGTTATCTTTCCCCAGGAGTAGGGCCTAAGCTATTCCCACGACAAATCTGTTCCAATAGAAATGTTGGCGGCCTTCCGTTTCCTGATCCGACGCAAACTCATCAAGAAATTGAGAGAAAGAGAGAGATGGAGACGGAGGTGGCTGGCCGCAGCAGAATCTCAGGGGGGTTTGTTTGCGTGCCTTTGTAATTCCAATCCTTCTAGAAGAGTCAGAAAGGATTGTTAACTTATATATATATATATATATATATATATATATATATATATATATATATATATATATAAAACTTAATATATTATATTATATAATTTGATTAATGATAAAATATTTAATTATTTTAATAATTATTTTTAAAATTTTTTTAATTTAATTATTAATTGATTCATTTATTTTATTTTATTTTATTTATTTATTTATTTATTTATTTTATTTATTATTATTATTATTTTGGGATCACCACACTGGGTGTTTTTATGAATAATAAATTTGCTTCTTCTATTAATGTACGCAATGAAAATTTAAACATAAATTTTTAACAAATAACTTCTAAATTGACCTTTTTAAAAAGAGATGATAAGAATGAGTTTATTGAAATTCATCACTAGTACCCTACTATTAGTGACGAATTTTTACCGAGCCAATATATAATTTCTAGTGATGGTATTGGTGTTTTAGTGATGATTATAATCTGTCACTAATACGACATTATTAGTAACGATTTTAAAATTTGTCATTAATAATTAGTAGTAACGGTAGATATAACAACTAATTTAGAACCGTCACTAATAGTATTAGTGACGAATTTATAAGTATTAGTGATGATTTTGATTATTCACTAATAACCTTATTTTTTGTAGTATAAATAACCCCAACATTCCTCTCTTTCTCTTTCTAACTTAACACTAATTTGAATTTACTCATCTCCGTCTTACTTTCTTTATTCTTAGATTATCTCTATCTCCACAACCTTTTTTCTTAACACTACAATCACTGCCTTCGTTTTATTTCTTTAACTACCTTCGTTTTATTTCTTTTCAATGCATTATTTTTCTTTTGATTTTTTTTTTTTACTTCCATTGACTTCGTTGACATCGCCATCTTCTTTGGCCTTCTTGTCATTGCTAATTAACATTATCTTTATTTACTGGGACCCGATCGATATTTCTTCACAACCTATTTTCTAGGTCTACATTAGATATTTCATGTGTATCGTATGTTTTTTTTTATCATTACTAAACCCTTATATGAGACTATTGTTATGTCTTGTATTCTTGTTATAGCATCGCATCCCAATTGGGCAAAAGACATAATTGGAATAATTTAGAATCTTGAGGTCAATTATAAATTCATGTCATAATAATGATAAATTATATTAACAATCAAAGATATATAATTAGTCATTAGAAAATAACAATGGTGAACCAAATTAATTATAAAATATTACTCAAAATATTATTTAATTATTTTGTAATATCATTAAAAACATAAATTAATAGTCTCTTTAGTTTGTTATATATTATAAAATATGAATTATAATAACTAATAGTATATAATTATTAATTAGAAAAAACAATAATGAACTATACTAATTATAAATATTACTTAAAATTTAATTAAATTTTTAGTATTATTATAAGTATAAATCGTAGTCTCATTTTTTGTTTATCGATTATAATTATAAATTAGATATTATAACATTAAATTATTATAAATGTGAGTAGTCAACCACCATTTATTTTTTGACGTGGGCAAATAATACTTACCTTATGTTTGGAAAGGTTTTGAAATTGGAATTGTATTGAATTTCGATAAAATGTAGTATAAAATTATATCGAAACTTGTAGACATCCACTCAAATCCAGATCCAAGGTTCAAAATTCATGCTTCCAAACACTACTGTAAAACTTTCAGAACTATAAACATTTGTTTTATTCAATGTTACTATTCATCTTCTTCAAATTGTAATTGTTCTTCATAAAAATAAATAAAATTCAATCCTTAACATTTTGCAATTGTGCTTCTAATGGAGGTGACTTATGTGGAACTTCTTGATTCAATTGGAGGTTCACATAATGTAGGATGACTTATGTCACTTTCTAGAAGTGTCATGTCGTGTTTCCTTTTTTTTTTTTTTACCTAAATAATCCATACATTCCTCTCTCTCTCTAACTTAACACAAACTTGGAGTTGCTCACCTCGACTTTATTGTCTTCCTTACTAACTTTATCTCTTATCTCCACCACCATCTTTCTTATTCTCTACCACTATTTCCTTCGTTCTCTTTCTTTCCATTGTGTTGCTTTTCTTCTACTCCCTCTCTCTATTTTTTTTTTCTTTTATCTCCATGAATTGTTCTAACTCCACCGCCTTGTTAAACCTTTTTGTCATTACTGACGTTATTTTATTTAGTGGGACCACATTGATGTTTCTCCACAACTTGTTTTCAAAATATGCCGTAAGATATTTCATGCCTATCGTTCTTTTGTCATTATTGAATAATCATTCTAATGATAAAATTTGAGAATATATCATTCTTGACAATAATAACATAATATTTTAAAATAAATATCAAATTATTTCATATCCCATCTTTAATCTTAAAAATTGACACTTTCTAGACCCAAACGTGACCTAAATCTTACATAAATAATTATTATTATTTTTTACAAATCTTTCTTTCGTTGAGTTTCATTGACTGACTTTGTTCCATTGATCTCTGGACCGATCTGGAGGGAGGGACGAGTATTCCCTGCTCTTCTTTCATCCCTAGGCCGAGCATTCCCCCTTAACAAAAGGCGGCCTCTGGTACTGAAATAGGGAAAAATCTTATATACGAGAAAAAAATAGTCCCTTCGCTCAATATTTTTCTATCAATAAAAATACTCAAGATAGCAAGTCATAGGTGAATCCCACTTTATAAAATCTATATATAACAAGTAGAATCTCCTGGACAGGTGACATGCATCCTAACCGTTCCTTATTTTGTGGGCTACGTGGCTTGCATCTGTGAGTTCAATGACACCGCAGCTCAGGATTTACGGTCATGATCATTTAAGGAAGAGCGCGGTGAGTTATTGACCGTTTGATGAGTCAATGGATGGAGGGGCACCGACTCTGAAATAAATATTAGATATTAAAAAAATATTGAATAAAGTGATGGAATTAGGTGGGATGGAGTGAAGCTGCATTGACAATTGATGAGCACGTGTTTCCTTCACGCGTTCTCTGTTATTTAATGTGATTCGCGTGCCCATTATTTAATTTGTCTAAATCAATTGTCATTTATTCTCTCAATATTTTACAAATTGAAATGAATTATAGTATTTCATTACAAATTATTTATGTTAATTTAAATTCTCTGATTACACTTTTTTGATAAAATTTAAAAATAAAATTACTTTTTTTTTTTCTTTTTTCAATTTGAGCTCTTCAATAATTTGAATTTTTCATGGACCGTGAAGCTCAAAAAATTCAAATTTAGATTTATATTAATTTAAACAATGCATAATATAAAATTTATTTAGATTAATTTGAATCTATCTATAGTTAAACTTAATTTAAAAATCAAAATTAATTCTTCAAGGACAACTTTGGAAGAATTATTTATTCATATTTGTGGGTATTTCAGCTAGATAATATTAGGAAAATAAAATAAAATAATAATAATTTTAATAATTTTAATATTTGGCCAAGATTCATTGGGAACCCATGAACTCTCATAATGGGATGCCACCTACATTATCATCAAAGAAAAAAAAAACTATGAAATTCTAAGCTTCATATTTTTAATCCTAAATTGGTGAGAAGAACATAAATTTATATATTTATTTATGAGATGTTTTTAGAGTTTGGCATCTAGGTGTCAAATATAAAAAAAATAGTTTACTATAATTAGCATAAAATGATATTCTTATAAAATTTAAAAAGTATTATTATTATTATTATTATTATTACTATTTATCTATTTCAGAAAATGAAAAATTTCTTATTTATTCTAAAGACAAACTATATTTATTTATTTTATATCGAATTAACAATTATGCATTAAAAACTTAAAAATAAGTTTTTGGAGGAGTAAGAAAATATATAAATTGTCATAATAAAATATATTCATCGGTGACATTAGTTTTTCTTTGAATAGTAAATTTTAAAAACGTTTTGGTTTTACAAAAGCAAAAGTGCTTTGAGTTTGCCAAAAACAGAAGATTTGAATTTTGAAGGGTAGAGATTTTGTCTTTGTGGGAAAAGCAGGGTTAGCATGGGCATTGTACCGTAGAAAATTTGAGTTACGTCAAAATGACCATGGCCGCCACACTAGCGTTTTCGTTTCTTGGGATTCAAATCTCTGCGTCAGAGCCGCCGCGAAAGCCTTTCTTTATGCCTACAAGCAATACGAAACCACTTTCGTCACGCAACACTTGCTTCCCAGAACAAGGATTTCACTTACCCAAACTGCTTTGATTGTTTTCATTCTCCAAAATCAAAGGCCTCCATGACCAGAAGCTTTGTCTCGTAGCACAACGACAGTCTTCTTCTTCTTCTTCTTCTTCCTTATCCTCTGCCTTTTCTATCCGTTCCTGCTGACTCACTTCAATCGTCACCATATCGGTACTAATCGTTATCGCCTCCTTCAGTTTTCCCAACTCCCATTGCCTCCATAAATTCAGTTCGATTGCTCTAGCTTCTTCGCTCATTCCTGGTGTTGCTTTCGTTCTGTTATCGTATGATTTCTGGTGATCTTCGAGCTTTTGTCAACAGATTCTGGGGTCTGTTTGGGATACCCATTTGGGCTTTCGTTTGTTTGGGTTGGGAATTTTAGGGTTTGTGGCCAGCTCTTCTTGTGTTCTCTTGGCATCTGCTGTCTTGAGCGGAACTTGGAACCCGGTCGGCGATTTCCAGGTTGGAATTTGTTTCACTGAATCGTTATTTTTTGTTCAATTAGGTTTCCTTTTGTTTGAATCATTAGGAAATTCATCAGCCCTATGCTGATCTTATAGATTGGGGCCCGAATGGTCTAAGGCATGAGCACATGTACTATTTCTGGTGCAAATAATCATTTCGTCAGGGTTAGTTTTCGTCTAACCACGCGTACAGTTTCTGGTGCAAATAATCATAGCGTTAGGGTTAGTTTTCGTCTACAATTGTTGAAATTTCTGCGTATCTAATCGTTGGCCAAAAAATGGAACCCATTTTTCATGTTCCTCTAGTGTTGTTTGATTAGAGTGCCATTCAAAAAAATTAAAACTTTCCTCCTCCTCCCCAACCACCCCCCCACCCCGCCTCTTTTCCCCCTTACTTCGCTCCCTGCTTACAAAATTGAGGTGTCTGCTGTATAGTATATTAGAGCGTCATATATTCTTTCCTCTGCTGTCAATTTGGGGTTCAATAAAACTTATCTTCTCGACATCAGCATTCTTTGTAATTTTTTTTTTTTACTGAGTTATGGATATAAGTAATGAGGCCAGAGTTTATCCTTTCTCAATTGGACCTTCGACAGTTGTTGGTCGAGCAATTGCTTTTAAAATCTTATTC
This sequence comes from Malania oleifera, assembly GCF_029873635.1. Lineage (NCBI taxonomy): Eukaryota > Viridiplantae > Streptophyta > Magnoliopsida > Santalales > Ximeniaceae > Malania > Malania oleifera. The sequence goes on along the minus strand of NC_080427.1, from coordinate 33,292,262 downwards.
TGCAAGTCAATGTCGCAGCTGAGGCAGCAAATCTTTCACGTGTTGCTGAATTTGATGTATAAATTTAGGGACTGTTTGGCACCCAAAGTATCATGGTTGCATCCTAGAAACCCACATGGCATATTAGCAATGATGACAATTATAGCTTTTATATTGAAACGATACACAAATGTAAAATCAAGGGCAGAGTTGGCTTATCGGAGGAAGTTTTGGAGGAATATGATGAGAATGGCGTTGACTTATGAAGAGTGGGCTCATGGTGCCAAAATGCTTGATAAAGAGACTCCAAAGATGAATGAGTCTGGCCTTTATGATGAAGAACTGGTTAGAAACAAGCTACGAGAGCTCCGGCACCGTAGACAGAAGGGCTCTCTTAGAGACATTATGTTTTACATGCGAGCAGATCTCTTTAGAAATCTTGGTAATATGTGTAACCCTGAGCTTCACAAGGGAAGGCTTCAAGTGCCCAAGTTAATAAAAGAATATATTGACGAGGTGTCCACTCAGTTGCGAATGGTTTGTCACTCAGATTCAGAGGAGCTTGTATTGGAAGAGAAACTTGCTTTTATGCATGAAACAAGACATGCCTTTGGGAGAACCGCTTTGCTTTTAAGTGGGGGTGCTTCCCTTGGAGCTTTTCATGTGGGTGTGGTTCGAACACTAATAGAGCATAAGGTCATGCCCCGGATAATTGCTGGCTCCAGTGCAGGGTCCGTTATTTGTGCTGTTCTTGCTACTAAGTCTTGGCCTGAGATCCAGAGTTTCTTTGAGGATTCTTTGCACTCATTGCAGTTTTTTGACCAGATGGGAGGTATTTTTACAGTTGTTAAGAGGGTTATGAGACAAGGGGCTGTTCATGAAATCAGGCAACTGCAAATTCTTTTAAGGCATCTCACAAGTAATCTTACATTTCAAGAAGCTTATGACATGACAGGCCGAATTCTTGGGATTACAGTCTGCTCCCCAAGGAAGCATGAGCCCCCAAGACTCCTTAATTATTTGACTTCACCTCATGTTGTCATATGGAGTGCAGTCACTGCTTCTTGTGCCTTTCCTGGCCTTTTTGAAGCTCAAGAACTGATGGCAAAAAATAGAAGTGGGGAACTTGTTCCTTATCATCCACCATTCCATTTAGATCCTGAAGAGGCTTCTAACATGCCTGCACGCAGATGGAGGGATGGTGGCTTGGAGATGGATTTACCCAAGATGCAATTGAAGGAACTGTTCAATGTCAATCATTTTATTGTGAGTCAAGCAAACCCTCATGCTTCAGCAATATTGAGGCTGAAGGAGTTTGTGAGAGCTTATGGTGGGAACTTTGCTGCCAAGGTATGCATTTATGATCTCTTCTGTTGGGTTTTCTCTCTCTCTCTCTCTCTCTCTTGGTTGGCAATTTCTGATTATATTTTTTGTTATTTTTTTGTTTTGTTTTGTTTTTTTTTTGTTTTTTTGTTATTTTTCTGGATTTCTGCATTTTTATGTTCCTTGCTGCCACTACGTGAATCCATGTGAAATTGCTTTGGCCTGTTCATATTACTAGCTATAAGCACAATGCACTCAAAAGTTTTGATGTGCAAACAAAATAAGCAATAAGCCAATCATGTTATGTAGATGCTAAAATACCTGAGCAAAATAAATATAAAGCAGGACACCATGCTTTTGACTTACTAGTTTTTATATGCATCCTAACACCATATAACAAGAGTTTGAATATCTATGAGAAAATGGTGTTTGGGAAAGATTTTGGAAGACTCCCTTGTGAGGATCAATGTACCCAAATAAAAAGAATAGGAATAGCTATGTTGTATATAAAACCCTTTCATTGCAAGGAGTTAATTTGACAATTTTGTAGCCACTAGCCATAAATGGTCAAATACTGTAAATAAAATTCATAAATAATTTGAATATGTTTACTATACAGATACAGGTTATTTGAACATAAATGGTCAAATAAAATGTTGCAGCCACTAGCCAGCATCCAAGTTTAATTTTTCATATAATTTCAAAAGATTGAAAGTCATTAATATCATTCTTGTAATAATCTCTAGTTTCAATAAGAAAAGAAGATGAATTAAGAGAGATCTTTCAATTTGGGTTTTGAATCTCTAATTTTAATTTCAAGGAAATTTCATTTCATAGTTAAAAGTTTGAGAAGTTCTTCCGAAATTTTGAGATTTCAATGATTTTTGGTTGATTTGTGAAAATTTCGATGGAAAATTTGTAAAACAGCAATTTATTGCCATTCGATTTCAAGGGTGGTGGAAAATGGAAATTTCAACAGTTATTTTAACAATTTTATGGAAATTTAAGACCATGGTTTTTGTGTGTGTACATATTTTCCCTTTTGATTTTTCATTTTCAACAAAACAAAGCATACATATCAAGAAATTTAAAATAGAAAAAGAACACCAAAAAATATGCATGATTTTTTATGCCATTACATTTTTTGTGCTCTTGCTGCCACTGATTTACTGTTACAAGGGTCAACTCAGATGCTTCATAGTTCAAGAAAAGTTTTGCAAACTCTTTATTATCTAGACCAGTGTAAGAAATATGCATGATTTTTTATGCCATTACATTTTTTGTGCTCTTGCTGCCACTGCTTTACTGTTACAAGGGTCAGCTCAGATGCTTCATAGTTCAAGAAAAGTTTTGCAAACTCTTTATTATCTAGACCAGTGTTCTATCTCCTTTTATTGTCTAGCGCCTATTGATTTCTGTTGAATTTTGTTGATCTTTATTTTTTGTATGTCCTTGTATGTTTCTGATCAGTCATACCTGTGTTTGACATAAATTACAAAAGAGCATTCTGCTCATGCTTTTTCTGTTTATTTTTCTTCTGTGCAATGGCCAATGAGGAATACAAGGATGGATACCTTTTTGGAGGGAAAAAAACATTTTTTGGAAGCTGCTATAGACCTTGAACTTGGAATGCTATTATAATTTGGCTGTTTGGGGTTTAAGCATTCGTAGCATGCGGAAACAATCTCCCACTCTCTCTCTCATGCAAGAAGATGTCATATGCACATTTAGGCCAGAATATTGACTTGCTGTTTTTGCTATTGATGTTTTATTGTTCTGCTTGTAAGCACTTTATTGTAACTTTCCCCTTTTCTCCCAGTGCCTTGATGAAACGGCAATAACTGACTCTAGCGTTTTGACAATGTAGCTTGTTCACCTTGCGGAAATGGAAGTCAAACATAGATGCAACCAGATCGTTGAACTTGGTTTTCCATTTCAGGGACTTGCCAAGGTGATGGTACAAGATTGGGAGGGTGATATCACTGTTGTTGTTCCTGCTACACCTGCTCAGGTATATATATAAGTTTGAATATTAGTCAGGCATCAATTCCGATTTTTGTTCTATATCGAAATGAAATCTCAAATTTTTTAACCCTTTTCAAAAATGTTGTAAAAGTATTCTAAATTTTTTTAGGGGAATTTGTTACACTCGATAGGTCAAATGTCCAAATTTTTTTGACGATCATAGTCCTCTTAAAATTTGTGTTAAATATGGCTCATTAATTCATTGGTTTAATCTGTTTGTTTTTCTGACTTTTTACTTCCTACACCAGTATTTCAGACTTATACAGAACCCAACTCACGTGGAGCTTCAGAAGGCATCCAACCAAGGGAGGAGATGCATTTGGGAAAAACTCTCAGCCATTAAAGCCAACTGTGGCATAGAACTTGCTCTTGATGAATGTGTTGCAATTCTCAATCACATGCGTAGACTTAAAAGGAGTGCTGAGAGAGCTGCTGCTTCTTCTCATGGCCTAGCCAGCTCGGTTAAATTCAGTGCTTCTAGAAGAATTCCCTCTTGGAATTGCATCGCACGAGAGAACTCAACGGGGTCCCTAGAGGAAGACCTCCTAACAGATGTTGCTTCCTCAATGCATCAAGTTGTCGGATGGTCAACAGGAGGATGCACTGGTTCTAATTTCCGGATGCACTGTAATATACATGATGGAAGCGATAGTGAATCTGAGAGTGTGGATCTCCATTCATGGACTCAATCTGGTGGGCCTTTGATGAGGACCATGTCAGCGAATATGTTTGTTGACTTTTTTCAAAATTTGGGCATTGATGCTGAGATGAATAAAGGGGTGATGGTTCATTCCAACCCAACTGTAGATCATATGGGGGGAAGGGATCAGTATCATCAGAGCTCAAGGACAACACCAGATGGAAGCCCACGCAACACAGAGTTCGATCAGAGAGATTTCAGTAATAGAGGTCTCATGAACAACTCTAGCATTATGGTGACTGAAGGTGATCTTTTGCAGACTGAAAAAATCCATAATGGGATTGTGCTTAATGTTGTGAAGAAGGAAGATTTAGCTGTTTTGAGTAGGAATCATGATTTGGAAAATCACAACAATCTAGTTGCTGAATGTTTGCAACTTGAATGTCCAGGTGGGGAAATGGATGCCAGCTCAGAATCTGAATATGGGGATGATGTCGTTGTAGCTCATTGCCCAAATGAAATGGGTGATGATGATCCTACTGTGGCAAATTGCCGAAGTGTCGCATTATAATTGTGACTTTGTGGATCCTTCTACCATGGCTATTGGTAATCACCATAGTATTATTGATGGTTGACTTTTAAGGGCCATTCTGCTCACTTGGACAAAGTGAAGTTGTTTCCCACATTACAGCCTGATCAGAAGTTCTGCTTTTCGCAGACAGATTAGGTACTTATACTTTAAATGAAAAAAAAAAAAAAAAATCAATAGTAAAAGTGTTAGGATGGCTAAAATTCAAGCATTGCTGTTGGAATATTTTGGTCCGTAAATCACTTGGCTTTGAGCTGTCCATCCATCAAGATTGTTGACAGTGATCTAATCTTGCGCAAGCACGTATTGTTTCAATTGTAAATTGCAGGTCAGTATACGAAACTGGTTTTACAACTTCTAAGCTACTCTGCTTGGTATCCTCTAATGATCCAGTGTGTTCAAATATCATCTGTTTTACTTTTGATCTTGTAAGAAGGCATATGACTGTATATATCATGTATACATGTTCTTTGATTCTGTTACAATGGGTACCCAATGTATTCAAATGAAATATGATTCGATTTAATGTGAGAAGTTCATGGCATTTGAACTCTTGTTGACTCACTAATGTTCCAAAAGTGCACCTCTGAAATATCTCTGAAATTTTTACTGTGAAAATCATTATCTCTAGCTTAAACTGTGTTTTTGCTGTCCACTCCATTTTTGTTTTAGTCATGAAGTGACTACTGAAAACAAAATTTCTAGGTAGGCTTTTTTGTTTGGTGTGTCCTGCATGTAGAAACTTTATCTTGTTCCTGCTTTATTTTAGTGAATGTTAATTTTGGGATTGGAGGTTTTAAGGATTGGAGTCCATCAAATCATAAGATTGTAGGAGTATACAACTAGAAAATGGCATTTAATATAAATATTTAAGAATTTTAGGCAATAGTCAGTTATAAGCAAAGCCTAAAATTAGATATTTGGATTAAGGATAAAGGTTATGAAAGTAAAAATACTTTTTATGATTCTATTTAGTTGCATAGTTATGTTTTGTGGATAAAAAAACCATATTAAATGTTGAAAAAAGGAATTGTGTTGGTGGGATTTAAAGCTTTGTTGTTGTTATTGTTGCTTTAGAAGCTGTATTAAATCAACTAACACTATGATTTTTCAGCCAGTCAATCCTTAACTGGTTGAAAGTAAAAATAATAAAACTTGTAGGAATTAGTGAATGAAAGAAGATTAAAATTTGAGAGTAGGCAAGATGAGGGAGAAGTGAAAAAAATATTTTTGCATGCCAAATTCTTATCGTTGAGAAGATGAAATTGCGAAGTTGACAGGGACAAAGGACAAGGAATAGACAAAAAATAACTATTCTCATATTTCACGAATGTTTATTTCTTTCTCATTACATGTTAAGTAAAATATAAAAAGAACATATAAGGAATAGTAATGATCTACATTCGCAAAATTTTTATTACATACCATTTTATTCCAAGTAATGGTTATTCTGCAAACTAAACGAACTGTACGTATTAATCAGTTCAAGCATTCTGTTGGTGCTGGCACAATTCTTGTGCAGTGATAGTGCAAGCAGAGTAATAGTAGAAAATAGCTAAGGAGAAAATTGCATGCAAATTTAAGTTTGATGGTGGTTGGGCTTTAGAAATTTTAGGGTTTAAGATCAGCTTGCCTTGTGTAAAGACATTGTCCTTCTATTTGATGTCATTTACTCTAAATTGTGTGGATTTGAACTTCAATGTTCAAACTACATGCTCCTAACTAAACATTATAAATCATAATGTGCCTTTGTATGGTTAAAATATTTTATTAGAAATGAGAGCTGCTCATTAAAAATGTCCAAAACTGTCTCAAGGTGGGCGTATTGCTACTAGCTTTGATGTGTGTGTTACCTCATTGACTTGGATTACTGAATAAAAGTACCATTGATTTGGAGTCAACATAAAATGGTTGCATGACAGAATGCCTCTTCTTAAAAAGAAAATAGTTATAATATATTGATTTTGATATTTTCCAAAAGAATAATGAGTTTTCATTGTAGTACAAATGATAATACACACACACCAGATATGAAGAGTGAGCTGCATGCTCGCCCTTTTCCTCGGTGCTCCAACATCAGCTGTAAACCCAAATTACTTTTATATGCCCACAGACATCTGTTCAACTTTTCTCCGTCGCAACTTCTCTTCATTGAAGATGTCATTAGCTCCCTAAGCACATCTTTGCAGCTTTGGAATTGATTACCACAAGATCTTCTCCAATTTGTTCTTCAATGAATTTATTCTCCATGCATGTTCTGTGCAAATTGATTTTCATTCTTCATCCCAAATTGTGTTTTGGAAATTAGAAGGAAATTAAAACTGAAAAAATGGATTCCTTAACATAATACTCATAATAATGGCAGATCATCGGAAGGAGAATGCCTCACATCTCCTTCTCATCGTTTGTAAATCTTCTTCTTGGTATTCATCACCCAGCGACTATGACGGTAATGTTTATGGCGCTTTTGCACAAGGTAGCGTCATCGTTTTTAGTGACCCCAAAGAACTAGATCCACTATAAAGCTCAAAATGGCGGTCGTTTTCAACAACCCCAGAAAACTATGATCGCTAGTGAAGCTCACCGGTGGTTGATGCCACTAGAGGAGGGGATAGGCAACTAGCGATTTTTTTGTTGCTACCATCAAAGAAGTCGCAGATGATGGAGGACAATCATGGTCCTGATACTTCATGTAAGCAAATGACAAGCATTTGGTAAACACAAAGTGATTATCATTCTTGTAAAGTTCACTAGTATTTTCTAAATGTATTTACCTTGCTTGTCTCCCTTGTTAAATATAGGTCGTGTATAGAGGTGGTGTTAATGAATTATATTGCTCTAATGTTTACCACATGCTTGTCATTTGCTTATTTGAATTGCTTACTGCCTTCTCTTTTCATTCAATTACTATGAATGTGTTCTTGTTATAAACTACAATATATTTTGGCTTTTTAGTTAAGTAAAAGTATTTTAGTTAGCATCGCACGATCCTTTACAAGATGTGAAGTGTTCAACTCGTGACAAGAACAAAGGATAGATGTTTATGATGTACATGCGCTAATCAAAGTGAATCATGCAGCCGGTGTTGGAGTGCATTTGAAAGGGGTGCCCAGCTAGCTCTTGATACATGATGTGTGTGCGCGCAAGTGTGTATATATATCTCCTTCACTCTTCAATTTTCAGAGAGAGAAAGAGGAAGAGAGTGAGGGAAGGAAGATGCCAGCAGTTCACGGAGTGAGGTCGAGGACGAGAGATCTGTTCTCTTGGCCTTCAGGAAGAAGGGTTACATCGCGCTCACAATGTACCTCAGGACCTACAGAATCGGGGACTACGTCGATATCAAGGTTAATGGCGCTGTGCACAAGGGAATGCCACATAAATTCTACCATGGTCGCACTGGGCGTGTTTGGAATGTCACCAAGCGTGCTATTGAAGTCAACAAGCAGGTTGGTAATAGAATAATCAGAAAAAGGATCCATTTTAGAGTCGACCACGTGCAGCCTTCAAGGTGCACCGAGGACTTGAGACTCAGGAAGTTGAAGAATGACCAATTGAAAGCCGAGGCAAAGGCAAAGGGTGAGGTTATCAGCATGAAGAGGCAGCTGGAGGGCCCCAAACCTGGTTTCATGGTGGAAGGTGCAACCTTGGAAACTTTTACTCCAATTCCATATGATGTTGTCAACGATCTTAAGGGCGGATACTGGGTTAGCTGTTCTGTTGATTTTTAATCTACACCAGACTGGCTTATGTGGATGCTTGTCTTGTTGGTTTGCTTTAGAGATTAAACTTTTCAATGCAGCCCAGACTTATTATTTATTTCTAGAGATAGAAATTATCCTGTTTTTTGAAAAAAAAAAGTGTGTGTATGTATATATATATATATATATATATATATATATATATATATCAAATTTAACTATTGCACGTTATCCCAGGGCAAAGGCATGATCTTTTGTCTGAGAGTTGTCTTCAACGAAAGGCTTCAAGTGTTTCCAGTTTAGAGTCTGATCCTTTTGCATTATCTGTTCAATTTGCCCTATAGGAAGCGACCAGGAGCATGATATCATCGTCTCCGCAGGTTGTACTTCTGATTATTGACGTATACCCTCTATGGACATTTCAGCTTCGAGTGTAGTAAGGATGTGTGATCTTTCCCATTCACCGTAAAACAATTATATGAAGGGCTACAGAAGGAGATAACTGCTTTCAGAAAATAAGTGTTCGCGTGGATGGACAAAAATGCAGCAATTTGCCCATAAGGCTTGAGTTTTTTCTCGTTTTATAATTAAAAAGAAATAAAATATAAAATAACACTCTGATTGGAAAAATTTTTCTTAAAATAATACTCACGTAATTTCGCAACTTCATGTAACGAGATTTAAACCCATGGGCCGCTTTGGCTTCGACACGTGGTGTCACGGGCTAAGCTTGTTCAGGGCATTATGCTTGCCTATGACCGCTTATCTCGTGTGTTTGGGATGGGTTTCTATCATGTAAATACTAGTGTAGGGTTATTTTTCAGTATTTATTTTATTGTAAGCCAAATAAGGCAGTATGACTCCTCGGTCACTTTGATGTTTCCTAGTGCTAGAGTGAGAATGGCCCAGAAAGCTCTTTAGGGGGAGGGTGAGTGTTCATCAGTCATTGTAAAACTCACTAGCAATTGTCAATGTGCTTAGCCTACTTGCCTCCTTCGCTAAGTACAACATGTCAACGAAGGATTTGTTAATGAATTACGTTTACTTCAATATTTACTGCTTGGTTGCCACGACTTTCATGAATTGATTATTATTTCTGCTGCTATCTGATTGAATGTTAATGAAAGTGCTTCGTGGATGAATGTTGGTAAACAATAGGTTGACTAGTTAAGCAAGAGTGCTTTAGCTAGCGCCGCACGGCCCTTCACAACGGTGTGAAAAAGTCGGACCGTGACATTTGGTATCAGAGCCAAGTCTGTGACACTTGGTGAGAGCCCAAGGTTGAGTTGCTACGTGAATTCGATTGCCTTCGTTGTTGGATATGGGAAGCTTTGGTAAGCGACCATGGCACCAAACAATGCTGAGAGGATCAGCGTGCTGGAAGCACAGGTTGAGGAAACAACCAACACTATGGCCACGGAGGTGGCTCAGATGAGAGAACTTGTTGATGAAGTGATGGGATCACAAAAACATCAAGCAGGTTTGATAGGCGACATGTCAGAGGACTTTCGCCACACTGTGGAAACTTTGCAAGCCCGGATGGCAGATCTGGATGCAAAGATGAATGTGATGGTTCTTGCTATGGGGAACTCCAACACTCTGGGAGTTAACAAGACCAAGGTACCAGAACACAGGACGTATGGGGGTGCCCGAGATGCCAAGGAGTTAGAGAACTTCTTGTTTGATGTGGAGCAGTACTTTCGCGTTGTGAGGATGGCCTCAAAACAGGCAAAGGTGGATACTGCGACCATGTACTTGGGTTGGTGATGCCAAACTGTGGTGGCGTACCAAGTACAGAGAAATTGAAAATCGAAACTGTGTAATTGATAGTTGGGCAAACTTGAGGAGAGAGCTCAAGGCCCAATTCTTTCCTGAGAACGTTGAGTATAATGCAAGGAGAAAACTGAGAGATCTCAAGCATACATGGTCAATCAGTGAATATGTGAAACAATTTTCTGCTTTAATGTTGGATATTCAGGATATGTCGGAGAAGGACAAGTTGTTCTATTTTCTAGAGGGGATGAAACCGTGGGCAAGAATTGAACTTCATAGGCAAAGGGTTCAAGACTTGTCAACTGCACAAGCGGCTACAGAGCGCTTGACAGACTACGCTGGTGATGAGACCGCTTCGTCCAAACGGTTTGGCGGAGAGGGAAACAGTGGAAAGTCTTTCAAGAATGGCAAACCCAAGAGTGGGGGAGCCGACTTTAAATCATCAACCTCACAGGAAGCTTCGTCGTCTCAAGGGTTCAACACACTCAATGGAAAGGGGAAGAGTAAAATTGAGTGTTTCTTGTGTCGAGGTCCTCATAGAGTTTTTGAGTGCCCTCACAAAGCATCACTTAATGCCTTACAAGCTTCCATTGTAGAACAGGCAGTGGAAGACGATGGGGAAGAGGATGATGCCCCGAGGGTAGGTTCAGTGTGGTTAGTGAACGCATTGGAAAAGCAGGCAAAAACACCGAAAGTTACACGAGCAAAAGGGTCAATGTTTGTGGACTTGAGGATAAATGGGAAGAGTACTTGTGCTATGGTGGATACGGGAGCTACTCATAATTTTGTTTCGCAGTTGGAAGCAGCGAGACTCAACTTATCCTTAGAGAAGGATACAGGACGCGTGAAAGCAGTTAACTCTATAGCCCAGCCTACTCTGGGAGTAGCCAAGCAAGTCGTTATAAAGCTTGGACAGTAGGAAGGTCATGCGAATTTCACAGCGGTGCCATTGGATGACTATCCAGTCATTCTAGGAATGGAGTTCCTAATGGGGACGAGGGCAGTGCTTATGCCTTCGGCTGGTTCCCTGTGTCTGATGGGAGATCACTCGTGCATGGTGCAAGTCGTTGCAATGAAAGGAGACGAAGGGAAGTCCCTTTCAGTCATACAACTCAATGAAGGATTGGGTCAGGGTGAGCAGAAACGTCTAGCCATGATGGTGGTAGACAAAGAAGTAGGCCAAGAGCTGGAGCCTACGACCATCCAAGCGGTGTTGGATGAGGATAAGGAGGTGTTGCCGGATAAGCTGCCTCAAAATTTGCCTTCACGACGGACTGTGGAGCAAGAGATCAAGTTGTTATCAGGAGTGAAACCACCTGCTAAAGGGCCATGTTGGATTGCGCCTAGAGAGATAGTAGAGTTGGGGAAACAGCTTAATGAAGTGGAAGCGGGATGTGTTCGCCCTTCCAAAACACCGTTGGGAGCATCGGTGTCGTTTCAGAGGAAACATGAAGAGCATCTACGGAAGGTGTTCGACAGGCTGAAGGGAAACAGCCTGAATGTGAAGAAGGAGAATTTCTCTTTCGTTCGGCGGAGCAACAAATTCCTTGGTCAAGTCGTTGAACAAGGTCGTATCCGGAGGGGTATGCAGAAGGTAAGGATGATTCAAGAATGGAAGATCCCCATGACAGTGAAGGAGTTGCGTTCCTTTCTTGGCCTTACTGGATACTACAGGAAGTTCATTGAGGGGTATTCGCAGAGAATGACTCCAAGGACAGGACTACCGGGGAGGTATTATTAGCCGCACACGCGGGATGATGTGGTTGATTATACCAAAACTTGTCTCACTTGCCAACAAGACAAGGGGGAGTGGAAGAAGTATGGTACTTTCATAGCTGCACCAAAGTACTGTTCGGCATAGGGGACGACACAATTGTTCCTTGTAACTATTGTGAGATATTGGGGTGTTCCCCAAGTTATTATTTGTGACCAAGATTTAATGTTTACTGACAACTTCTTAACAGAGTTTTTCAGGATATTCAGGTCACACCTTGACATTTCTTCGAGTTATCATCGACAGACAGACGAACAGATGAAGAGATTCAGAGAGCTACTAGATGAGTACTTGCGCCATTATGTCAATGACAACCAGAAGAATGGCGTCCAACTACTTGATGTGGCTCCGTTCTGTGGCAACGCCCAAAGGCGCTCAACAACCAACAAGAGCCCTTTTGAGCTTGTTACAGGCCAGTTGCCGCTGTTACCTCACACAGTGGGCGAGCCGCACAAACAAAAGAGTCCCAGGGCGTACATCTTCACCAGCGAAGGGAGAAAGAATGCAGAGTTTGCCCAAGCCTATCTGGAGAAAGCTTCTAAGCAGATGAAGAAGTGGGCAGATCATGAGAGAAGACCGCAATTTCATGTCAATTGCCTCGAGCCATTCAACGCCAACACCAACGATCTGAGCAGCAGTCAGTCAAACAGCGCAGAGTTGAAGACAGTACAACCTGACAGACATGATGTTGAAGAGATCCTTGCAGACAGAAAGTTCCTATCCTCAAGGAAGAAGCGGCAGAAGTTCCTAGTGAAGTGGAAGTGCCTTGATGATAAAGAAATCAGCTGGATTTCTGCAGAAGATTTGAAGCCATTCGTGGACAAAGTTGAAGTGTACCTATCGCCAAAAGTCTACGAGGACGTCGACCGCATAAGTGGGGGAGAATGTCACGGGCTAAGCTTGTTCAGGGCATTATGCTTGCCTATGACCGCTTATCTCGTGTGTTTGGGATGGGTTTCCATCATGTAAATACTAGTGTAGGGTTATTTTCCAGTATTTATTTCATTGTAAGCCAAATAAGGCAGTATGACTCCTCGGTCACTTTGATGTTTCCTAGTGCCAGAGTGAGAATGGCCCAGAAAGCTCTTTAGGGGGAGGGTGAGTGTTCATCAGTCATTGTAAAACTCACTAGCAATTGTCAACGTGCTTAGCCTACTTGCCTCCCTCGCTAAGTACAACATGTCAACGGAGGATTTGTTAATGAATTACGTTTGCTTCAATATTTACTGCTTGGTTGCCACGACTTTCATGAATTGATTATTATTTCCGCTGCTATCTGATTGAATGTTAATAAAAGTGCTTCGTGGATGAATGTTGGTAAACAATAGGCTGGCTGGTTAAGCAAGAGTGCTTTAGCTAGCGCCGCACGGCCCTTCACAATGGTGTGAAAAAGTTGGACCGTGACATGTGGCAACGAAAGAAACAGCGGGTAGGTGATGCTTGGCGAGCGCTGGACCAAATCTCGTAGCTTTGAGCTGCGAGATTTAATGAGGGCATCGAACTGGAACGTGCCGCGTGGCGGAAATCTCGCAGGATCAAGTTGCGAGATTTGCGCTTGAATTCCATTCGCGTGGTGACACGTGATAAATCTCGCAGGATAGTCCTGTGAGATTTGCTTCGTCTGCTCAAATCCTTCCCGAGCTTTCTCAGAAGACAATATCGCAGAGGAGTTGCAGAGGACCGTTCGAGCTGAGCAGAGAGGACCGTTCGAGGTGGCAGGTGACCGTTCGGGCGAAGGCGAGGCTATTTAAGGGCCGAAGATGGGGTAGGTTTTTTTTTTTATTTAGAAAAAACGTGAATATATTATTTTACTTATTGAGATTTATTTTCTGTTTTGAGTTGGTTTCGTTTCATATTTTCTTTCCGACTATTTGGGTTCGTTGCTGCATCTAGAGAGGAAGGTTAGTTTTTTTAATTTACTAAATTAATTTACCTGCAATTTTAGTGAAAGCAATGAAGTATCATAAAATCCATGAATATATCTATATTTATAGACCTGAGTTTACTTCACAAATTAGTTACCCATGCCATGTATGTTTGTATCTCTGTTAGTATGGGTGTATATACTCTGTGTGCATAATAATCTGTACAACTTGGTATTGCTGTACACTTAGGGCCTGTTTAGTTCTTGAAAATAAATTTTTTTTCCATTTCCAGGTTTATTATTACTATCTTTAGAAATTCAATGTTTAATTTCAATTGTGTCACTTGAGTAGTTTTGACTATTTCAGTTTATAAAATTTATTTATTATTTGCTTAATTGATATTACTTAAGATTCTATGTTTCATAATAAAAAATCGAACCGCAACATCAAACCAAACCAAAATCGAAAAATTGGTTAACCATTTATTTGGTTCAATTTTGGTCACAAAATTTTAATCTTTTTCATTTATTAATTTGGTTTTTATTTGGCCCATTCAATAATCACAATTAACCAAACCAAACCGATATACTATAAATATATATATAATGCATATTATGTATAATATCATGTAAATTTTTAATATTTTAAATTAAAAAAGTATATTGATCTAGTATTCATGTTTCAAATTTTATGTTAAATGTTTTAAATTTACATATTCATTATTATCAAAGAAAAAATACTGTTTGTAGTGTCTTTAAATTTTCAAATTATACTTAACAGTTCGGTTCAATTAACCATGGAAATTAATTTAAAAATCTATCAACCGAATTTCAATTACCATTTTAAGCGAATTGATTTCAATTCGCATTTTGTAGAGAATCGAAACATTGGTTAGGTTAACGGTTCGAGGGCATTGTTCAATTAACCAAACTATGCCCAACATTTGTAGATAGTACTTTTTATTTTCAAGGAAATCAAAATTTTTCAAATCGAAAAAGAAATTTATTCTTTTGACATGCATATATGCAAATAAAAGGGCTATATATTTCAAGATTATCATACATTATGTTGAAATATAAAAGGATTGGTTACATTAAATAATACAATTCGCTTAAATAAAGTTGCTTAAATTTTAAATATCAATACGGCACCATGAGCTCATAATATCAAACACTAAAAATTACATACACAAAAAAATATTTCACCAAACTAATTAATGAAAACATGGGATGTGTAAATAACATCCCTTATTTATCTCAAGTAATTAATTACTTTTAAAATGTTTGTCCTTAATATCTTAATTAGCTAGTAAGTAAATAAACATGATAAATACAAATACATATTTGAAAGAATCGAAACTTACCTTACTTTAATTGCAAGTACTTGTTGAAGTTAAAGTAGTAATTAAATTCTTATTTTCGATGTGTCCAAAATAAATTGAAATTTGTCGATAAGCTTACGATATTAGACATCAGAAAAAATACAATATATATATATATATATATATATATATATATATATATATAAACTAGTCCATAAACATCCCTAAGTCACTGTCATCAAGAAATTATTTTCATTTATATTTAATATTTTAAAAATGAATAAAAACATTACATGCCCTTATTCATGTAATTTATCTAATAGAGTAAGTAGTGAGTTTAAGAATTGAGAGTGGTAAAAACTACGTCCATCCTATTTAGAGCATGAATCTTGAAATTGAAAAGTAAGGACTTGTCTATTTGTTGGAAAATAGTTTTCATTCTTCTATTCATTTTTTTTTTTTAAATTATAAAAAAGTAAACTATTTTTTTATTTTACAACATATGTATGCGAAAAAAATAAAAATAGTGAAAATTTATTTACCTTTAGAAATAGTTTTATTTTTATTTGTAATTTTATAAATAATTACAATAATGTAAGATATGTGCCTACTTTTTAAAATTTTAACAAACTCGATGTTGATGAGCACTAATAAAACTATAATCCCTTACTTTTTACAAAGAGAAGATTCTAATATAGTTTGATAATACAAACTATATAAATGACAAAAGGTATGTGGTTAACTAGTTCTCTTTGTGAGATAATTATTTAGATCTATCATTGTAGTGTCATCTTCATCAAGCTTTTCGCATCACTTCTCTATATTGACTTATCAAAAATTTTAAATTATATTGTATTTGAGGACACAAATTTGAAATTTTATATTTAAATTTGTTTAAATTTATATAAATTCAACATAGCCTAAACTTTAATCATAACTGATGTGTGGATTCTCACTTCTCCCAAATTTTTTTTAAGAAAAAATAGAAAAATGAATCTCATTTTCTTTCTAATGTATCAAAAGTAACTTTCTAAATTAGTGACAGGATGAGTTCATTGGAGATAAATGATATATTAAAAATAATTTTTTATTCATGTTTGGCAGCAATGTGAATATGATAGTGGCATGCATATAAGTTGAAGGAATTATAAGTTAATTATTTAGTATACACTCAATGACACATGATGTTTTGGAGCTTTGCAATTTATATTTGAGATATGTATATATATACATACATATATATATATATAATTAATTTAATTATATAATATAAATATAAAATGTTAATTAATTTTTATAAAATATAAAATAAATATTTGTGACACGCATTAATTGAAGGCTTGCTTACAAAAAAGTTTTCAAGATATTATATGTTCTATCTAAGAAATCTTTTTTTTTTTAAACACGAATTTAAATGCCTCCTGCGTGGCTGATGCAGTGAAGTGAATCGCATGCTGATAGATATCATAGGTTCTCGCATGCTTAAACTATATTATTATATTATCTGCAAACGTTTAATGGTCATTGTAAAAATGGGTAAATGTTCAAATTACACTCGGCATGCTGCCGAAATTTCGATACAACTTTTCGTAGAAAAGTCAGAATTGCATGCAAGAATATTTTCAAAGTGACAAGTGAAACATTTAGAGAATATTGCATGCACATGAATGTAGTGAAAATAATTTTTGTTTACTATTCACTTAGTATATCACTTATACATAAAATTGATGTTTTGCGTAGGTCTTTTATATTTCCTGGGCGTCAATCTAGATGGCAGGAAGTTCAAGCAGTATTCCGGTTCCGGTATTGTTGTACATGGGGGTTATAACCGGACAAACCGGTGTTAGTTATAGTATTCCGCCAGTTCAACCTATTAGAATTGGTCATAGGTGTAAATTAACTAAATTGTATACAAAGATATACAAGTACTTGCATATTGATCCAAATCAATATGCATTGCGGGTAACCACAAGATACCCGATTAAGGGGCATCATGATACAATCTTCTATGAGGTTGTTCCCGTAACTAGTGATTACGGTTTGCGCATGGTGTTGGATGCACACTGCGTAGGGACGACATATTTGACTATGCAACTGTATGTCGAAAAAGTTCCTCAAATGGGTGTCGCCGCAGATGGGCAGCCGGGAATGTCTATTGAGCACGTGGTTGAAGCGGACGAAGAAGATGCAGATGTTGGTGGGATGCCTGTTGTGGATATGAACGAATGTCCACGATCGTCATTCGAGCCGCAGACGTACAAAGGAACTACTATTCATATGAATTATCATGGTGTTTGTGAAGAAGTTTCAGCAGAACAACCAGGATCGTTGTTCGCTATTGCGAACAACGCGCTAGACGAGGGGATGAACATCACGAACGATGTTCATTTACAAGATGACACGTACGAGGAGGAAATTGGTGAAGGGAAGAATGAGTTCCCTGATGATGTCGACCCACCCCCCCGTGAATCGAACGATGCGACGTATACGGCAGATTCCATGGATGAACCTCCTATGTATGGTGTAATTGACGTAGATGCTACAGATTTGTCCCATGGTGATGAGCTTCCTATACGGGTAACTCGTTGGGATGAATCATCAGAACTGAGTAAAGGGATGCTATTCGAGTCGAAAGATCAATTGATAGCTGCTGTGCGAATATACCACGCTCGAACGCACCATGACTTCCACGTGCGGCAGTCGACCCCACTATTATGGGTTGTTAGGTGTAAGAACTCTGAATGCAGTTGGAGACTGCGTGCGATGTATTGTCAGAAACATCAATTTTTCGAAATCACTCAATACGGTGGTCCACACACATGCTTGAATGAACTCCTCTCGCAAGACCATAGCCAAATCACGTCGTCCCTTATTGTTAGGGAGATTGTGAATATGATAAGGGGTGATGCGTCGACCTCAATCGCTACATTGAAAGAATTCATAGATCGTCGTTTCGGCTATTCCATCTCATATAAGAAGATTTGGTTAGGAAAACAGAAGGCAATTGCCCAAGTATTCGGCGATTAGGAGAAGTCTTATCAGACTTTGCCTAGGTGGATGGAAGCAATGTGCACTTATAATCCTGGTACTGTTGTCAAGTGAAGGTGGAACCCTATACCAGGCAGCGATCAGACCGTAACATTTATATCAGTCTTTTGGGCGTTCGCAGCATCTATTAAGGGTTTTCCCCACCGTCCTCCTATGATATGTATAGATGGGACACACTTGTACGGTAAATACAAGGAAAAACTCCTTATTGCGACATGCTCGGATGCAAACAGGTAAATATTTCCCCTTGCATTCGCTATTGTGCAAGAGGAAAGTTTGGACACATGGAATTGGTTTCTGTGTTGTCTTCGTTCCATTACCGATAGGGACGACATTTGCCTTATATCAGATAGGCATCTAGGGATCATCGCTGCAGTGTCTCACAATCCCGATTGGCAGCCATCGCATGCGCACCACCGATTCTGCCTTCGACATACTGTAAGCAACTTCAGCACGAAAGTGCACAATGTCAATCTTAAGCGAATGGCTGAGCGAGCAGAAAGGGAGCATCAGGTCAGAAAGTTTAACATGTGGATGGAGAAGATCTTCGATGAGGGTGGGGAACCCGCAAAGATGTTCTTTGATCAGATCGCTCCTCATATGTGGACTCAGTGCCACGACGGTGGCAGAAGGTATGGGAACATGACGACAAACCTCATCGAATGTTTCAACGCCATCCTTAAGGGCGCTCGTAGCCTCCCAATCATTGCCTTTGTGCAACTGACATTTTATCGCGTTGCACATTATTTCAACAGCCGACGGGAGGCTGCTCATAATACAATATCAATAGGAAATGCATTAACTCCCCATATATTGCTTGCGATGGAAAGAAGGAAGTTGAAGGCGACTGGACATTGCGTGACGACGTTCAACCGGTCTAGAGGTACTTTTAGCATCACGATTGCGCAGTTGGGAGCTCATAAAGGAAACAACGTGCAAACCCTATGCATTCAGGATTTGCACGTCTGCTCGTGTGGGAAGTGGCAAGCCTTGCACTTTCCATGCTCCCACCTTCTCGCTGCATGTGCGGAGACACGACTGAACGCCATGCAGTACGTTGAGCCTTGTTGGAGCACCACCGAACATTATGCCACATATGCCGCGGATTTTCAGCCGATTATGCACGAGGCGTACTGGCCAGCATCGTCGTTGCCGACTATACAGGCAAATCCAGCGTATGCTCAACATTAAGGTCGTCCTAGGAGCTCCCGTATACAAAATGAGATGGACACTAGGGAAGGTAGGAAAAGGAGCACGTGCAGTATATGTCATAAAGAAGGACATAATCGCACAAGGTGTCCGAGAAGGACCCACTCGGGCGATGCAACTGGACCGTCGCGTTGATGTCGTATGCAGTTTGACACTCTTTCACACCCTTGTTTTTTTGTATATAACTATTCTGATGCAACGATGCATTTTACAGGATTAATCCAGGGCCATTTGATTCGAGCGTCTTGACGATGGGCAATCATCACAAGGCCAGTCGAGCGTGGGCTGATGAGCATGCAGAGCCCCTATTTTGCCGAGGGGGCACGCAGTTTGCGGAGCGTTGGTTAGAGGCAGATCCCCGCATTGTCGAACTGATACACGATGCGGGGTTTTATGGCATTTATCGGATTGCTCATATCGAGCTTGATTGGCATCTTGTCACAGCATTGGTGGAGCGATGGAGACCCGAGACGCACACATTCCACCTACCTCATGGCGAGGCCACCGTCACATTACAGGACGTAGCTGTTTTGTTCGGGTTGCCGATTGATGGGCGAGTCGTCATTGGTCTTACTGCCAGACCAGTGGAGGGACCTACAGACCGTCAGGGTTGACTCGCCCTGCATACTATGTGCGAGCGTTTGTTAGGCGTCATTCCGCTTGACAGCGAGTTGGTTGGTGCATGCATCCGCATGCGGTTCCTCGAGGGGGATGCGTTTCGTGAGCTCCCGACACATGCAGATTTTCAGACGATAGCATGCCACGCATGAGCCCACTTGTTGCGTTTGATTTGTGGGGTGATCTTCTCTGATGTTTCCGGCAGTTATGCGCATCTGATGTTCCTTCCACTCCTTGAGGACTTCGGAGCATGTCACTCGTACAGTTGGGGGTCCGCCACTTTGGCGTGGTTGTACAGGGAGATGTGTCGCGCTGCGCACCACTCGAAGACACAGATTGAGGTTTCCTGCAGATTGAGAGGGGTCAAGACGGTCGTCCGGTTGATCCTCTCCCACTCGCATACCGGCTAGTACAAATTTTATTTATCCCTCCTCATTCACTCTATAACTATTACGAATACTAATTCATAATACGTAGTAGTTTTGCATTTAGGAACTTATGTTTCATCTGATATAGATGGAGGGACGAATTGAGGGCATCGATGGTTGCGCTTCACACATTGCCCTGATACAGGTTCGAGTTAGACATGCACCGGGAGCATGAGGTATAAATCAGTTAAAGTATAGCACATGATATTCTTTCTTTCTTTCAATTGTGTATAGTCCGCTTATCTTTTTGTTTTGTCTAAGTGTAGTTTTTATAGATGCCCTACACGGAAGAGATTTTAGCCGACATATCGCCTGACTATGCAGACGGGAGGGACCTGTGGGTAGCTCGAGTGCCACTCATATGCTTTCATATTATTGAGTGATATCTCCCCGATTGAGTCATGCGATAGTTCAGGTTTCGACAGGTCATTCTCGCCCCATTTATGACTTCGGGGGTAGATATTGTTGGGGATGATCTCCACGGCATGGATGGGCACGGTCGAGGGGTCATAGACAGGTCAAGTACGCACGCGATATTCGTCACTGCGTGGGAGCATCAGCGAGATTACATCGTACGAGGAGTGGCGAAGCACGGTCCGATGCGTCTAGATGACCCATACTTCACTTGGTATAGGTCTATCACACGCCGCTTCGTCGATAGGACCGCTGCTGTATATTTGAGCCTCGTAAGAAGACTAATGCCACAACTCATTTTATGATATATACGTTCTGATTTGAATGCGTTAATAATATATGTTCATATCCTGCAGGCTGACATAGTCATTGAGGCAAACCAGATCTCTTTGGATCCTGCGATCCACCGATTAATGAGTGCTGCACTGGACCTCGTCCATGAGGATGGTTGACGGATCCCAGAACGAGGAGGTCGACCTGATGTACCAGCACGAGGAGGTCGAGCAGCTCCAGTACGAGGAGGACGACATGCCTCCTTTAGTCATCCAGGAACTCCCATGTCCTCCCCACCAGTCGTACAGGCCAAGTACTTGTTCGGTCCGTCAGCGCCTTATGTGCCCTCCACTGCAGCTGATATTGTCGGACCGTCGAGCAAATCGATTGATGTCCCATCCGGCTTTGTTGCTACCCCATCTATGTCATTTTTATTGGACGATCTTTTCGATGGGGTGGAGGTCGATGCACCCCCTATGCCGCCTCGTTCTCGTCCCGAGACATCGTATCATTTCTCACCGCGTGCGCTCCGTATGGATGATGATGATTATGCAGCACCTCTTGGGGGAGAGGATCCACATCCAGGACGACGGGATAGGACACCTGATGATGTTGACCAGCAGGGAGAGGGTAGACGCAGATGGCAGCCACCACGACCCCAAAGACGACCTCGCTGCGGCATGGAGTAGTTTAGCATTATTTTAATTGTATTTTATTTGTATGTATATCATTGATTGTTTTGATTTCATTTGTATATAATTGATTATTTTTTTGATTCTTTTGTATATATCATTTAATAATTCGTATCTGTAAAGAATTTAATACTGCCAAATATAAAAAATGAGACATAATTCGTATCGCTAAAATTTGCATGTCTAGTTCAGTTAATTCCTTAAATTGAATTGTCTTAACCCTCTCAAAATTCGTAACGCTAAAATTTGTATGGTATTTGGTTAATGGATTTTATTTTTCGCGGTGTATTTAGTGTCATGGGTAGTCAAAGTAAAATTATTTGTGTATTAAAAAAAAATAGCTTGAACTATGAAAACAAATTAGACATTTAAGTGTGCGTGGAAACTAGTGTCATAGGTGTTTAAGACTATTTATTGTATTTAACTGTAATCGAGTTTTAATAAATAACTTCTTAATAAAACAATTTTATACCTTATCTCAAAATAATAAATTAAATAAGAATATTCTACCTACCCATATGATAGTATCCTAAGATAATTTTCGTATAATTTTAATCATTTTTCAATAAAATTCCAATAGATTAGTACTTTGTTTTGTTAGGTCTCATAACAATTAAACACATTGTTAATTTTTTAAAAATATAATTGGAAAAAGTAAATTTCTCAATAAGTTATAAAAATTCCTAGTAATTATAATGCTGCAAAATATTTATTGGATGTAATATTTAAAAAATTAACAATGTGTTTTATTTAAATTTAATTATAATTACATTTAATTATAATTTAAAATATAAAATTTAAGTTTCTCAATTTTATAAACTTAAAATTAAAATATAACAATTGTTTAATTGTTAAAATATAACTTTCCCTTATAATTTTAAAATTTAATTAAATTTAAATTTTTTAAAGTTATAATTTAAATTTAATTATAACTTTCCCTTTTTACAAATTTAAATTTAAATTCAAATAATAAATTTAAATTTGTCTTGGAAAATGTTTAATTGTTAATTTTAAATATTACATCTTATAAACATTTTTCAGCATTATAATTACTAGGCATTTTTATAACTTATTGAGAAATTGATTTTTTCCAATTATATTTTAAAAAATTTTGAAATAATACAAATTATTTTTTCATACTTATATAATTAGTTGGCCCAAAGCATCAACGCAGTCAATTCGAAATTTTTGTTCGGTCTCTAATCCACTTATTTGACTTTAATAATTATATTAATCATATATATATATATATATTTTATTTACTAAATTAATGTCATTTTAAAATATCATTTTATTAAGGACAAATTTAGTTATTCCACATGCATTTAATAGTTAACTAACAAAATATTCATTCCGTCAATAAAATTAAATTATAAGAAATTTTTTTAGTATGTTTTTGACCATTCAGGGGTTAGGATCATATTCTTTTATGTAAATATTTTTTTTAAGATTATATCTTTAAAATTTAAAAATTTAAATTTAAGTTTAAATTATATTTATAAGGGAAATTTATGATTAAATTTATTAAAAGGGAATGTGTTTACCACGTGTCACCACGCGGATGGATTTCAGGCGCAAATCTCGCAGCTTGGTCCTGCGAGATTTCCGCCACGCGTCACGTTCCAGTTCGATGCCCTCATTAAATCTTGCAGCTCAAAACTGTGAGATTTGGTCCAGCGCTCGTCACGCGTCACCTGCCCGCTGTTTCTCTCGTTACCACGCATCGAAGTCAGAGCGGCCCATGGTTTTAAATCTTGCAGCATGAAGCTGCGAGATTACGTGAGCATTATTTTGGGAAAAATTTTCCTAATCAGGATGTTATTTTATATTTTATTTCTTTTTAATTATCAAACGGGAAAAAACTCCATAAGGCTTGGTGAACTCCTCCTTTCTGCCCTGTCCCATCAAATTTAGACAAATATCTAGATTGACCGCAGTTGGTAGTACTGGTACTAATTCTTCTGACAGACTTATCTCCTTTCTTTTTTTCTTTTTTTTTTTTAAATTTCGCCGGGTGTCCATGACCGTCAACGACGTTCATTTTACGGTCCACCGCACCGGTCATGACTAATCTCACACCATGTAGCGGTGGCCCCACACACACCACAGAGGGGTAAATTCAACCTCTGAACTGATTCGGCATATGACCTTGCTATCTTTTCAGCCTCTACTGTTATTTTCACAGCAGATTCGGCCATTAAGAAAACTTTGGTCGTCCATAACCATGACTCCTCATGCAGATGCCTCTATAATGAATGGAGAATTCCATTAGTCATTATTTTATAAAACACATGCCCAATGTACAAATAAAGAAAGTTAACCAAGAAGGATGGAGCTTCTATCCCAAAGTGGTAGGGGTTAAAATTTTGAGGCTCTTTCAAAGCGATTTCTAAAGATCTCCAAGTGACGGCTTAATGATAACAGATTTCCATTTTTCTTCTGCACAACTTGACGGCTAGCAGAGCTCCCATCCTTACCCCATTATAGGTTAAAAGGGAGTTTTTTTTCCCACTTTATTATTATTTTAAAATAATATATTAAATAATACCTTATTCGGTAAAATTATTTCCGTAATGATGCTTTCATAATCTTGCTACTTGATCCAGCGAGATTTAAACAAATTTCGTTGAATCAAGCAGTGAGATTTAAACGATAAGGGAATTCGTGTGTAACGCGAGGCAGGCATGGGCATTTGCATGGACGTGTTCTCCTCTCTCTCCATTTCATTCTCAGTTTCTTCTGTCTCTGTTTATTTACTCTCTGTTTTCTCTCTCATGACTTCAAACAATGCCGCCAATAAGCTCCTAACAATCCCCTGTTATGACTCCTCCAACACCACCTTCGTCCAAGCCGACCCCACCACCTTATCCGCCGTCATGCAGAGGCTCACCGGCGCCACCGCAGACGACCCATCTGTCGAAAATCTCCCTGTCATCGTCCTGGTGAGGTGCAGCCAAACCAGCCGTAGGAGAAATGGGTCCTCGTCGGCCGCCCTTCAAGCTCCATGAGCGGCGGTAGAGCGTGTGAAATCTAGAGATCAAGCACAAGAGCTTTTTGGGATTCGGCTTTGTTTCTGACAGAAATGAAAGTCGATTGTTTGCAACAACTAATATGGTCCTAAAATTTATATTTATTTTTCATGTATTTCAAGGCTACAACACCTCAGAAAGATTGAGGAACAGATTTTCAATAGGGTGGCGGTGGGCTGGGGGGGGGGGGGGGTGGGGGGGTGTACAGCAGTGGCACTAGAGTTTGCTAATGAATGAACTCTTGAGTCTTCGTCTTTCATGGCTTCCAAAGGGAGGGTGGCGGTGGGCTGAGAAAACAGAACTCTTGTTCACATTTCAGTATATTTTAATTCATCTCAATAAGATATTCTCATCATTTTTTTGCACATTTCATCATCTCATAATAGTATATATCATGTTTCATGTGTTTCAATATTTCTCAATAAAACATATCTTCATTTCATAATCATTTTCCTGTAAACATATCGATGTTTCAAATATCAGTATTTCTAAAAAAATACTCATTAATATTTAACACTTTTCATCACCTCTTGTATTTCAAAAACCAAAACACCACAATTCAATAAAAATTATATGCCACACAACTTTATCTGATATTCATATCATAATAATTTTAAACAAAATATCATATACTCATTTTCACGTATCAACTAAATCAGTAGTTCTCAAAATAATTGTAATAATTTATTTTCCTTACTTGGTTTACTGAGAGGTCTAAAAACATCTAAATTCCTGCGCCTCATAGCGTTCAAAAATCCAAAACCCTAAAATTCACATTTTGCCTAAGCTAATCAATTCAACTCCTAGAATAATAATAATTTTAATATTTTTTAGACCCACACACTCCAAGTAGCCAATTAAACTTTAACCATAATTAACGTATATATTTCCGTTATTCTATCATAACCTTGGAGTGGTGTTTAAGAAATCCAAATTAAAAATCTGCTCTAACTAACATGACGAGGTTTGGAACTAGAACCTCGTGGTGGTGTCCAATTGTCGATTTGGCCGGAGATTTAGGGAAAAATTGAGAAAAGAGTGAGAGGTTACCTTACCCCAGGAGTGGTGTTCACGTCGTTCTTACAACAAATTCATTCTGGTGACAATGTTGGTGGTGGAGAATGAAATCCAGGGATACATTTCATCTTTGGATCGGCGTTCGTTTGATCGAGAAAATTAAGGAGAGAGGGAGAGGAGACGTGAGGAAAACGGAACTCTTGTTCACATTTCAGTATATTTTAATTCATCTCAATAAATATATTCTCATCATTTTTTGTGCATATTTCATCATCTCATAATAGTATATATCATGTTTCATGTGTTTCAATATTTTTCAATAAAACATGTCTTCATTTCATAATCATTTTCCTGTAAACATATCGATGTTTCAAATATCAGTATTTCTCAAAAAATACTCATTAATATTTAACACTTTTCATCACCTTGTATTTAAAAAACCAAAACACCACAATTCAATATAAATCATATGCCACACAACTTTATCTGATATTCATATCATAATAATTTCAGACAAAATATCATATACTCATTTTCACATATTAATTAAATCATTAGTTCTCAAAATAATTGTAATAATTTATTTTCCTTACTTGATTTACTGAGAGGTCTAAAAATATCTAAATTCCTGCGCCTCACAGCGTTCAAAACTCCCAAACCCTAAAATTCACATTTTCCCTAAGCTAATCAATTCAACTCCTAGAATAATAATTATTTTAATATTTTTTAGACCCACACACTCCAAAATAGCCAATTAAACTTTAACCATAATTAACGTATATATTTTCGTTATTCTATCATAACCTTGGAGTGGTGTTTAGGAAATCCAAATTAAAAATTTGCTCTAACTAACATGACGAGGTTTGGAACTAGGATCTCGTGGTGGTGTCCAATTGTCGATTTGGCTGGAGATTTAGGGAAAAATTGAGGAAAGAGTGAGAGGTTACCTTACCCCAGGAGTGGTGTCCACATCGCTCTTACAACAAATCCATTCCAGTGAAAATGTTGGTGGTGGAGAATGAAATCCAGGGATACCTTTCATTTTTGGATCGGCGTTCGTTTGATCGAGAAAATTAAGGAAAGAGGGAGAGAAGACGTGAGGAGCGAGAGACGAGAGAGTGAGAGACAGAGAGAAAGAGAGCTTAACTTTCAATATTATATTATATTATATTATATTATTATATTAATATATTATATTATATTATTTAATTAATAATAATTAATAATTAATTAATTTTCCCTTGCATTCATACACGTACATACACACATCTTACATATTCTCTCATACACACACTCAGATGCGTGCATGTATTTAAGCACAGCTTACATATATATTCTCAATGCACAACTCAAATGCATGTACACTCTCACACACACATCTCACATATTCTCACTCAGATGCATGCGTGCGCATCTTACATATTCTTACATACATTCACTCACATGCATGCATACACATACACACATCTCACACTGGGTCGGCTCTTCACAATATGGGGTCTTAGGCAAATGATTTAATTAATGACCCTTAATATTTTTTTAAATTTTTATTTTTATTTAAAATTAATTTTTCTAACTTTTTGAATTACAAAATCACTAATTAAAGTTTTATATTCAAGATTTTCAAGTATTTCTTTTTCTATTGATAACATAGCAAATCCATCCATCTTGCTCATTTATATTTTACTTAGAACTAAAAATAAATTTATCAAGAGCTCCCTTTTGAGATGATACTAATTCTTCTATTTTTTTTCCTTTATTTTTCATATCCGGATTCATATTTTTCTCGTTGATATAGTTAAATTTCAAAATTAACACTATAAAGTGACAAATTATGTAAATAAATAAAAATAAATTTAATAAATCTATAGAAATAGTAGATTGAAATAATATAACCTGATTATTATTATTATTGCAAATCGATCGGCTTGTTGGATACAACGCTCTAACCTCAAAGCTTCTAAAATCTAAGAAAAAATAGAAAAAAAAAATCAGAGTGAAAATAATAGAAAAATAATGTACAAACATTGAAATCAAAATTAGAGTTGAAGAAAATTACAGAGAATTGGAGGCCCGAAGATGATGAACACAATAGTTGGAGCAAAAATCATAGAGAGACCAAGAGATGAGAGTGAGAGAGTGAGAGAGATGAAAAAAAATTTTTAGAGAGACTAAGAGAGAGAGATGGGAGTAATAGATAATTTGAAATACAATAAAATTGTTAGTTGGGAAGTATAAGACTTGAAAAAAAAAAAGAATTAAATTATATTTATTTTATATTTTAAAATATAATTTCATTTATTTGTTAGTTGGGAAGTCAATTATGAGAATAGAGCATAATAAATAATATTAATATTATTTAATTAAAAAAAATTTGGGGCCCAAAAATTATATTATTATATTAAAAAAAATTGAGAGTCCCCAAAAATTTGGGGCCCTAGGCGGGTGCTTCAATGGCCTAAAGGCAGAGCCGCCCCTGCGCTAGACTGATCGAAAAAGGGTGGATTGGAGGCGCAAGTGGAGAGGTAAGGAAGACAGGGAGAAAAAATGGAAAAATCCGCAATGAAGACAATGAAAAAATAAGAAAAAAGGGAGGAGGACGGTCGACCATGGCGTTCCAACCAGGTGCCAGCCGCTGGAACTTGCAAGAGGGAGAAGACCAGGGGAAAGAGAATAAAATAGCATCGTCGGCGCGAGTGGAACGACCATAACAGCGCCAACTGGGTCAATCCGGGTTGACCCGGGTCCACTCGGTTTGATCCAACCAGTCTGACCAGTCTTGAACCGCCCGGTTTCTTTATTTTAAAATTTGATTTTTAGTTTATTTTTTAAATAGTGAAAATTGGGAATAGTAAAAAAAAAGTCGAAAAAAAATACTTAAGAATCAATAAAAAATAAATAAAAATTATTTGAGTTATTTTGACTTAGATAACAAAAAAAAATGAAAAAAAAATACTAAAAATAAATAAAATGGAGAAAAAATTTTCAAAAATTCTAGAGAATTGCAAAGCAATGTTTGAAAATTTTTAGAAATTTCTTAAAATTTTTTGGAAAACTTGGAAATATTTAAAATCTCTTTTTGTTTAAACTTGATAAATATGTTTGATTATTATTTGGATATATTCTATTTTTATGTATATGTGTTCTAATGATTAAATAAAGGGTAAAGAGTTATTTCATACTTTACATATATTAGTTCCGATGGGGTTTATCGAATAAGATCGCCTCCTCTGGAGTTTTTACTAGGCATTCTTAAATCACATCTTATATTATATATTTTTAAATATTCTTTAAATTTATTTATTTTTTAAGGAGTTAATTAAGACCATTAGATTCAATTTAAAGATAATTCATTATTAATTATGCACCATTCGTCGAATGGGTGTGTAGGGGGTGTTAGTACCTTCTTCTTGTATAACTAAACTTTCAATTCCAACTATAGTAAATACAAATCAAGGCAACTAGTTCCTTAGCTTAAGATTAGTTTAAAGACTAATCAAAAAATAATAATTAGGTGAACTAATCAGACATAAGAAAATAACAGGTTAGTGACGACTCCATTGAACTTTTAATATTATTATTCTTTGTCATTTTGCACCCTTCTCCGCGACATTGCGACACAACCAAACGCATCAGATGATATAAACTTAAATTTCTGGATCATGTAAATAGAAAACAAATTGGACATTATCCAACATAGAAAACTTTGCAATGAGCAACATGTTGCCACTAAACTCATCCTTTTTTTTTTTGTTTTTTTATTATATAGGAACTCCAGCCACCAACAAGCCCTTCGGACCCAACATTGACTTCACACTTGGCAAATAGGAATAGAATGGAATTAGATAGAAAGGAGTTAAATTTTTTCACTTTTTCACTTTTATTTCATTTTATTTCGCTAACCAGACATGACGTCAAAAAACATATAATCGTTATAAAAACGGGGCGGGAGTTTAGAGGTGCATAGCATGATTTGATTTGTTTCCAAATTGCATGCACAATGCGTGTCTTTATGTATGAAAAATTCTCTTCATTTTAATTATTAACAATTAAAGAAATTGTCACACGATATGACAAAAAATATAACAATTAGAAATACTTATACTCATTCATATTCTATTTAATATGTGTGTCGTCAAAATTCTTTCTCATACCTATATTTGTTGAGAATTCCACTTGTAAGTTTGTCCTAATTGGAAAAAAAGTGAGTAAATGATGGGTGCTTAT
Organism: Malania oleifera; assembly: GCF_029873635.1. Classification (NCBI taxonomy): domain Eukaryota; kingdom Viridiplantae; phylum Streptophyta; class Magnoliopsida; order Santalales; family Ximeniaceae; genus Malania; species Malania oleifera. Next base: position 33,262,320 of record NC_080427.1, on the reverse strand, counting down.
GTTAGCACCAAATCCGAAAATGGGCCCCAGGGTGTGATTTAGTAACCCAACTTGTCCCTGTATCATACAATCATCCATGATATTACACAATATAAGGGTCTGACCCCGTAGGGTTCATGTATACCCCATACACCATCACATACACAGAGTCTATACATCATAACACCATACCAGAGTCTATACAACATTAGGATCTAATCCCATGATACAAAACGTACTCCCGGGTGTCTACATGACCCAAAATGACAACCCGACCATAGTTCAATACTTACACAAGTACTTAGACAATGCTAACCAACAACCACACTCTCAAAACGCTAGGACGCTAGTGTCGGTTACTCAAAGGACCTAAAAAATATTTGTATAATAGGGGTGAGACACTTCTCAGTAAGGGAGAATCAGGTTATATTAGTGTGTGGCACATGAGTGTTATTTCAACAGTTAAACATAAATATTTCACAATTCTAGTATTTTCACAATACAGTTCCAGTATACATCTCACAAAACACCTCAGTCTAGTGTCGTCACACTCTTCAGCCTAAGCCAGCCGCATGACACGGTGCCCTCGGTAACCTGGCTTAGCATAAGTCCTCACAGCGTTGAACCAGTGCAAACATGGCGCAAACTCACACCCTTCGGTGACCAACCGGAATCATAGGTGGTTTTTCACACCCTCGACCTCAAGCCAGATATCTGAGCCTATGGTAGTTAACCAACTCGGCCGCCTACAGTATTATTCCGGCATGCCTCATATCTCAGCCTTTGATAGTTAACCGGCACACTTCGATTGTCCTAGGCCTTTGGTATTATTCTGACTTGGCATTTTCACAAAACCTGGAACAATTTGGAACTCTCATTCCTATATCTCATTTCAATTACTCACAGCCTATGGTAGTTAACCATGACACTTTTTTCACAAAACACATCATTCAATACAACAACTTATTCCACACTTATTTGGGTAAACAAACAATCTCATATTAGATACTCCGAAAATATAGTTTAACATAATTAAAGGTACGGTCATCTCTATATTACAATTTAATCATATATATAATTTTCCAACAGAAACGGAGATGATACCCAAAACCCCTAATTTTTCCAAAAACTATAACCCAAAAATCCCATCATTTCATCCGATAGATTTTCCCAAATAAGTAACCAAAATATCCATAGAACCGTAAACCATAGTTTTACCAATTCAGATTTCGCAAATAACTGATATAAACAGAAACCCTTTACCTTTCCCCAAAAACCCGAAACGCGAACTAAATGGCTCCAAAACTGCGAACCAAGTTCCCAAAATCTAAAAAACGAAAAACATAATTTCAATATAATCCTATTTACTATAGATCTATCGAACCGAAAACTAAATCAGACCCTTACCTCGATTTTGGGATAAAACCCAAAATCCTCAAAATGAAGATCTAATCCGCTATAACTATAGAAATTCTCCTCCTGATCCTCGTAGCAACGTCGGATCGTTGATTTGGGTAACACATGTAAGAACCTGAACTGTGATATATAGGTTTATTATGTAAAAGAGGGGCAAAAATGGAATTTGCACAGACTTTGTCGACGAGGCTATAATTCGTTGATGAAGGTAAAAGCCTTTTCGTCGACGAAATTCAGAGGTTCGTCGACAAGGAAAACCCGAGGGGTTTGGAAAATTTAAATATCAGGGTTCGTCGACGAAGTCGCTGTCTCGTCGACGAAATTCTTGAAGACTTCATCAACAAAGACACCAATTCGTCGAGGAAGCCTCTCGGGTCAAAGGTCTTTATAAGGATATTTTTGGTTGCTTCTTGGCTAAGTTATGGTTTCTCTCTCTCTCTCTCTCTCTCTCTCTCTCTCCTCGATTGCTTCATCGTTTGTCGCCTGAATCGCAAATCCAAAGTTATTGCGAGGATCAGTGAAGGATTCTCTATGTTTCTAGCGGATCGGAATCTCGTTTTGGAAGATTTCGGGTTTCGGACTAAAATCGAGGTAAGACTCGGTTTTCATTTCTGATTCAATATATGTGTAGTAGTACGGATTGTAAGCATGTACTGTACTGTGGTTTGTAGGTTTTGGAGTCTCGGTTCGTAGTTTTGAGGACCGTAAAGTTTGTAGTTGGAATTCGGGTTAAGGTAAAGGGATTCTGTTTATATCAATTCATTTTTGAAATTAGGATCGGTAAGCTTGTAGGCTACGATCGTATGTATGTTTTGACGACTTATTTGTGAAAATTTATTGGGTAAAAATGCGGGATTTTTGGGTTACAGTTTTTTAGGAAAATTGAGGATTTCGAATATCATCTCTACTTTAATTGGAAAACTGTTTGTTACATTGAAACTGTATTATTGAGGTGACTGTAATCCATATTTACATAAACTGTATACTTGAAATTGTAATTGATATGATTTGCCGTAAACCAAATAAGTGTGGTATGTATGGATGTATGTATTTGTTCCAAGTATTTGTAAAACAGCTATATGGCAGCCAATTACCATACGCTAAAATGTATAGGGACGTAAGTTCCAAAATGATTCCAGGTTTTGTGAAATCGGCTATGTGGCGGCTAATTACCGTACACCGAAACAGCTACGTGGCGGCTAATTACCATACACTGTGCCATGGATCAGTTAACTACCGTAGGCAAGAGTGTCCGGCTTTATATCCGAGGGTGTGAAATATCACCAGTCTAATTCCGGTTGGTCACCGAAGTGGTGTGAGCTATATGCTACATCGTATGAAGCAATGGATTTACTGTGGGCCTAGGTCATCGCAACGTAGTTTTGCATGTGGCAATGTAATCGTGGTGAGACTAGGTGACCTTATGTAGTTGCGTATGTAGTAATGTAATCACTATTGGGCCTGAGTCGTAGATCTTCGTAGTTGCATGTGTAGTAATGTAATCGCTGTGAGACTAGGTGACCTAGCGTAGTTGCGTAGGTAGCAATGTAATCGCTGTGAGACGTGGTGACCTTGTGTAGTTGCGAAACTGGTGTGACGACACTGACCGTATGTATGTATGTATGTATGTATGTTTTGGGTATCATCTGAATTGGAATGGTTTTTGTGAAAATACTGGAACTGTATGGAACCGTATGTATATGTATGAAAATGTACGAATTGTTTCAAAATATATCGCATTTTATAGTGTTATGAAAGATATAAAATAACACTGGTATGCCACACACTGATATAAACTTTTTTTTTTCCTTAGTGAGAGGCGTCTCACCCCGAATGTACGTACAATGTTTTCAAGTCCCTCAGGTAGCGATAAGTAGCATCCTAGCGTCCGAAAACGAGGGGTGTCGTTTAGCTAATATTAGTGCCTGATAGGTACGAGTTTTTTTGTAATCAAGTTGTCGTGATGGATTTTTTAGACGCTCGTAGTATATATAGTATTTATAGGGATGTATATCCTTGTATGGTATAAACTCTAGTATGGTACCGTTTATGTATAGAAAGACTATTTTCCGCTGCGTATTTTGATGAGTATGGATGTTTATGTGTATGTAAATGAGACATCCGTTCACCCCACGGGGTCGAACCCTCTTTGTATGTGGTATCATGTATGTTTTAATTGGTACAGAGACAGGTTAGGTTACTAAATTCATTCCCGGGTCCCATTTTCGGGTTCGGGGCGTGACAACTTGGTATCAGAGCTAACTAGGTTGTTAGGTCTTGTAGACTTGGTTAGGAGTATTGATGTGTACATACCAGAGTATAGGATGTAGGAAATGAGTTGTGTTGGTTGAGGGTTGTTCTGTTACCAGATCAGGATTTGTCAGCGGTATTCCGTATTTTTCCTAGGATGACGATTCCAGTAAAGGCAGGGTAGACCATTGATGGATTTGTGTCGGTGTGACGGGGCAGTCTTAGACCTGTGAGAGTAATAGTTGACATGATTAAGCCTATGATTGTGTTAACTATGTATGATGTAGGAATTCTAACTGATTCCTATTCTATTTTTAGAATGGAGCCCAATGATAATAACATGGAAAGTGGCTTCGAGGAGATGGCAAGCAATGAGTCTCCTTTTGTGTCTCGTGGTTTGGCGAGACAGGTGATTCGAGAGATAGGACGGAGTGTTAGGAGATGTGAGATTTCTCCTACTGATGCGGGGTATACCATCGAGAGGTTCACACACATGCACCCTCCGACATTTACTAAAGGACTAGATCCGATTATGGTAGAGGACTGGGTCGAGAAGACCGAGAGGATTTTAGAAGTTCTCCATTGCACTGAGAAGCAGAAGGTTTTGTACGCCACCTTCCAGCTGACTGGGGAGGCAGGGCGATGGTGGACAGCAGTGAGCTTGCTGGAGAGGCAGAGGGCTGGTCCATCTAGTATGACGTGGGGCCGCTCCAAGGAGGTATTTTTCGAAAGATACTTTTCGTGTCTCCACACGGGATGCTAAGGCAGATGAGTTTTCGGGCCTGACGCAAGGAACTTTGACGGTGCAGAGGTATGCTTCCAGATATATCGAGTTATCACGATTTGCACCATACTTGGTTCCGAATGAGCACGAGAAGGCTCGGAGGTTCGAGAAGGGTTTGAGGAAAGACATCCACCGTCTTGTGGGGATGTTGCAGATCCGTGAGTTCTCTGTCCTGGTGGATAAAACCACCATAGTTGAGACTGACCATCGGGGAGATGAGATAGTGCAAGTTCAGGGGAAGAGGCCAGTATCTTATGGTCCTCAGAGTGGTCCTCAGCAAAGTAAGTGGAAGAAGAAGAAGAATTACAGCTCTGGTTATCAGTAGAACACCAAGCGACCGAGCCCTCAGGGGGATCTATCCTTCGTACTATGTGTTAAGTGACGTAAATGGCACGAGGGCGAGTGTTGGCCATTTTGGGGTGTTTGCTACAATTGTGGCAAGTTGGGTCACATGGCAAAGAGTTTCCAAGAATCTTGGAAGGATATGCCTACACAAGGCCAGAATCGTGGGAGTAATCAGATGCCTCGAGGGAACTACCAGGCAACCAGGACTCTGGCGAGAGTATATTCACTTACTCCAGCAGATGCGGAACACGCTGGGAACATGGTGACAGGTACCATGTTATTTCTTTCGTATAAAGCTGTTGTTTTATTTGATTATGGGGCAACCCATTCATTCATATCTGCGAGTTTTGTGAAGTTGTGTGAGGTGAAAACCTGTGTGATGAATGAGATGTTGTCTGTGAGTACGCCAACTGGGAGTGTAACAATTTATAGTAAGATGTTAGGAAATTGCCCAGTTGTGATTCATGAGAGGCTGCCACCGACAAATCTAGTAGTATACGACATGTCAGGTTTTAACGTCATACTGGGAATGGATTGGTTGTTCTCCAGCTATGTGGTAATTGATTGTCGTAAAAAGGTAGTAGTGTTCAGACCTCCTGGGAAGTAAGAGTATGAGTTTGTAGGATCGTGTGTGTGTTTGAAACCACAGATTTTATCGGCATTACAGGCGAGGAGGTTACTCTTAGATGGTTGTCAGGGGTACCTAGCTTGCATGAAGGAACCGCCGCGGGGTGAGTTGAAACTCGAGGATATTCGGGTGGTCAACGAGTTTCCAGATGTGTTTTCAGATGACTTACCCGGTTTACCTTCGGATTGTGAGGTGGAGTTTGCGATAGAATTGTTGCTTGGCAAGGCACCGATCTCTAAAGCTTCGTACCGGATGGCTCCAACAGAACTTTGAGAGTTGAAGGAGCAGTTACAGGAATTACTAAACCAAGGTTTTATTAGACCGAGTGTTTCGCCTTGGGGAGCTCTAGTATTATTTGTGAAGAAGAAGGACGGGTGGATGCATATGTGCATTGACTACCGTAAGATCAACAAAGTGACGGTGAAGAACCGTTATCCTTTGCTTTGTATAGATGATCTTTTTGACCAGTTGCAGGAAACTCAGGTCTTTTAGAAGATCGACCTACGCTCGGGGTATCATCAGGTGAGGGTTAGAGCGGAGGATGTAGCAAATACTACTTTCCGAACCAGATATGGTCACTATGAGTTTTTGGTCATGTTGTTTGGGTTGACCAATGCGCCGGCAGTGTTCATGGATCTGATGAACAAGGTTTTCCATGAGTACTTAGATCGATTCATAGTGGTGTTAATTGATGACATTATGGTATACTCGAGGAGTATGGAAGAGAATGTGGAACATTTGAGGTTGGTACTACAGATTCTGTGGAAGAAGAAGTTGTATGCTAAGCTAAAGAAGTGTGAGTTCTAGTTGAATCAGGTTGCGTTCTTAGGCCATGTGGTGTCTGAGGGTGGTATCTCTGTTGATCCTAGAAAAATCGAAGCTGTGGTTGACTGGGCTAGACCGAAGAATGTGCAGGAGGTTCGAAGTTTTCTAGAACTGGTAGGTTACTATCGTCGGTTCATGGAGGGATTCTTTAAATTGTCTCGACTTCTGACACGATTGACTAAGTGAAGTTTGACTGGACTAGTGATTGCGAGCAGTGATTTCTTAAGTTGAAGCACCGACTGATTACTGCTCCAGTATTAATCATTCCTTCGGGGGATGGGGATTTTGTGATTTATAGCAACGTGTCTCCTGAAGGGTTTGGGGTGTGTGCTTATGCAACAGGGTAAAGTGGTAGCTTATGCTTCACGACAACTTAAGGAGTATGAGAAGAATTACCCTATGCATGATTTAGAATTGGCTACTGTTGTTTATGCCCTTAAGATTTGGTGAGACTACCTGTACGGTGTTCAGTGTGAGATTTTCACTAACCACAAAATCCTCATGTACTTTTTCACACAGAAGGAGCTGAATATGGGGCAAAGGCGGTAGTTGGAGTTGATTAAGGACTACGATTGCACGATCAGTTATCACCCGGGAAAGGCTAATGTGGTAGCAGATGTGTTGAGTCGAAAGTCAGAACATGCAGCAGTATCTGCAGTTGTAACTCAGCATCATATTAGACGGGATCTGGAAAGCCTTGGTGCGAAGTTGGTCTCTAGTGATCATCAGGCTTTTGTTGCTAGCTTGGTAATCCAACCGACCTTGTTTGAGCGTATTAAAGTTGCGCAGGCTAATGATGCAGAGTTAACTGAGATTGTGGAGAAAGTGTAGTAGGGTTTGGCTGCGGATTTTAACATCTCTGATAGAGGTGAGTTAAGGTTTGGGAACAGGCAGTGTGTTCCAAATGACGATGAGATTAGAAGGACGATTTTAGAGGAAACATATCGTTCTTTGTATACGGTACATCCAAGTAGTACGAAGATGTATCGAGATTTGCGCGAGTCTTTCTGGTGGAGTGGTATGAAGAGGGATATTGCCCGGTTTGTGGAACAGTGTCTGACGTGTCAGCAGGTGAAAGCTGAACATTAGAGGCCGGCAGGCTCATTGCAGCCTTTGCCTATCCCGGTGTGGAAGTGGGAGCACATTTCCATGGACTTTGTTACCTGATTACCGACAGCACTTCACGAGCAGAATGCTATTTGAGTGATTGTAAACAGGTTGAATAAATCTGCTTACTTTGTACCGAAAAAGGTTAGCTATCCTTTGAGTAGGCTATCTGATATGTACGTGCATAAGATTGCGAGAATGCATGGGGTACTGGTGTCCATCATTTCAGATCGGGATCCGAGGTTTACTTCTCGATTTCGGAAGAGCTTACAGGAAGCACTAGGAATGAAGCTTACTTTCAGTACAACGTTCCACCCCCAGACTGATGGATAGTCGGAGAGGATGATACAAATCTTGGAAGATATGTTACAGGCTTGTGTATTGGACTTCGGTGGTAGTCGGATTCAGTTTCTACCACTAGTGGAGTTTGCCTATAACAACAGCTTTTAGGCTAGTATAGGGATGACACCGTTCGAGGCTTTGTATGGTCGAGGTGTCGATCCTCTTTGTCTTGGGATTATGTTAGTGAACGTCCGTTTTAGGACCTGAACTCTTTCAACAGCGTCTCAAGAAGGTCGTTGATCTGGGATAGGATTTACATACCATTGGTCGATTCGTAGAAGACTTTACGCGGCAAATTTCGCCGCCGTGCGTTGGCGTTCGAGGTAGGGGTAAAGTATTCCTATGAATCGCTCCAATGAAGGAAGTGATGAATTCGAAGGAAGGGCAAGTTGATCCCGAGGTATATTGGACCATGCGGTCATGGAGCGGTTGGTCCTAGTGGGTCCGGTAGCCTACAAGTTTGCACTACCCCTAGCACTCTCTAGGTCCGGTATCCATGCTGAGAAGGATGCTGTTTGGATCCAGCTCATTTATCAGTATGTGAGTTGTAAATTGAGGATACGTAGTGTATAGTGAGATAACCTATTCAGGTCTGACAAAACATAAAGTTTACAGAAGCTTCGTGCCAAGAATACCAATTGGTAAGGTATTAATGGCGAAACCACGAGGTTGAGAAAGCTCTTGGGACGGAAAAACAGAAATACGCCGAAAGTATCCGCATTTTCCTGAGTAGTAGTTGGATTAGCCCGGTGGTATGAGTATTCTATAAACTCTGTTATCATATTCGTAGTAGTATTGGTGTTAGTCCCCTCTGGTGGGTCTGGTTAGTATTGTAAGCTCCCGAGGGCCGTTAGTATGTGACCACGGTATTCCTCTGCCATACGTGGAGGGAATGTTGTAGGTATTATCTAACGGGGGCTGCGTATAAATGGCCGCCGTATTCTCTAGAGCATGTATGTATGTATCGTAATGGGGTTGCGTACAAATGACCGCCTAATTCTCTAGAGCATGTATGTATGTATCATAACGGGGCTGTGTATAAATGGCCGTCATATTCTCTAGAGTGAGTATATATGTATCGTAAAAGGACTGTGTATAGATAGTCACTGTTTCCCTTAGAGTAGTTATGTATGTATAAGTATGAATGTGGATGTAAGAGAGATTGGCAAATTTCGCGGACAAATTTTTGTAGGAGGGGAGGTTGTACGAACTCGAAGCGTGCTATAATGGGTTTAAATTATGTAAAAGAGGGGTAAAAAGGAATTGCAACAACTTCGGCCGACGAGGCCCCTAATTCGCGACGAGTATAAGGCAGTTTTCGTCGATGATTTAGAGGTTCGTCGATGGAAAGCCGAGGGTTTGGAAATTTAAATATCAAGGGTTCATCGACGAAAATGCGCTAATCGTCCTCGTCCAACGAAATTCCTGAAGACTTCGTTGATGAAGACGCAATTCGTCGACGTCCTCTCGGTTCAAAGGTCTTTATAAGGATTTTTGGTGCTTCTTGCGCTAAGTTGTGGTTTTCCTCTCTCTCTCTCCTCTCTCCTCGACTCCTCCATCCGCTCCTCGTGCTCATCACCGTCTCCCCCTCGTCTCTCTCTCAGTTTTCATCCTCTGTCTCCCTCGCTCCGTCTGCTCTCTCCCTTCTTCTCGTCTCTCTCTCTGCTCTCTTCTCCTCTCTCTCTCTAGTCTCTCTCCGTTCTCGTCCTCTTGCTCACTCCCCCTACTCTCTGCAACTTTCCTCCTCCGTCGGCGTCTCCTCCTGCGTACTCTTCCTGTGTCTCTTCTGGATCGTCTTCTCTCGCTCTCCGCTCCCTCAGGCTCTCTCTGTCTCCTCCATGTCTCTCCCTACGCTCTCATCTCAGCTGCCGAGGATCCGGTGCCCCTCGTTCTCTCGCGGCCCCTGCGCCCATCTCTCAGTCCTCGACGTCATCGTCGTGGGAAGTCACATCTCATCTCGTCACGGGGGCGCATCTCTCCTGAATCGCTCTAGGGTCTCTCCTCTCATCTCTCTCGGTCGTCGTCTCCCTCTCCATTACTATCTCGCCTCTGGTCTCAGCTCTAGTGCTCAGTCTCTCTCTTCGTCGGGCTCTTCCGGATTCCTCGTCTCTCTCGTCAGGATCCCTCGGTTTCATCTCGGTCTCGGCTCTCATGGTCCGGAGGCGGGTCTCTCTCTCTCTCTCTCCCGTTTGCTGTCATCGTTTCCCTGAATCGCAAATCCAAAGTTATTGCAAGGATCAGTGAAGGATTCTTTATGTTTCTAGCAGATTGGAATCTCGTTTTGGAAGATTTCGGGTTTCGGGCTAAAATCGAGGTAAGACTCGGTTTTCATTTCTGATTCAGTATATGTGTAGTAGTACGGATTGTAAGCATGTACTGTACTGTGGTTTGTAGGTTTTGGAGTCTCGGTTCGTAGTTTTGAGGACCGTAAAGTTCGTAGTTGGAATTCGGGTTAAGGTAAGGGGATTCTGTTTATATCAATTCATTTTTGAAATCAGGATCGGTAAGCTTGTAGGCTACGATCGTATGTATGTTTTGACTACTTATTTGCGAAAATCTATCGGGTAAAAATGCGGAATTTTCGGGTTACAGTTTTTTGGGAAAATTGAGGATTTCGGATATCATCTTTACTTTAATTGGAAAACTTTTTGTTACGTTGAAACTGTATTATTGAGGTGACCGTAATCCATATTTACATAAACTATATACTTGAAATTGTAATTAATATGATTTTCCGTAAACCAAATAAGTGTGGTATGTATGGATGTATATATTTGTTCCAAGTATTTGTAAAACAGCTATGTGGCGGCTAATTACCATACGCGAAAATGTATAGGGACGTGAGTTCCAAAATGATTCCAGGTTTTGTGAAATCGGCTATGTGGCGACTAATTACCGTACGCCGAAACAACTATGTGACGACTAATCACCGTACGCTGTGCCATGGATCGGTTAACTACCGTAGGCAAGAGTGTTCGGCTCTATATCTGAGGGTGTGAAATATCACCAGTCTAATTCCGGTTGGTCACCGAAGTGGTGTGAGCTATATGCTACATCGTATGAAGCAATGGATTCACTATGGGCCTAGGACATCGCAGCGTAGTTTTGCATGTGGCAATGTAATCGTGGTGAGACTAGGTGACCTTGTGTAGTTGCATATGTAGCAATGTAATCATTATTGGGCCTGAGTCGTAGATCTTCGTAGTTGCATGTGTAGTAATGTAATCGTTGTGAGACTAGGTGACCTAGCGTAGTTGCGTAGGTAGCAATGTAGTCGCTGTGAGACGAGTTGACCTTGTGTAGTTACGAAACTGGTGTGATGACACTGACCGTATGTATGTATGTATGTATGTATGTATGTATGTTTTGGGTATCGTATGAACTGGAATGGTTTTTGTGAAAATACTGGAACTGTGTGGAACTGTATGTATATGTATGAAACTGTACAAATTGTTTCAAACTGTATCGTATTTTATAGTGTTATGAAGTATGTAAAATAACACTGGTATGCCACACACTAATATAAACTGTTTTCTTCCTTACTGAGAGGTGTCTCACCCCGAATGTACGCACAATGTTTTCAGGTCCCTCGGGTAGCGGTAAGTAACATCCTAGCGTTCGGAAGCGAGGGGTGTCGTTTAGCTACTACTAGTGCCTGATAGGTATGAGTTTTTTTTGTAACCGGGTTGTCGTGATGGATTTTGTAGACGCCCGTAGTATGTATGTTATTTATAGGGATGTATACCTTGTATGGTGTAGACTCTGGTATGGTACCGTTTATGTATAGAAAGACTATTTTTCGCTGCGTATTTTGATGAGTATGGATGTTTATGTGTATGTAAATGGGACATTCGTTCACCCCACGGGGTCGAACCCTCTTTGTATGTGGTATCATGTATGTTTTAATTGGTACAGAGACCAGTTAGGTTACTAAATTCACCTTCGGGTTCCATTTCCGGGTTCGGGGCGTGACAACACATGACTCAAAAACTTAGAGAGAGAGAGAGAGAGAGAGAGAGAGAGAGAGAGAGGATTTTTGGTTTTTAAGCAACTAAGCAAGTGAATAAGATATTTATAAACCTTTGACCTGACCAGACTTGTTGATGAAGTGGAGCACTCATCGACAAGCAGAAGAAGGGCATTTGTTGACAACGACGTGGCCTCATCGACGAGCCTGAAATTTCAGAATTCCCCAATCTCTCGGTACTCACTAGTCAACGAACTTCTAAATCTCACCGACGAGCCACATAAGAGACTTCATCGACGAGAGAAGGAGCCTCATCGATGAGTCCTGCTATTTTCACCCTTTTAAATTTTCCTTCCATTTTCTTATTTCTTTATCCAAAATTCCCAAGTTAGGTTCTTACAACCTCCCCTCCTTACAAAATTTCGTCCTCAAAATTTGCAATCCCTCTCTCGTTAACTTACCAATATAACCAACACACACTCGACTCTAGGAAAAGCTAGCAGCCACGCACGCAGCAGCCCCGTCCCAAATTTATTACATACCCTCACTTATGGCAGAGGAATACCGTGGTTACATACACAGTGTCTCGGGAATTCACAATATCGCAAAACCCTCCCCAAAACTAACCACACATTATCACTCAAAACAAAAGAGTATCACATACCTATCTAATCAACTTTGCAACTCTATTCCTCAGAACAATTGTGGATATTTTTGGCGTATATCCGTCTCTAATTCCCAAGAAGGCTCCTCAACCGCGTGATTCCACCACAACACCTTCACTAACGGTATCTCCTTAGTATGCAGCTTCTAAACTTTCTGGTCCAAAAGCTGAACAGGTATCTCCTCATACGCCAAAGCATCCCCAATCTCCAAAGATTCATAACTAATCACATGTGACGGATTCAAAACGTACCTCCTCAACATAGATATGTGGAACACATCGTGGATCCTAGAGCGCGTTGGGGGTAGTGCAATCATGTAGGCCACTGGACCCACTCGCTCAAGCACCTCTAGTGGTCCAATATACCTCGGGCTCAACTTGTCCTTCTTCCTGAACCTCATCACTCATTTCATCAGAGTGATCCTCAGGAATATCTTACCCCCCACCTCAAATTTCAACTCCTAACGACGAACATCTGCGTAACTCTTCTATCAGCTTTGAGCTGATTTAATTCTATCCTCGATCAATATGACCTTTTCAGAAGCCCGTTGTACAAGTTTAGGACCCAATATCTTCCATTCACCTACCTCATCCCAATACAGAGGAGACCGATACCTTTGACCATACAACGCTTCAAACGGTACCATCCCGATACTAGCTTGAAAGCTATTGTTATAGGCGAACTCCACTAATGATAGAAACCGAATCCAACTACCGCCGAAGTCTAACACACAAGCCTGTAACATATCCTCCAAGATTTTGTATCATCCTTTCTGATTGTGCGTTAGTCTAGGGGTGGAACATTGTATTGAAAGTACGCTTCGTCCCCAATGCTTCCTGTAAGATCTTCTAGAATCGAGAAGTAAATCTTAGGTTTCGATCTGAAACAATAGACATCGATACCCCGTGCATTTTGACTATCTCTTGCAGGTATAGGTTTGCTAGTCTACTCAAAGGGTAACTAACCCTCATCGGCACAAAGTGAGCTGATTTAGTCAACCTGTCCACGATCACCCATATTGCGTTCTGCCCATGAAGTGCTGGTGGTAACTCGATGACAAAGTCCATGGAGATATGCTCCCATTTCCACTCCGGAATGCTCAATGGTTGCAATGGCCCTACTAGCCTTTGGTGTTCAGCCTTTACTTTGTGACACGTCAGACATTGCTCCACAAATTAAGCAATCTCCCTTTTCATGCCACTCCACCAAAAAGATTCGTGCAAATCCCGATACACCTTCATGCTACCCGGATGTACCGTATACAAAGAATGATGCACCTCTTCCAGAATCGTCCTCCTTATCCCCTCATCGTTTGGAACACATAGTCTGTTTCCAAACCTTAACACAACTCCCTCTAAAATGTTAAAATCTGCAGCCAATCCCTGCTGCACTTTCTCTACAACCTCCACTAACTCCCCATCATTAGCCTAGGCAGCTTTAATCCTCTCAAATAATGTCGACTGGATCACTAAGCTAGCACAAAAGCTTGGTGATTACCATCCACCAATTCCACGCCAAGACTCTCCAAATCCCGTCTGATATGATGTTGACCCACTACTGCAAACATTGAGGCATGCTCTGACTTCCGACTCAATGCATGAGCTACCACATTAGCTTTCCTCGAATGATAGCTAATGGTGTAATTGTAGTCCTTGATCAGTTCAAGCCACCTCCTCTGCCTCATGTTCAACTCCTTCTGCGTGAAAAAGTATTTGGGGCTCTTGTAGTCTGTGAAGATCTCACATTGTTCACCGTACAAGTAGTGTCTCTAGATCTTTAGCACATACACCACTGCCGCCAACTCCAGATCCTACGTAGGGTAATTCTTATCATACTCCTTGAGTTTCCGAGAAGCATAATTAATTACTTTTCCTCGTTGCATCAGCATGCATCCCAAACCCTTCAGAGATGCGTCGTTGTAAATCAAAAAACCACCATCCCTAGATGGGATGGTTAAAACCGGAGCAGTGAAAAGTTGGTGTTTCAACTCCTGGAAACTCTACTCGCAATCATTGGTCCAAACAAATTTCACTTCCTTCCTCGTTAACCGTGTCAAAGGATAAGATAATTTAGAGAATTCCTTCACAAACTGTCAGTAGTACCCAACCAGTCCTAAGAAACTCCGAACATCCTGCACACTCTTTGGTTTCACCCAGTCAACCACTACTTCTATCTTACTTGGATCAACTAAGATACCACCTCCTAACACGACGTGGTTAGAAATATGACCTGCTTCAACCAAAACTCATATTTCTTCAGCTTAGCATACAACTTCCTTTCCCGCAGTATCTGAAGCACCAACCTCAGATGGTTTTCATGCTCTTCCGAACTCCTCGAGTATACCATAATATCGTCAATGAATACCACTACGAACTGATCCAGATATTCATGGAAAACCCTGTTCATTAGGTCCATAAATACCATAAGAGCGTTAGTCAACCCAAATGGTATGACCAAAAACTCATAGTGACCGTATCTGGTTTGGAAAGCAATCTTCGCAACATCCTCAGTCTTAACTTTCACCTGATGATACCCTAATCGTAGATCAATCTTCGAAAAGACCTACGTTCCCTGAGCTGGTCAAATGGATCATTTATATGAGGCAACGGGTATCGGTTCTTCACTGTTACCTTGTTAATCTCATGGTAATCAATGCACATTCTCATTGACCCATATTTCTTCTTTACAAACAATACTGGAGCTCCCCAGGGCAAAACACTGGGTCTAATAAAGCTCTTATCCAGTAGTTCCTACAACTGCTCCTTCAACTCTTTAAATTCAGCTGGAGCCATCCGATATGAAGCTTTAGAAATTGGTGCCTTGCCTGGCAGTAATTTAATAGCAAACTCCACTTCACGATCAGGAGGTAAACCGAGTAAGTCTTTCGGGAATACATCCGAAAATTCGTTAACCACTCGGATATCCTCAAGCTTTAAATCATCTCGAGGTGGTTCCTTCACAAAAGCTAGGTACCCTTGACACCCGTCCAAGAGTAACCTTCTCGCCTGCATTGCCGATAGAATCTATGGCATTGAATGCACATATGATCCTACGAACTCATATGAACACCACCACTTTCCTACGACAGTCATTCACAGCAAAACTGAAGGATAACCAACCCATCCCCAGTATAACGTCAAATCCAAACATATCATATACTACCAGATTCTCCGGTAGATACCTTCCCTAAATTACCACTGGGCAGTTCGCTAACATCTTCCTATAGATCACCACACTCTCAGACGGTGTAGCCACAGACATCCCCTCATCCATCACTTGGGTTTCAATCTCACATAGTTTCACAAAGTTTGCAGATATAAAGGAGTGGGTTGCTCCTGATCGAATAAGACAACAACTTTATTTGAAAGCAGTAACATGGTACTTGTCACCACATTGCCAGCATGCTCTATATCGGCTAGAGTAAGCAAGTACACTCTCGCCTGAGCTGTGTTTCCCTGAAATTTTTCCTAAGGTGCCTGATCCTTTCCACTGTTCTGACTTGGTGCAGGTGTATCATTCATCTGCATATGACAATCTCGGATCCTATGGCCCGATTTGCCACAGTGGTAACAGCTACCCCTAAACGGCTGGCATTCTCCATCATGCCATTTGTTGCACCTGGTACAACGTGCGTGAAATCGGTTTCCCTATGGACCCCATGATTTCGTACCCTGGCGATTACCTGAACAGTAGTTCCTCTTCTTCCACTGTCCCTAATGAGAACCAGAAGGCATTAACCTCTTCTTCTGATGTTGTACCACCTCATCCTCCAGGAGACCAGCCTCGACCACGACGACTTTATCCACCAAAATAGGAAACTCCCAAATCTACAACATTCCCGCTAGCCTATGAATATCCTTCCTCAGACCCTTCTCGAACCTCTGAGTCTTCTCATAGTCCTTCGAGATCAAATATGGCGCAAAGTGAGACAACTCGATGTATCTAGCTGCGTAACTCTGCACTGTTAGCCAGGAAGTATTTTTCAAGGAATACCTCCTTAAAACGGCTCCATGACATCCCTGATGAATCGGCTCTCTGCTCCTCAAGCAAACTCACAACCATCCACCACTTCTCGGTTTCTCCTGCCAGCTGAAACGTGGCATAGAGAACTTTTTGTTTGTTAGTGCAATGCGGAACTTTCAGTATCTTTTCTGTCTTCTGCACCCAATTCTTTGCCATAATCAGGTCGGATCCTCCAGTAAACATCGGAGGATGCATGCGGGTGAACTTCTCAATGGTGTAACCCGCAGCCGTAAGCGGACACTCCTATCCCCTAACACTTCGCCCAATCTCTTGCATGATTTGTTTGGTCAAACCTCGAGGCACGGAAGGAGACCCTTCACTCGTAGTCCCCTCCGAGCTACTATCCTAGTTGCTATCTTTGGGTTCCATTCTGAAAAATAGGATAAGAATAGATTAACATTCCTATATCATAGCACCATTAACACAATCATTATAGAATAATCATGTTAACTCCTAAACTCTCGGGTTCAGGTCTGCCCTACCGCACAAACACGAAACCATCAATGGTTTGCCGTGATTTTACTAAAATAGTCATTCTAGGAAAAACACAGAATACCGTCAATAAATCCCTGTCTAGCTACAAGACAACCCTCGACCTACTTTACCCATTCTATACATCCTATACTCTGGTATGTTCATATAATCATGCCTAACCAAATCTATAAGACCTAACAATCTCGTTAGCTCTGATACCAAGTTGTCACGCCCCAAACTCATAAATGGGCTCAGGGTGTGATTTAGTAACCTAACTTGTCCCTGTATCATACAATCATCCATGATACTACACAATATAAGGGTCCAACCCCGTATGGGTCATGTATACCCCATATACCATCATATACACAATATACGCAGCAAAATTATTCAACCTATTACATCATAACACCATACCAGAGTCTATACAAAACCAGGATCTAGTTCCATAATACAAAACATACTCTCGGGTGTCTAGATAACCCAAAATGACAACTCGGCCATAATTCAGTACTTACACAAGTACTTAGACAATGCTAACCAACAACCACTCTCCCGAAACGCTAGGACACTAGTGTTGACTACTCGAAGAACCTGAAAAACATTTGTATAATAGGGGTGAGACACTTCTCAGTAAGGGAGAATCATGTTATATCAGTGTGTGGCACATGAGTGTTATTTCAACAGTAAAACATAAACATTTCACAATTCCAGTATTTTCACAATACAGTTCTAGTATACATCTCACAAAACACCTCAGTCTAGTGTTGTCACACTCTTCGACCTAAGCTGGCCGCACGACACGACGTTCTCAGTAACCTGGCGTAGCATAAGCCCCCACAGCGTTGAACTGGTGCAAACATAGCGCTAACTCACACCCTTCGTTGACCAACCGAAATCATAGGTGGTATTTCACACCCTCAGCCTCAAGCCGGATATCTGAGCCTGCGGTAGTTAACCGACTCAGCCACCTACGATATTATTCTAGCACACCTCATATCTCAGCCTTCGGTAGTTAACCGGCACGCTTCGATTGTCCTAGGCCTTCGATATTATTCTGACTCAGCATTTTCAAAAAACCTGGAACAATTTGGAACTTCAGTTCCTATATCTCATTTCAATTACTCACAGCTTACGGTAGTTAATTGGCACGTTCACATCATTCAATAACAGTTCATTCCACACTTATTTGGGTAAACAAATAATCTCATATTAAATACTCCGAAAATACAGTTTAACATAATTAAAGGTATGGTCATCTCTATATTACAATTTAATCATATATATAATTTTCCAACAAAACTGAAGATAATACTCGAGATCCCCAAATTTCCCAAAAACTGTAACCCGAAAATCCCATCATTTCACCCAATAGATTTTCCCAAATAAGTAACCGAAACATTCGTAGAATCGCAAACCATAGTTTTACCAATTCAGATTTTGCAAATAATTGACATAAATAGAAACCCCTGATCTTTTCCCAAAAACCTGAAACACGAACTAAAAGGCTCCAAAACAGCGAACCGAGTTCCCAAAACCTAAAAATCGAAGAACATAACTTTAATATAATCCTATTTATTACAAATCTACCAAATTGAAAACTAAATTAGACCCTTACCTCAATTTTGGGATAAAACCTGAAAATCCTCAAAACGAAGATTTGATCTGCCATAATTGTAGAAATTCTCCTCTTGGCCCACGTAGCAACATCGAATCGTTGATTCGCATAACACACGACCTAAAAACTTAAAAAGAGAGAGAGAGAATCTCCTTTGAGATTTAGAGAGAGAGAGAGAGAGAGAGAGAGAGAGAGAGAGAGAGGATTTTTGGTTTCTTAGCAACTAAGCAAGTGAATAAAATATTTACGAACCTTTGACCTGGCTAGACTCGTCGATGAGTAGAAGAAGGGCGTTCGTCGACGACAGCATGACCTCATCGACGAGCTTGAGATTTCAAAAATTCCCAAAATCTTTCGGTACTCACTCGTCGACAAAACTCTGAATCTCACCAAAGAGCCACAGAAGAGACTTCGTCGACAAGAGAAGGAGCCTCGTAGACAAGCCCTACTGTTTTCACCTTTTTAAATTTTCCTTCCCTTTTCTTATTTCTTTAATTCAAAATTCTCAGGTTGGATTCTTACAACTTGTATACATGGTGTTACCCAAAACCCAATTGGCTTAAACTTTTAGGTCAAGTTGGTGCTCATCCATGTGCATCAAGTACACCTATGGACTCCTCCGGTTCTAACAAGTCGTATCAGAGCGGACGGTTCAAAACTTTGGTTGTGGGAATGTGTGACCGAGGCTAAGAATGATCATCTAAGCTACCAAGATGGATCCAATATGGGTCAAGATGTAGGGAGGTAGGATTGGTTTGGAGATGACTTCCGTTCAAGGGAGAGTTGTTGGAACTCACAAGTGAGGGAGAAATTGTTGAGAATTCTACTTGTGAGTTTGTCCCACATTGGAAAAAGTGAGTAAATGATGGGTACTTATATATATGGTGTAACCCAAGACCCAATAGGCTTAAACTTTTGGGTCAAGTTGGTATTTACCCATGTGTATCAAGCACACTTATGGATTCTTCCGGTACTAACAATATTTACATTCATGTTTTATAGTTAAATTCTGACTCTTTTTTAAATAGATCCATTTGGAAAAATAGGACTACTTGGCTATGAATGCAAATATTCAGCTCAATGAAATTATTTGCTATTCCAAATGTGCCAACTCATCGTGAAAAGTGTTCTCTTTTTTTAATTTTATAAGAATTTACCCTTCAAATTGTCAAGTAAAAACAAAATTAATCATATTTTTTATCGGTCAAAGATAGTAATAGAAATATAAATAATAGAGTTGTACCAATTTAGAAGGCTAGTTATCCTACTCAAATCTTCTGCAAAATATTGTACAAAAATGTGTAAAACTCTTAGTTATATCTAGGAGTAAGCATAATTCGGTTAAAATTGATAAATTCAATTGGTTCAATTTGATTAAAAATTCATTCAGTTCGATTTGGTTTTCATTTTCATTGAATTTCAATTTTTGGTTTTCAGTTTAATTTTTGGGTTCGGTTAACTGAGTAGTATAAATTAATAATAAATAATTATATATATATTATATATTAAAATATTTTATATATTGTATATATACTAAACTTTTATTTATTAATTATATATTATATATATTAAAATTTTATATATTCTATTTATATTATATATATATATGTTAAAAATCTATATTTTATATATATTAAAATATTAAATAGGTTAAAATTGGTTAACCAATTTAATCAAAATTCGATTTAGTCAGTTTTGAGTTTGATTAATATGGAATTTCGTGGACAGGAGGCAGCCATGTCCCCCGTCCTTGACCAAATGGGCGGCTCTTAATTCTCTAAACCCAACTCTCCGGTGCTATGGTGGTAGTGTCCATCCTCTATACCTCTTCTTTGTTTTGTTTGGTGAAATCATGCTTGGAGATAATTAATTGATATTAAAGTTTGTGTTTCGTTTTCTAATAGGATTTTTTTTATAGGATGAAAAATGTTTAACTGAATTTGCTTGGAAGAAGTTGAACTTTGATAACTCCAACAGGAACCCCGAAAAATACCTGCGGTGCTCACATAGATCCTGAATTAAAAATTCTAATTTCATGTAATTACTCCTGAATAAAATATTATTTTAATATTTCCTAAACCCATAAATTTTGAATAAATAAATATACCCTTAAATATAGTCAAATTACCAAATTTCTCAAATCTCACTCTCGCTTTGGAGTGGAGTCTAGAAAACCCCAATTGAAACTTTACTTATGTCAAAATGACGATGATTATTATTATGTCAAACCTGTTGGCATAGTTCAAGAAATCAAGTAAATGATTATTATTTTATACTTCTTTTCTCACTTTTTCTATATAAATTATTTTATTTTATACTTATTTTCTCACTTTTTCTTTCTCATTCATAAATCATTTTCAATATACCATTTGGCGAGAGGGGGAAAAGATTATTATGAGGATGATAATGATACAAAATTTACTATTTTTTTACATACTCACAAGAGATGCATTAATTAACAATTTGAAAAATACTAACTTAGGAAAATATTTTATTTTGACAATATTAGTAATGTGATATTTATGTTCTATATTTTTCAACTTCAACCTTCTTTCTTTTCTAGCTATTTTATATTTGTATTATTCGTATGTCTTATGTGTCTAATAGACTAATGGAATGTATAATGTATTTTATTTTATTAATTAGTTTAACTCACATAAGAATTTATCATAGATAAGAACAATGAGAAGTATAAATATGTACACGCGTAATTTTTCTATCAGTGGTGGTTTAAAACAAATGTAAACTTGTTACCCTTACAAAAAGACTTAGTTACTCGAACTAAAGGATTCAAAATACACTAAAACTCTTTCTAAGAAGGTTAAAAGCTTAAAACATGCAAGTACGCTAATATACACAAGGTTGTGCGTGCTTCAAAAAAATTGATGGCCGTTACACCCACTTCTTGTTATGTAACAGCCGCTACTCCAGCTTCCCGCTTCCCGTTACCGTTACCGTTACACTTCCCACTACTGCGATTTAAAACCATGCCCTGCACACACCACCTTTCCCCCTTTTCAGGCGATGTTCTCACAAGTAAAACCCTATCATTTGCTCCCCTTCACGTGCTCAATCCTCATTCTTCTTTCCCTTTCGATGCCATGTCCCTTTCCTCCATTTCCCATCTCCCCAAAGCTCCCGAACCATGACACACCACCCATACCCCCACTGCCCGAGACCTCACCTCCGGCCACCCACCTATGCATACCACCATTGCCTAGTCACCTCCCCCACGTACCCCCATCTTTTCCCCTTCCTTTTAGGTTATTTTGTTCATTCTTTTTTCTCCTATAAAAGAGAGGCCCTCGGCCATTCTTTGGGGACTCTCTCTCACCTCCTGGCCATTCTTTGGGATTTTCGTCTTGGCTAACCCTTGCTTCTCTCTCTCTCTCTCTTGTTCCCTAATATCCCAAAAGCTACTTTGAAGAATCGATTCATCAAAAAACACAGAATTGAGCTTCTTCTTCTGCCTTGTTGTGAGACACTCCCACTCTCACTCTCTCTTTGTGTGTGTGTGTGTGTGTGTATTTCAGGTGGTTGGTATGTATTCTGTGGGTGGGTGAATGCTCTATTGTGTGCATATTTGCCTGCATGCTGCATGCATGGGTTTTGATGTTCATGCATGCATGTGGATTGTGAAGCATGTGTCTGCTGGTATGTATTGTTAGTGCACGCATATGTGCGTGTGTTGTAGGTGTTCCCATGAATGTACATGCATGAGTATATGTGGGTGTGTGTATGAGTACTACATGCATGCATGGAAATGAGGATAGGTAAGCGAATGAGTGCATGGTATGCATGAGATGCGTGTGTGGCATGCATAAGTATGTATACCTGTTATTATGTATGGATATTTATGAATAAACAAGTGTGTGGTGAATCAGTGCCTGCATGGGTGAATGGATTATGCTTATATGTGCTGGGGCAATGTATGCGTGTGCATGAATGGAGGATTTTTTCTTGCATAAATGTGAGTGGCAGTGTTTGCATGCATGTGAAAATGACAGTGTATATATGATGCATGTATGCATAGGGTCATCCTTGGAATGTGGTTATGTTTATATTTGTATGGCTGGTACATGTATGTGCATGCTTGCGAGTATAGGTGAAAGTGATAGATATGTGTGTGTAGGCATGTATTGGTGTGTGTGTGTATGCATGATTATGTATGTATGGATGAAGGGGTGTATTTGTATATGCATGCATATGGATGTATAGAAATGTGAGTATGCCTAGGTGAGTTTAAATATGTATGTTTATACATAATTAATGCACATGCATGTATGTGTGTGTATTTAAATTGGTGAATGCAGGGTTTATGTCATTATGTGGTTATGCGTAGGTCAGCCGTACTATAGACGCGATATGTGATATGATATTTGATCTAACCGGGTCGGCCAACCGCAGTTAGATCCAGCCTTCGGGCCGCACAACCTTGACCATGGGGGGAAGCATGGTGTGGATAAAAAGATCATCAGGGTGGCCATGAGTTACAGACGCGATGTTGGTATTTGATACCGAGGATACTCATGAGCCGGAAAGTAAAATGGAAACGAAAAGTGAAAGAATGATAAAATTGGCTAAAATGAGAAATGAAAGAAAGAATGGAAATTGAGAAATAGAGAATGATAAAATTGAGAAATGGAACCGTGTGAGTTAATAATATAAATATTTGAGGCAAAGTGAATCTCTCCGCCTGAGGGCTTACTGAGTAAGGTGAGTGCCTTGATAGGTATCAGATGTGATCATACCTGACTGCATAACGTGTTAGGGCAGAGGGAAGTTACCTGTATGGGTGGGTAATCTTCCCTATTCTCAGGAACTTCGCGGATAATTATGTGTTGGAAATCATTGAATTTGAAAAATGATTTTTAAGCTTATAAAAACTTGGGTTGTATATTTATATGGTTATAAGAATGTGTATATCAGTGTATTTTCTCAGATGAAATGATGATTTTAAAAGTAAAGTGTATTATAATTGAACTCATGTGACCACACACTATAAATAATTTATTCCTTTTTACTGAAATGTGTCTCACCCAAATTATCTAAATTTTTCAGAGGACAGAGATAGGCCAGGCGATAGAGCTCCGTGACCATTGGGAGCTGAGACCCTGACACACAGGGTGAGTTTCTGGACTAGGGGAGGTGTAATTCCCCTAGTGTTTAGTAGTTTTGAGTTTGTGATAATGATGTATATGTGTGTATGTAGGTACTCTGTATATTGTATTCTAAATGATATAAATACACAGTCTTCCGCTATTAGGTTTTATAAATAAAATGACTTTTTACCCGGTACCCAATGTGGGTTAGGTCGTACAAATGTTAGTAGGATTGTTGACGTAACCGATTTGTGAATGTTATTGATGACGTGTAAATTATTTATTATTATTGAAAAAAAAATTGTACAAAAATCGGGGTGTCACAATATATATTAAAATTTTATATATTATATTTATATTATTTAAATTATATATATATATATATATATTAAAAATCTATATTTTATATATTTTAAAATATTAAATAGGTTAAAATTGGTTAACCGATTTAATCAAAATTCGATTCAGTTAGTTTTGAGTTTGGTTAAATATGGAATTTCGGTCAGTTCGATTAATGAGTTTTTTTATTAAAATTTTTTAATTAATCCAGTTAATTAACCGAATTCACAGAACCACCAAATGCTCACCCGTAGTTATATCAAACATAGTGTACCAAACATGTCCTCATTGGATTCTTTTTTTATATATATAAATAACTAACAATTCTATTACATTTTATGAGTATGTGATTTGATGCATCTAGGCACTTATAAGGATAGGGCACGTATCTGAATGTAGGACCCACTCCTATGAATGCCTAGAATACACCAACACCACACATTTTGACGTTCTAAGCATTTCTCAAATGATAAAGTACCTTTAACACACAACATAACAACTACTAACACAATAACAATACTACAATAAGCATTCCTCTCTTTTTGCTCCAATCTTGTGGCTTGATGCTGGTTAAGCTTGAACTGGTTTTGAGTTTACTCAACGTGATTTTCTCTCCGATGGAGGCCTGAGACTCTATGAAGATTGGTGCTGGTTTATGCTTGAGTTTTTTCGAAGTATGACCTGATTCTTTTCTTCATGGGTTTCTTTCCGATGGAGGCTTGATTTTTATTTTAAGGCACACAACTTTTAGTGCCTTATTAGTTACTATGTTTTATTGTTTTATTATGCTTATTTTAATTTTGATGGCTTTAAGCCCTGGGGATGCCCACGTTGAGTCTATTGCATTTTTGTTGATTGGGAGACTAAGTCTCCCTCCTCTCGGGTATATGCCTAGTTTCTAAACATATCCATTTTGGTCATTATAATTTATCATTTACTTATAAAAAAAAAACCATAGTAGCAAGAAATTTCGGAAAATTTTTATAATTTATTACTCAAAAGAGTTCAAAAATTTTTGGTACATTTGATCCCTTTCAAAGGAAGGATCCTCATGCACCATGCTTTTTCTTTTGTATAGACCAAACAGTTTATTGTATAAGATTGTCAAAAGCTTGGGTAGCGACCTAAGCCAAGCCCACTTTTTTGGACTTCTGTCATCTATTGTGAGTGTGTGTTTTGAGGGAGATAAGTTTTGAGTCACAGCTTTGTCAAGGCCTATCTTAAAAGTCTCAGATAAGGCTGCCAACCAGTAGACCTTAAGATAAAATTTGCATCCTTAATTTTGGGGGTCCATTGTTTATTATTATTCTTTTTGAAAAAATGATTTTTTTGTATAATTATTTAAGAATTGAAAATAAAAAATGACTTCTTCTTTTTTTTTTTTCATTAATATGGACTTGTTAAGTTATACTAAATTTTTTGAAAAAAATATGAAATTTTTTCCCCCAACTAATATTGTATTTAGAAGTATAAATTTTGAGTTTTTATATTTTAGTTTGTATGAGTTTACAAAATATAGTATTTATTTAAAATTTTTAATGAAATAAAATAATTTATCTAAAATTTATGCTTTATTTTATCAAAATGTTCGTACTCAAACATAATATTTGAATCCCCAACTTCAAAATATTGAGCATGATGAGTCACGAGGTGATGTTTGGATTCGACGACTCACAACTGAGTTCCTCCCAACTCCAAATTATAAGTGTACAACCATCACAATCCCATATCGGACATGTATTAGAAAAGAACTCTTAAATTTATAAGGATGATTTGAACTTTATCCGTGTGAGACACCTTTTATAAGATAAATCCGTGAGATCAACAGGCAATATCAAACAATACTTTATCGAAGTTGGGTTCAAAACCATTAAATCTGGACCTTTCAGAAAGATGCCAGTGATTAGATAGGAAAGAATATCATAGTTCCATACCACACGTGGACTACAAGAAACTCATAAGGCTAACGAGCCAATATGAACAATATCTCACGGGTGAATTTGGATCAAGAATTTTGATTGGAAAAAGAAAAGAAAAGGTAAATAAGAAGGAAACTCATTTTCCACTTTATTTTTCCTCCATACTAAACCCTATTAAGAACAAAAATTTATTTTTTCATATAGTTATATTTTTAAAAAAAAAAAATAACGCAAATGATGTGTAAAATCAAATATTTTTTATCCATTGATTTGATATATTTTTTATTTTATTTTTACTTTCTTTAATAACTAAATATAAAAATAAAAAATATATATTTCTTCATACTTTTCTCTCATTTTTTAAATATTTTTTAAGTTTCAAACGTAGCCGATGGAGGTGGACCAAGACTATTACAACAACCTACTTGACTAGAGAAGTATTACCCCCATGCCCATGCCCATGCCCATGCCCGTGCCCGTACCCGTACCCGAATACACATCCATGTCCAAATACCCATTGAATATTCAGCAATTTGGGTGGGGGTAGAGAAAGGCGGCAAAAGAAGGATGGTATATGCGACCCCATGGTAATATCATTACTGCCCAAACCCAAATGTCCAGTCGACAGTTGTCGTCATCCTTTTGTTTTTCGGTTGGCCCTGAGATTTCCGTGTGCCCCCAACTGTTTCCGCGTGCGGCTGCCCATTCAATATATTCAATATTGGCTCAACAACTGATGCACACTTGCTGCTTTCCCTGCCGCGCGCCCCCTGAATTAGTGTTTTTCCCGTTTTAACCCTTTATTTTTTAAATATATTAAATAATATTTTTTCTAGAAAAATATTTTTCGGAATAATCCTCACGTAATTTTACTACTTGGAGTAGCGAGATTTAAGCAAATCTCGCTATTTTGAAGTAGCTAGATTTACCACGTGTCATTTTCATAAAAAAAATTATTTAATATATTTTTTAAAAAAATAAAAGTTCGGGAAATAAATTATTCTGTGTAATAAATTATTTTTCGATTTATTACGCAGAATAATTTTTTTAAAATATATATTTTTATATTAAATATAAAGATAAATATATATTTTTTTGAACAAATCTCAAAATTTTAAAATATATATTTTTATATTTTTCTCTAAATCTCAAAAGCACTATCTTCTGTTTAAAATTTTAAATTAAAGCGATTCACATATTATTTTGGATACCACAATTTAATTTTTAAAAATTGCTAACAAATGATCATAGTTTAAATGTCTTGTTGATAATTAGGCGGAATTCTATTTAATAAATAATAAATTAACAAAATATAAAGAGAATTATTTAGAGTTTGAAATGGTTTTTATTTACCGTCCTGCGATAAATCCCCAAAACTGTCACCGGTTTTCTCTCCTCTCCAGAAAATCGTCACCGATTTTTCTCTTTTCTCAGTCAAAAATTTATTTTTTTTAATTTCTTTTATTTATTATATTTTCTGGGTATTTACACTCAATTTTATACCTTTTTTATATATATATATTCAAAATATTTTTAAAAAAAAGCTAAATTTTTATACTTCTTAAAATTTTAAATATTAGAAAATAAAAAATATCTTCCACAACTAAGCAAGTCTTTAATATATTTTTTTTCTTATCTCTTATAATAAAGATAATCTATCTTTACTTTCAATAGTAAATGTATACATAATTATCATATCTTAATCTTCTCTCACTTTTTTTTATTAATTGAACAAAACAATAAATGGAAACACTTACGAAGTAGTCTTAGAAAGAGTATCCCATATAATTAGAATCCACAAATAAATACATTAATTACACAAATCTTTGACTTAAGAATATTTAACCTCAAAAAAGTCAACATACTTTTTTTTTTTGTTTCTTAAAAAGAATCAACTTTTTACTTTGATTTTTTCTATTCATCGATCATAAAAAATCAGTTAATAATTAAAATAAAAAATTATATTTAGGAATTTGAATTCGAGAGTCAAATTTAAATTTGGGTAAAATATTTATTTTTTGTACAAATACATAAAAATCATATTCATAATTTAAATTTCAAACTCTAAATATATATTATTATTTTTAAATATTTTTTAAAAATAAATAATATTTTTGAACATTATATTTTCTGTCCATTTAACAAACTGTCAGTGTATATATATATATATATACTGTGTCAATAATATTTGTTGTGTCGAACTCTAAATAATATTTGTTGTGTCAATATATATATTAATTTCAGGTACAATTAAAATTGGTAATTTAAAATAAAGTTTAAATTTTCAATTTATTATACAATAATTTTTTTTAATATATATTTTTTAAAAATGATAAATTAGGAAATAAATTATTTTGCGTAATAAATTATTTCCTGATTTATTATGCAGAATAATTTATTTTCTGACTTTTTATTTTTTCAAAAAATATATTAAATAATTTTTTTTATGAAAATGACACGTGACAAATCTCATTACTTCAAATAGTGAGATTTGCTTAAATCTCGCTACTTGAAGTAGCGAGATTTGTTTAAATTTCACTACTCCAAGTAGCGAGATTACGTCAAGGTTATTCTAAAAAATATTTTTCTAAAAAAGGTATTATTTCATATATTTAAAAAAGAAATGGATAAAACGGGAAAAAACTCCCTAAATTATAGTTTCCCAAATGCAAATCCCAATCTCTCCCTCCGTCCGTCAGTCTCACTCTGTCCGTCAGTCCACTTACATTGTACAACCATATACTTGATTTTGTGGATTAGTCATTTTTTATATATTTTTTTTATGTTCCCCACACATGAATTAACTTTTATTCATATCATGCTTTGTAAGATAAAGTCAAATTTTTTTTCTATACTTTATTTATTGTGTTCATATTATAGTTGTTTAGTCCAACTTCTGAGTTTGAAATGTTGAACAATATTCTGTATCGGTATGATGGGTTCTAATTAGTGTTGAGAAATATATAATAATTATGATGAATAATACAAAAAGATAAAGAGATAGAATAATAAAAATATTCGAATTTAACAATAGGTTAGGACGTCTCCCATCTACCATCTGGAAACGTTAATCAGGTCCAAGTAGTGCTTGAACTTATCTGTAGTAATAAACTTTGTAATATGTCTGCTGCATTCTCAGAAGTGTGAATTTTCTCAAATAATAGTTTACCAGAAGAAACAAATTCTTCAATCCTGTGAAATTTCACATCTATGTGTTTGGTTCTTGCATGATACACCTAGTTCTTTGCCAAATAAATGACACTCTGACTATCACAATGCAACTGAACTCTACCTTACTGAATACACAACTCCTTGATCAACCTTGTAATCCACAAAGCTTCTTTGGTAGCCTCTGCCACTGCCATAAACTCTAACTCAATAGTAGATAGTGCAACTAGAGAGAGAACCATGGACCTCCAACAAATAGCTCCCCCTCCCCACAAAAGCGAATACATAACCTACGATAGACCTCCTATATGTTGGTATATATGTGTGCAAAACCCACCTTCCACAAGTTGATTGGCACACTTACTTGGCGTATGACTCAGATGAGGTCGAAGTGGTAAACTGCAATGGTACTATGAAGATAAAAGACGTTCCCTTCCGAGACAGGGATTCAGGGGCAGCGCCAACTGGTTGGGGTATGGGGGGCAACGCCCCCCATACGGTGGGGTCCAAGGTGAACGGTGGGCACGGCAGGTGAGCGATGACTACTAGTGTGAACGACGGCCACAATTGGTGAATGACAGCCATAAGTATGAACGACGGCCATGGTAGGTGAGCCACCCATGTGTTTCTTCCACAGACCAAAGACTATAAATAAGATCCCCCCCCCCCCCACCAACTGGAGCAAACACACATCTCAACTGCAAGTTGTGTCCTCTTCTGTTTTTCTATTTGTTGTCATTTCGCCATTAAAGCAACTGAACTTCACCTTATTGAATACCCAACTCCTTGATCAACCTTGTAAACCACAAAACTTCCTTGGTAGCCTCTGCTACTGCTATATACTATAGAGACCTGAACCCGAAAAATAAATAAGAAAGGAAAATTTCAGAAGTGGAAGCAGGCTTCATCAATGAGGTCCATGTCCTCGTCGACAAAGGCCCTTATGTGGTTCGTCGCCGAAATTCAGAGCCTCGTTGACAAAGAAATTCATAACATCTGGAAAATATCAGGCTAGGGTTCGTCGACGAACGACCTTCTATAGCTCGTCAATGAAGGCGCCACTTCGTCGATGAATTTGATCGGGTCAAGAGTCTATAAATAGGATTTTGGTTTGTTTCTTCATTAAGAAAGCTACAACTCTCTCTCTCTCTCTCTCTTCAGTTTTTTCGCCGTTCGTCGCCCGAATTAACGATCGGAAGTTACCACGAGGATTAGGGAAAGAGTATCTACAATCCTAGTGGAGTAGATTCTTGATTTCGGGAAAAAGCTAGGAATCGTGAAACCAAAGGTGTAGTCCCAAGAGGGGGGGGGCGAATTGGGTTATTTAAAAATTCCTTAGTGTCTTTTTAAGAGTTATTAACTTTTTACAATCTTTTAAAGACTTCTTATATTCTTGTTGATTAGGCAATCCACACAAACACTTATTTCTTCTATTCAATCCGTAACAACAACATACACAACCAATTGATTAACTATTCAAGTCAAACAAACATCATACAAGTAATTAATACTAGCTTTGCAATATTTTGCAGTCCTGTATTTGAATGTGCAAGTCTTGTAGTTGGCCTTTGAACTGAAGATTAAAATAATATCCAAACACTTTTTCAAAATCAGAATTTAAATAAACCTTCAGCTAATAGGTTTTGGGTTGTAAACCAATCAACATACTCCCTTACGGTTTCCGCAAAAAATTGATTAACCAATGTACTCCCTTTTGGTTTCCGCAAGCTCAAGAACAAATTAGGCTTTGGTTTATTTAATTTTCAATATGTATTGTTTTTATGATTGAAAGAATTACAACATCCACGCAATTTATATATATATATATATATATATATATATTTACTGGAATTTAAAGAGAGTAAGGGAAGGAGAGTGAAACCGTTGTTTTTACGAGATTCGGTTTACCCCAGCCTACGTCCTCGCCTTAAGTCAACCACCTAAGGATTTCACTATACCCTGTTCCTTCCGGGTGGAACAAAAACCTTTACAATAATCAACCTTTTTTTTAGAAAGAGAAACCTCTCCAAGCAACAACCTATGCTTGGTCCAACGATCCAACAATATCTTGAACTGTCAAAAATATAGTAGAAAAGAATGGATATCTGCATACAAAAATACTCTCAAACACAGAGCAAGCTGTACAAGTTAAATCTTTAATCGTACTTCAAAATCAAAACTAAATAGAAAATGTGAAACTCAAGGTTTAGAAGTCACCAAAGGTTCTTTCTTATTGATATAAGGACTTTTTATGCAAATCATAACCAAAGCCCCTTTTCAATCTAGCAATTTCGTAGAGTTTTCCCCCAGCATGAGTGTGAGCAAGTATGAGCTTTAGGAGAACTTTAGCGTAGAACTCGTGTATTGCCTTTTTGTATTTTTTTTTTTTTTCATTGAGTAAGGGAGGTATTTATAGACATTTTTAAGGAAAAGTTTCCTCATTTAACATGGAGCATTTGGGTAACTTTTCAAAAGATATTAAATTATAAAATCAATTTTAAAAATCTTTCCGTAAGTTTGAAATTCAAAAATCCTCTGCAGAGTCAGTCGGCTGACTCACTCGACTGTGTCACTTTTTGTACTAGTCAGTCTGGTGGACAGGCAGCTGACACCATTCTGTCTCTCAAAAAAATAATTCTGATAAATTGTTAGTCGGCTGACTGAACCACGTTCAAAATTGTCAGTCAGCTGAGTACTGTCAGTCGGCTGGGCGTTTTCAGTTCATCGAGTTAGTCGGTTAGATAGTTAACTTTGCCGAAGATTTCCTGTCAGTCGGCTGACTGAACCACATTAAAAAATGGTCAGTTGGCTGGGTACTATCAGTCGGCTGAATACTTTTAGTTCATTGAGTCAGTCAACTGGGCAGTCCTCTCTTTTCAAATATTTTCTATTTATGATTTCTTTAAAATCTAGTTTACTTGAAAAGTTTAATTATAACTTTTTCAAAAAAAATTTCAAGGGTTTTTCAAGTGCTGGTCTCTAAGTCTTTGTATCTTAAGGAATTTCACATATCTAAATAGTAATAACTTGAAGTACTTACAAATATCCTTCTAAGCATGATCTCCTTAATCACTAAGTCTTGCAGCCTCTTAAGGTTCACCTTTTACTTCAAGATTTGCTTGGCCTTTAAGCTCTTCATTTGTCGTTCATTGCTTCAATATACTGAGAAACTTTCACGTGATTGACATTAATCTCCAGCTTACTTTCATGATTAACCGTGAGTGTTCTTTTACTTAGACCTGAAATAAAGTCACTCAACAACACATGTTAAACCATCCTTCATTTTGTTATCATCAAAACAAGATTGAAAAACCCAGTTAGGCCAATAATCTCCCCCTTTTTATGATGACAAATGAGGAGCAAAAATATGAGTAAGCCTTAAAAAAGACTCCCCCTATATGAGTAAGCCTTAAAAAAGACTTCCCCTTGCAACAAATATCATTTTACTCCCCCTTACAGTATTTGTAGTTTACAATATTTGTAGTTTTAAGACCAATTTCAATATCATACAATATCATGCTCATAATACAATATCATGTAATATTTTTAGTTTCAAGACCAATTTCAATATCATACAATATCATGCTTATCATACAATATCATGCTTATTCAATATCAAATACTTCTCCCTCTTCCTTTTGATACATATCTCATATTCGAATTTTTCAATATCATGCTCAATTTTTGCTCAATACTACTCCCTCTTTTGACATCAATCAAAAAGAGTAAGATATCAAAAAGATTAAGTTCAAATGAAAACACACATCGCAATATATGGCAATATAGTATATATAGTGTGCTTCGATAGTCAAATAGTCATGCATATTTCATAGTTGTCATTCATATTATATGTGTTGTGACATCTCTTTAAATTTACAATTAGGCATATGTTGTACAACATTCATATTTGCGAAGAATACTACAAAAGTCATATTTGTTATTCATAATTCATCATTCTTTCCCTATTTTGACATTAATTCATGAAAAATAGGGAAAAATCATACTACAAGCAATGAGTCATAATACTCCTCCCTGAATTTATTACATTCAGATTTTTTACCAATTATACTTTTTATCATCCCATGCTTCAAATAATGATTCATATTATGTATGTGCTCATGGATACTAGTATGAAATCATTTCAAAATTCATGTTTATAAATCATGTTTAATAATTGTATGCTCAGATTTTCAAAGTATAGTGAGCCATAAATCATTCATATTTTCATTGTATTTTAAGATTTCAAGATACCAATTTCAAGATATACACATGTAGCATATTGCATATCAGATAAGCATGACATCTATAATTATCATGTGCATTGTACTGTACTTCTGCTTGGATTATTGTTATGTTCAAAAAATTTTACCATCATTAAAAAAACAACAAGGGGAAAGAAACAAGTAAAGCAATCAAGCTAAGTGTTGTGTCATATAACATATCAAAGTACAGACCAAAAAAGATATTTAGAGCACACGAAGAGACAAACCCTAGGTCAGTTGATTGACCACTCAAATGACTTGAGTTTTATAAATGAGTCTAGGGTTACTCTTTTAGTTAGTCGACTGACCTCATGGTCAGTTGGCTGACTGCTCTCTGGTTTAGGAAAAATAATTCAGTCAGTCGGCTGACTTCAGAGTCAGTTGGTTTACTAGCCTCTGTTCTAGGAGAAAAACTACTTCAGTCAGTCGGCTGGCTTCAGAGTCAATTGGCTGAATGTAGATTTTTCTTTAAGCTTGTCCTTTTAGTCAGTTTCTCTACTATGTAGTAGACCAAGCTCTCTTTTAATGGTTATGAATTTATCTTTTGAGAGAGGTTTAGTGAAGATATCAGCCCATTGATCATTTGTATTGATAAATTCTAGAATGATGTCTTTTTTTTTAACATGATCTCTTAGGAAGTGATGTCTTATGTCAATGTGCTTGGTTTTTGAGTGAAATAGGATTTTTAGTGTTGACTCTATGAGTCCAATCCGTTTTTGATAATGACAAATCACTTGGTATTTGATCTGTGCATTGAGTTTGTGAACAGGAACTATATCAAGCATGCACGGAAGGATAACTAGTCATGGAAGCCATAGAGTAAAGCATACATATCTTGGCAAGATCCATGGAACTCAAAGAGTATGAGAATCAAGATGCAAGCAACAAAGTTCAAGAACATCTTGGGAATGGGTACTTAGAACTCATGTATTTACATTTTCATATGATTTAATTTGAGGCTCAACATAACTTCGAATGACTTTAGAATTCATGCATTTCATGTATATCATTAGGGGACTTTCATGGACTTAGAAATACTTTTAAATTCATGGAAAATATGTTTTATAAAAGACTTAAGAAGGAAAGTAAAGCAAAATTTTAAATTAGAAAAGAAAAATTCAGAAAATGGGGACTTCGGTTGCCTAAACTCAACCTCAGTTGCTCTTCAAGAGCCTAAAAATTAAGTGTAGTAGCCTGAAGATTAATGGAAAACACAGAACCTGACTGAGGCACTTCGGTCTCCTGAACTTAGGACTTCAGGCGCCTGAACTTGCCACTTCAGGAGCCTGAAGTGTACCTTTGGTGCCTGACCCTGTACTCCAAGTTAAATTTTCAAAGCTTTAAGGGACTTCGGTCGCCTGGACTTCAACTTTAGTCACCAAAACTTGCACAAAAACTTAAAAATTTAATTTTTATTAATAGAATTCGCGAGCTATCTCTTTGATCCAACGGCTGAGATCAATTCTATGGGTAAGACACTATAAAGACTAAATATCTAAACCCTAGTACGTGAGCTAAGACACACAAGAAGAGAAGAACACATCTTATTGAAAGAAAATAGAGAAACTTGTGTTGATTGATATACGATTGCCTGCTCTTCACTCTACATTCATCTACTTTGGGCAAATCTACTCGGAATATCTAAGTTGAACTCAATTACTCATCTAGTTTTTCATTCTAGTATTGAGGTTTGATAAATCATATTTTTGTTAAGAGTTAGTTGGATAAAGTTCTTCTTATAAAATCTGATATACTTGTTGATATCCATTTTTCATAGAGTATATCATTGCAAAATCTACTTTTGAATTCTTGTTAAGAAGTTTATCTTGTGTGTGCATATAGCAAATCATTTCATTAAGAACATTACCACTTGATAAGAGCTTTAGGTATAGATCAAACACTTTTGATTCAAGTGAGATTTCATTCAAAGAGTTGATATTTTCAATAGAACAAATCTACTTATTTGAAGATCATTTATGTTTGTAACTTTATATATATATTGAAGGATATTTTCAGAAAATCATATAGTAAGAGTGTCGATCTTTGGTATTATCATCTTAGAGATACATATACATATACATCAAGTCAAATATTACCTAGATCACATTGAGATTGAAATATCATTGGGATTGAAATATTTTGTGAAATAATTTTTTACAAAGTGGGTGTAACATCTTTGCAATCTACAAAGTTATTTTTTATATTCAAAGATCTAACCTAAGTTCTCCAAAGCATTGAGTTATACAAATATTTTTGGGAGATTTGATAAAAAGGAATTTGTGTATTGAAGCATATCATACATAAACGATTGTATCGTTTCCTACATTCTAAGCTTCAAGTTATATCATATGTTAATGTATTAGCAATTTGAATTGTACTTACGAGCTTTTGTTTGGAAGCATTTTTGAGTGTCTTTATAGATTCTATTGTATTCATGGTTCGGTGTGTGAACTGGGGTTTGAGGAGAGAGTTGTATCTCTTGTAAGCAACAGAGTAGGAGGAAGTTGTACATCTTGTAAGTAACGGATTGTAAGGGAAGCTCCATACCAATTTAAGGAGCATAGGTTTTAGTGAAATCCTTGAGTGGTTGCTCAAGGGGAGGATATAGGACGACTTGGCTGAACCTCATAAAAACTGCGATTGTCTTCTCTCTTCCTTTTACTCTTTACTTTCAGCACTACATTTAAATTGGTTGTATTGCATGTGTAGGTTGAATAATATTGCATACAATTAATTTGGTAGTAAGAACTCATTGTGAAATTGAATTTGTTTTTGTTATAAATCCCTCAAATTGGTTTGCTAAATATACAAGTAGGGATTAAGTGGTAAATAGATTCAAAGAATTTTAAAATACCCAATTTACCCCTCTCTTGAGATTACACCTAATTCAACAATTGGTATCAGATCGGGTTTACATAGACTTAAAAGTTCTTTTGTAAAAGATCACATGACACACGTTGGTGTAACTCCATTCGATGAGGGACACTCATCCACTAGACCACCAATTTTCTATGGTGTAAACTACACCTATTGGAAATGTAGGATGAGCATATATTTATTGAACATAGATTGAAAGGTTTGGAAAATAGTGACTAAGGGAAATCACATTCCCATGAAAGTAATTGATAAGACTAATGTACCTAAAACTGAAGATGAATGTACAGAGGAAGAATGGAAATCAGTACAAATCAATGCTACTACCATGAACTTGCTTTTCTGTGCATTAGATGTAAATGAATTTAATAAGGTAATGACATGTAACTTGGCTAAAGAAATTTGGGAAAAGTTAGAAGTTACATATGAAGGCACTAAGGAAGTCGAGGATAGTAGGATAGACATGCTCACCAGTGAATATGAAGCATTTAAAATGACTGTAGATGAATCTATTCAATCCATGTATACTAGATTCACACACATCATTAACTCTTTAAATGCACTTGGAAAAACTTCCCCTACTTTATGAGTTGATTAGAAAAATACTCAAGGGATTACCTCCAGTATGGGAAGCAAAAGCTACGACAATAGCAAAATGGAGAAATCTCAAGGAGATGTCGGTGGATGAACTCATTGGATCGCTCATCACCTATGAGCAAACAATAAACAAGAGGAAGATTGAGCAAAGCAAAGAAGGTCACTGCACTTTAAGCATCATCAAGCTACTCAAGTGAAGGAAGTGATTCCGAAACAGATGATGAAATGGCCTTACTAACAAAGAAGTTCCTGAAGTCTTTGAAAAAGAATAAGAAGTTCAATAAAAAATTCCAGAACTCAAGATCCGAAAGAGGAGAGTCAAGCATGAAGAAAATGAAGGAGGACCCTCCAACATGCTACAATTATAGAGAAGTTGGAAACATCAAGCCTGAGTGCCCCAAACTAGTGAAAGCCTCAAAGAAAAAGAAGAAGGCGCTGAAAGTTGGTTGGGATACTCACAACACTAGCGGTTCAGAATCTGAATCCAGTGACGATGAAATTGTCAATCTGTGTTTAATGACACATGATGACCTTGAGGTACAATCATCATTTTCATCATCTTCGTATTATTCTAGTGAGTCTGAAAATGAAAATGACTTGATTTCATATGATGAACTGAAACAAGAATACTTATACTCTATTAAAATGCTTGAGAAGAAAACAAAGAAAATTTCTGAGTTAAAAAGAAAAGTCAAATAACTTTCAAATTTGGTTGAATGTCAAAATGAATCTCATGCATCTATAATAAAAGATAAAGATTTGAAAATTGAGTAGTTAGAAAAGGATTTGAAAGATAAATCTGAAATTATTTGTAAATTTACTGAGGGACAACATAATTTTGAAAAACTCCTAAGATTTCAAAGAAATTCCCTAGAAAATGAAGGATTTGGCTTTAATGAGAAGGAAAATATAAAGAATAGACATCTTTACATGGGTTATTTTATAAGAGAGTCAAAGTCATATGTTCCAACTAAAAATTATTATAGAAATACTACATGCTTTAAATGTAGAAGGTTGGGTCACATACAATTCGATTGTCCTTTCAAAAATAAAGATGTCAAAATCAAGAAAGTATGGAAAGTCAAAGGAGAACATAACACTAACCCCCCTGGACCCAAGAAAATCTGGGTATCAAAGCTTGATTGTGTTTTGCAGATATGTTTAAGATCAGCATCCTTAAAAGATAGATGGTATATGGATAGTGGATGCTCACGTCATATGACCGGGGATAAAATGAAATTCACATCCATCACACCCAAGGATGAATGATTTGTTACTTTGGAGATAATGTTGAGGGAAGGATCACAGGTGTAGGTAAAGTTGGTAATAATTCTTCATTAATTATAGATGATGTTTTATTGGTTGAAAGTTTAAAGCACAATTTATTGAGTGTAAGCCAACTATGTGATAAAGGTTACAAAGTTTCTTTTGAACATGACAAGTGCATAGTTGAACACAAAACTGATAATAAGATACTATTCACCGTTGAACGTCATGAAAACGTATATACCATAAGCTTTGATAACTTAACCTCACAGAGTGTGACATGCTTCTCTATTATGAATGAAATTAGCTGGATTTGGCATAGGAGACTAGGACACGCAAAAAAAGATTTAATCTCAAAACTAGTAAAGAAAGGATTAGTTAAAGGACTGCCTAAGACTAAATTTGTGAAAGATAAAATCTGTGATGCATGCCAACTAGGAAAACAAGTAAGAACAAGCTTTAAAAAGAAGAAAGAAATCTCCACTACTAGGCCACTCCAAATGCTACACTTAGACTTATTTGGACCAAACCTAATTCAGAGTTTAGGAGGAAAATCATATGCCTTTGTCATAGTTGATGATTTTTCAAGATATACATGGGTACTATTCTTAGGTCACAAACATGAAGCATGTGAACAATTTATAAACCTGTGCAAGAAAATCCAAAATGAAAAGGGATATACAATCACTAAAATTAGAAGTGATATGGGTAGAGAATTTAAGAATCAAGGCATAGAAGACTATTATAATTCATTAAGAATTGCCCATAATTTTTCAACACCTAGAACACCACAACATAATGGTGTAGTTGAAAGGAAAAATAGGTCTATACAAGAAATGGCCAGAACTATGCTTAATGAACATAAATTACCCAAGTACTTCTGGGCTGAGGCAGTGAATATCGCCTGCTATGTGCTAAATAGAGTTCTAATTAGACCATCACTTAATAAGACTCCGTACGGGTTATGAAATGATCATAGACCAAACATATCATATTTTCATGTCTTTGGCTGCAAGTGTTTTGTTCTTAGAGACAATGAGCATTTAGGAAAATTCGATGTAAAATCTGATAAAGGTATCTTCCTAGGGTATGCCTTAGATAGTAAAGCCTATAGCGTATATAACAAATGAACATTGACGGTTATAGAATCTATTCATGTAGTGTTTGATGAGTCAAATCTCTTCTCCAAAAGAACTGATGAAGATGAAATTGAAATAAACAAAGAATTTGAAGAACTATTTATTGAGAATGATTCAGAAAAGAAAAATGAACTTAAAGAACGATCCACTGAAACTAATCAAATTAAAAATGAGGTTAATGAACCACCTAGAGAATGGAAATACATAAAGAATCATTACATAGATCAAATAATAGGTGAACGATTATGTGGAGTAGCCACTCTATCCTCAGTTAGGAATACGATTTGTCACACTGCATTTCTATCTCAAGAAGAACCTAAGAATGTGAGTGAAGCTATAGAGTATGAATCATGGGTGTTGTCCATGCAAGAAGAGGTAAATCAATTTGAGAGAAACAAAGTATGGACATTAGTTCCCCGACCTGAGGATAAGTCAATCATTGGAACCAAATGGATATATAAGAATAAGAAAGATGGACATGGAGTAGTTGTGAGAAATAAGGCTAGATTAGTAGCTTAGGGATATAATCAAGAAGAAGGTATCGATTTTGAAGAACCCTTTGCACATGTAGTTAGAATGGAAGTCATTCGAATGCTTTTAGCATATGCAGCTTTTAAGGATTTCAAGCTATATCAAATGAACGTCAAGAGCTCTTTTTTAAGTGGTTACATAAATGAGGAAGTGTATATAGAACAACCCCCAGGTTTTGAAAACCATAAGAATCTAGATCTTGTTTATAAACTGACAAAAGCCTTGTATGGTTTAAAACAAGCTCCAAGAGCTTGGTATGAAAGGCTAAGCGGTTTTCTATTAGAAAATGGATTTATAAGAGGAAAGATAGATATAACTTTGTTCACAAAGTCTAAGAAAGAAGATATTCTCCTGGTGCAAGTATATGTTCACAAAGTCTAAGAAAGAAGATATTCTCCTAGTGCAAGTATATGTAGATGACATCATATTTGGCGTTACAAATAAAGAATTGTGTAATGAATTTTCCAATACCATGCAGAATGAATTTGAGATGAGCACGATGGGTGAACTAAATTTCTTCCTAGGACTTTAGATCAACCAAGCAAAACATGGAATGTTCATAAATCAATCGAAATACATTAGAGATCTACTCAAAAAGTTTAATATAGAAGATGGAAAAATACTAGATACACCTGTGAGCACTTCATTGAAATTAGGCAAAGATGAACAAGGTATACCAATAGATGTCAAACTTCATCATGGAATGATTGGTAGCTTATTATACCTGACTGTCAGTAGACCTAATATAATGTTGTAGCGTATGTTTGTGC
This sequence comes from Malania oleifera, assembly GCF_029873635.1. Classification (NCBI taxonomy): domain Eukaryota; kingdom Viridiplantae; phylum Streptophyta; class Magnoliopsida; order Santalales; family Ximeniaceae; genus Malania; species Malania oleifera. Next base: position 33,221,930 of record NC_080427.1, on the reverse strand, counting down.
GCACGATTTCAATCTGCACCAAAAGAGTCACATTTGCTAGATATTAAACGAATACTTAGATACCTGATATGAACCATGAAAATTGGATTTTGGTATCCTAAGTACACATCTTTTGAGATTCTCAGCTATTCAGATGCTGATTTTGGGGGTAGAAAAGTGGATAGGAAGAGCACGAGTGATACTTGTCATTTCTTAGGACATTCCTTAGTCTCTTGGTTTTCCAAGAAGCAAAATTCAGTTGCTCTTTCCACAGCTGAAACTGAATATATAGCGGCAAGTAGTTGTTGTGCTCAAACGCTATACATGAAACAACAATTGAAGGATTTTGGATTAAGTTATGAAACAATCCCTATTAGATGCGATAATACGAGTGCAATAAATATTTCAAAGAATCCCATATTACATTCATAAACTAAGCATATAGAGATACGACATCACTTTCTTCGTGACCATGTACAAAAAGGGGATGTGACACTTGAGTTTGTATGCACGGATGAACAATGGGAAGATCTATTCACGAAACCACTTGCGGAGGATAGATTTATCCAAATTAGGAGTGAATTAGGCCTGAGCATAGTCGAGAGGTTGCTTAGAATTATATTAGATAACATAATTCAGGGGGAGCAACGTCACTTAAGATGTAATCATTTGGTATCAAATCAATCATCATTTGATATAATCTTAGTCAATATTTAGTATCACATTAATCAATTTTTAATATCGCATTAATCAACAATGGTATGCACATTCGACATAACATTAATCAACATTTGGTATCTCCATGTAATCTTTGAAATTTATGCATTAGCAAGGGAGATAGTTAATGTCAATGGGAGGAGAAGTAAATTTTTTTTTAAATCTAATGGTTGAAAACGTTTACAACTTTCAGATTTCAAAAGGGAGAAGAACATAAGGTTAAGTCCATTCATGTCTTATTATTATACACCTTTTTGTAGATGTCAAAAGGGAGAGAAGAATGAGCAAAAACTGTTATTGATGTTATGCAAAGGGGGAGAAACTATTGTTGATGTCATGGTTGAAACATCATAAGCATATTCTTTATCAGCATATTTCATACTTCATTTGGATTCAGGCTAAACACTTTGTCTATGAACATAAGCATACTGTCATTCATTGAATATTTGATGCATTACTTGAGGGGTAGCCTTGTTAGGCGTAACCCATTATATATTTTTTTTGCTCATGTATTTGTCATCATCAAAAAGGGGGAGATTGTTGACTCTATGAGTCTAATCCGGTTTTGATAATGAAAAATCACTTGGTATTTGATCTGTGCATTGAGTTTGTGAACAGGAACTATATTAAGCATGCATGGAAGGATAACGAGTCATGGAAGCCATAAAGTAAAGCATACATATCTTGGCAAGGTCCATGGAACTCAAAGAGTACAAGAATCAAGATGTAAACGGAAAAATTCAAGAACATCTTGGGAATGGGTACTTAGAACTCAAGTAAACTCATTTTTGTATGATTTAATTTGAGGCTCAACATAACTTAGAATGACTTTAGTATTCATGAATTTCATGTATATCATTAGGAGACTTTCATGGACTTAGAAATACTTTTAAATTCATGGAAAATATGTTTTATAAATGACCCAAGAAGGAGAGAGCAAAGCAGAATTTAAATTAGAAAAGAAAAATTCAGAAAATGGGGACTTCGGTTGCTTGAACTCAACCTCAGTTGCCTGAAGAATTTCTTCAGGAGCCTGAAGATTAAGTGTAGTTGCCTGAAGATTAATGGAAAACACATAACTTGGCTGAGGCACTTCGGTCGCTTGAACTTAGGACTTCAGGCGCCTGAACTTGCCACTTCAGGAGCCTGAAGTGTACCTTAGGCGCCTAACCCTGTACTCCAAGTTAAATTTTCAAAGCTTTAAGGGACTTCGGTTGCCTGGACTTCAACCTCAGTTGCCTAAACTTGCACGAAAACTTAAAAATTTAATTTTTATTAATAGAACTCGCGAGCTATCTCTTTGATCCAACGGTTGAGATCAATTCTATGGGTAAGACACTATAAAGACTGAATATCTAAACCCTAGTACGTGAGCTAAGACACACAAGAAGAGAAGAACACATCTTATTGAAAGAGAATAGAGAAACTTGTGCTGATTGATATACGATTGTCTGCTCTTCACTCTACATTCATCTACTTTGGGCAAATCTACTCTGAATATCTAAGTGGAACTTAATTACTCATCTAGTTTTTCATTCTAGTATTGAGGTTTGATAAATCATATTTTTGTTAAGAGTTAGTTAGATAGAGTTCTTCTTATAAAAGCTGATCTACTTGTTGATATCCATTTTTCATAGAGTATATCATTGCAAAATCTACTTTTGAATTCTTGTTAAGAAGTTGATCTTGTGTGTGCATATAGAAAATCATTTCATTAAGAAGATTACCACTTGAGAAGAGCTTTAGGTATTGATTAAACACTTTTGATACATAAACAATTGTATCGTTTCCTACATTCTGAGCTTCAAGTTATATCATATGTTAATGTATTAGGAATTTGAATTGTATTCACGAGCTTTTATTTGGAAGCATTTTTGAGTGTCTTTAGAGATTTTATTATATTCACGGTTCGGTGTGTGAATTGGGGTTTGAGGAGAGAGTTGTATCTCTTGTAAGCAGCGAAGTAGGAGGAAGTTATACCTCTTGTAAGTAGCGGGTTGTAAGGGAAGCTCCATCCCAATTTAGGGAGCAGAGATTTTAGTGAAATCCTTGAGTGGTTGCGCAAGGCAAGGACGTAGGCCGAGTTGGTTGAACCTCGTAAAAACTACGTTTGTCTTCTCTTTTCCCTTTACTTTTTACTTTCAGCACTACATTTAAATTGGTCGTATTGCATGTGTAGGTTGAATAACATTGTACACAATTAATTTGGTAATAAGAACTCACTGTGAAATTGAATTTTTTTTTGTTATAAATCCCTCAGATTGGTTTGCTAAATATATAAGTAGGGATTAAGTGGTAAATAGATTCAAAGAATTTTAAAATACCCAATTCACCCCCTTCTTGGGATTACACCTAATTCAACATTTAGATATGTTTATCGCACTCGTATTAACACACTTAATTGGTAAAGTTATGTATTTCAAATTGAAATCTCTTAATTGTTGTTTCATATACAGTGTTTGCGCACAACAACTCCTGGCTGCTACATATTCAAGTTTAGCAGTTGACAAAACCACAGAGTTTTTTTTCTTAGACAACCAAGAGACTAAAGATCTTCCTAAGAAGTGGCATGTGCCACTTGTACTTTTTGTATCTATTTTACACCCTACATAGTCTGCATCTGAATAACTAAACATTTCAAAATCGGCGTCCTTAGGGTACCATAGTCCTAAGTCCATAGTGTCTTTTAAGTATCTTAGGATTCTCTTGACAGCTATTAGGTGTGATTCCTTAGGTTCTGATTGAAAACGTGCACACATACACACACTATACATTATGTTGGGTCTACTAGCTGTTAGATATAGTAAACTTCCAATCATACCTCTATAATACTTTGTGTCTACGGGTTTTCCCTTTTCTTCTTTGTCTATACTGCTAGAGGTACTCATAGGTGTTCCTATGGGTTTACTTTTTGTATCATTTCTCTTATGTATTTGGATTGACTTATAAAAGTCTCATTCTTTGCTTGTTTGATTTGAAGTCCAAGAAAATAGTTTAATACCCCCATCATGCTTTTTTCAAATTCTTCTTACATACATTTTGAAAATTCTTTACATAGATGTTCATTAGTGACACCAAGTATTATATCATCTACATAGATTTGAATTCAAAGTATGTCATCTTCCTTCGTTTTAATGAACAAAGTACTATCAATTTTTCCTCTTGAAAACCCCTTCTCAATTAGAAATCCACTAATTGTGAAATTTATTCATGAATTAAGCCTTGTATTTGTGAAATTTGTTTCTCAATTTGATATTCAACAAAACATCCACACTTTTCTCAACAACTTAGACGTTAAATAAACTTTCAGTTAAAGAGTCTTTGGATGTTTCACCAATCAACGTACTCCCTTACAGTTTCTGCAAAGTATGGATCAACCAATGTACTCCTTTTCAATTTCCGCAATCCCAAAAACAAATTAAGCTCAAGTTTATTTAATATCTACTCAGCGTAGTGTATATAATTTAAGAATTTAAAACATCCACGTAGTTAATCTATGTGCTGAAACTAAAGAGAATAAGGGAAAGAGAGAGCGAGACCACGGTTTTTATGAGGTTCGGCTTATCCCCAGCCTACGTCCTCACCTTTGTCAAACCACCAAAGGATTCCACTATATCAGTTTCTTGATCGGGGGAACAACACCGTTACACACTCCTTCAGTAGGATAGAACCCGCCTCTCCAAGTGATATCCCCTCACTGGGTCACTCTTTCAATTAAGCTAGAGCCCGCCTCTCTAAGAGATACCCCATGCTTAGCCAATAATCCAAATAACCTTAAACCATCAATATCTACAAGATACAAATAAAATAGATGTACAAAGAATGCTCTTAGATAGAGTTGATTAGTACAATTGAAAAACTAATATACTTCAATTCAATATCAAAAGAATGAAGTAGAAATCTCAAGATTTATATCACTAGATTACTTCTCTTGATAAGGATCAAGAACTCAGATTATATGCTTCAGAGAACACGTTATATACTTAGAAATATCTCAGTAATTTCGCAGCAATTCGGTCAGCAATTCAATAGCAAGAAGGCTTTGAGAGAGAGAGAGAGAGAGAGAGAGAGAGAGAGAGAGAGAGAGAGAGAGATTATTCAATTCTTGGTAAGTTTAAAGTTCATAACCCATGTATTTATAGGCTTAGAAACACTCTCATTCGTGCTACCCAAGTTTACTTGGAGTGCCCCCCAAGTTTTTAAAAAGATTAGAGCACAAATTAAATTTGAAATCAAGAAGTTTGAAAAATCTGGCCGTTGCCAAACTTCGGTTGCCTGAGGTGCAACTTCAGTAGCCTAAAGTGGGTTCAGGTGCCTGAAGATACAAGGTCAAGCACCTGAAACAACACCGCCTGTTCTGATTTCTTTCAATAAATCTTCAGTCACCTGAGGATAAAACCTCAGTCACTTGAATGGTTAAAATATGTTTTCTTCTCTCTTTTTCTAAAATGTTTGGCTTTCTTGCTTTCTTACTTTTGAAAAACATTTTTCGAGGTTTTAAAATAAAGTCTCTAAGTCCATTTATATCCCCTAATGAGCTTCATTTCATTCAAAATAATATTTTATACTTGAAGTACTTACATGAAGCTTTCCTAAAATATGAAAACTTTCTTGCTCATTGAAATCTTTATGATCATCATTTATCCATTGAGTCCTTTATTGCTTTGAGTCTCCTTGAGCTTTATCTTGAACACCTTGTAATATGTCTTTGAGTACATAGTGATCCTTAGATAATTCTTTTGAATCTTGGCCTTTTGAAGTTCTTGAAATATCATCACTTGAACACAAAGACGTTAAACTTTTCCTTCATTTGTTACCATCAAAACAAGATGTAAAAGCCTTGTTAGCCCAACAAATTTATTTTTACTTCTCATTTTTCTGCAATTTCATAAGGTTTGTCATCACCAAGATAAACATTGCCAAGATTACCGGGTACATACCTGTTAAGCATTTCTTTATTGCCTGTTGGTGAAACGAGGCTCTAGAGTCTAATACCCAAGACTCTCCCTTCCTTTCCAAAGAGCATAACAGTGCATCTCCTTCTCCTGAAGAAAAGGCGACATTTGCTTCAGTCTTATTTTCTGGCTCCTTCTTCTGGGATCAGCATTGATTTTTGTAGTGACCAATCTTGCCACAATTCCAACACTCGATCTTCTTTTTGTTTTGAGTGTTGTTGGAATTTCTTAGAGCTCTTGATTTGGACCGTCTACTTCTCGATCTTTTGTGGTTTTGATTTCTATTTTGACTTCTGCCCCTGGTCTATTTCTCACCTTGTGTGACCAAGGCACACCCTTGGAGGTTAACAGTTGGCTTTCTTAGGGTGTTAGTATCCTGTAGTGAAGCCATCACTTCTTCCAAATTCAAGATTTCCTTACCAACAAGCAATGTTGTGACAAAACTATCATAAGAAGATGGTAAAGATGCCAAGAGAAGAAGCGTTTTATCTTCTTCTTCAATTCTTACACCAAGACTCATTAACTAAGTCATGATCTTGTTGTAATCATTTATGTGGTCAAAAATATTTACCCCTTCTTCCATTTTTAGCTGATAGAGTTTCTTCTTCAAAAATAGCTTGTTTGTTAGAGATTTTGGCATGCATCTCTGTTCTAATTTATTTCATAGTTCAACAGGTGATGATTCATCTAAAACAGAATATTTAACTTCATTTGACAGACATAAACGAATAGTACTAACCGTTTTCATTTTCATCTCTATCCAATCATCATCATTGATATTTTCTGACTTCTTCCTGATTAGAGGCTTGATCAAGTCACGCTAAATCAAGATATCATTGACTGTACTTTGTCATAAACTAAAATTGTTCCGACCGTCAAATTTCTCTACGCCGAACTTAGATAAATTTTTATCCATTATAAAACAGCAACTTAGGGGCTGATTTTGGCAAAATCGACTGCACGAATGCGTCTGGAATGGCCAAAATAGCTAGGAATAGGTCTGACCCGATATATATGGGCTCCACTGATGACGTGGTAGGTGAGCCCCGCTGGTGAGGTGGACAAAATTGGAATCTCTGGGGCGTGTCAGCAAGAACTTCTACAATCTTTTCTTCTCTAATGCAAAGTGAACTCTGTTAGCTTTGGTGTAACCCCAAGAGGGGGGGTGAATTGGGTATTTAAAATTTATCGCCTAGGATAACTGGTTTTATCAGTAGTGTAATACAGCCTATGGTTAGTCTAAAATGTAAAGAACATGCACGATATGTTATCGGGGTTCGGTCAACTGTGTCTACGTCCTCGTCTTGGCCACACCAGCATAAGAATTACCACTATAATGCTCACTTGAACGGGTGGAGCTGCACCTAATACAACCAGGTCAATACAAAGGGCTGACCTCAACCAACACGCCTTAACAGGATGGCGCACCTAGCTTTCCTAATCGGGTCTAAGCCAATGTGGGACTATTCCACAGGGCTAGTCTCCCTCTTCAAGTCCGTGCCTGGAATATAACCAATATGTATAAAATGTGTACACAGAAATTCGCTTCTAGACAAGCAGATGTGTGCACCAATATAACCCAATCAATAATGCAAGCACGAATGATATGTAAATATGCCCAGTGCTCTAATGTGTGCTAAACACTTAATTATGTATAGATTTTCAATTCAGATCTAGAGTGTATATCAAGCAATATTTGAAACACACTATGTGAATAACACAAAATCAGATTAGGGTTTCAAAATATGCTAAGTAAGTTCAACCAAACAAACTCAATAATATATTCTAATATTCAAGGCACAATGGAGTTGTTTGAAGTACTAGCTTTTTGAAAAGAATTTTTGCACACAAAATCTAGGTTTAGGTATTTTACAACAACAATGTAAGAACCACAACCATCAAAGTCTTTCCACACTAGATTTATCAAATGAAATCGGTGGAAGAACTTTAATGTCAAACTCTCAAAGAAAATCAATCAAGCAACGGTACAACTGAGAGTTCTAGTTAAATAGGTTAAGCACAATAGCCTTTGAAATACTCACAATGCTTGGAGAAATCAAGAATGAGGAGTATGTGAGTGTTTGGAAGTATTATTTGGCTAATAAAGGATTTTGGATGTTGAGAGAATTTTTGCTTAATCAAGTTTGCTAATCCTTACTAATTATGACAAATGAATGGATATGTATAGGCAAGAAGGAATTTTTGACCATTGGAGACATAATGGGCATAATTAAATTTGTTTAAAAGACCATTAAGAATATTAACCTATTTTACCTTATTTAAAAATGCGGTAAAAAATATTTTAACCCGCAAGGTTCAGGTGCCCGACCAGAGATTCGGGTGTCCGAGCAAACAGTCAAAAATTCAACTTTTAGAGGTTTAGGTGCCTAAAGGGTGAGACGGTCGACCAAAACAAAGTAGCATTTGTTCGATAGTTCGGGTGCCCGATTCACAATTCGGTTAACCGAACTAGGCAATTTGGTCGCCCGGGTAGTTGAAAAGTGTTCTGACATAAGTTCGGGTGCCCGGGGAAGACATGTTCAAAAAGGTTTGGGTGCTCGACACTTAAGTCAACATGTTGACTAATTCGGTCACCCGAGCCGTTTTACACGGCCTTGGTTCAGTCGCCCGAGCCCTCTCAACTTTTCTTTTGCATTTAAGTTCATTTCATCGTTAATTGAATTCCCTTGATTATGATAAGTGATCTTGGGGACTTGTGTTCTTAGTGTAGGTACCTAAAGTCCAACTATGGTCAATTTGAGCATACCTACCTACCATGCACGATGCAAATTATTACAAACCATAAGAGTGCATAGTCCATAATTAAATTTACATCCCAGAATGAAGAAATAAAATAATGAATACAAAATAAAACGCACAGATCTTCATTCTTTGGCACGAACATCACACGCCATCATGATATGACTTTTAGTCCTAAAGCGAGCACAAGGTGAACCTGCATGCAATTCTCAGTACAACCATTAGTACCAAGAGTATTTGTCATAATCAAAACTGGGTGTGACCTATCAGGTCAATGGCCAAAATAGCCAGGAATAGGTCTGACCCGATATATGTGGGCCCTACTAATGACATGGTAGGTGGGCTGCACTAGTGACGTGGACAAAATTGGAATCTCTGGGGCGTGTCAGCAAGTACTTCCACAATCTTTACTTCTCTAATGCAAAGTGAACTCCAGAACAATTATATTGTGTAAGGAAAAAAAGTTAAGATGTGATCCCTTTTTTTTATTATTTATTTTAAGAAAAAACACCTTTGTCGTTAATAATAATAAAAAACCTCTCCTTGACTTGCTAGGGATGATTGAAATTATCTTCTTCCTTCACCTGCTCCGTCTTTGTACAGAGAGCACTTTGCTCCACCTCCTTCACATCTCTACGATGTGATTTGCTGTCACAGCTCTGACTCGACGTCGCCAAACCCGAACTAGGAGGTAAGCACAAATCATGCTCCTCACCCTATCCTGCTCTGATACCAGTTGTTGGGGGAAAGGGTATGAATCCAGCAAACACAAAAACACTAACACTCAAAACACAAAGAATACAAAGGAAATTATGTGGTTCAGCCAAACTTGACCTACATTCACGAGAAAGAGAGAGAGTCACACTATATGATCAATAAAGAAAAGATACAGTGGCGGAGGAGAACACACTCTCACTCTACTCTAACTCAAACCACTCTACCTCACGCACACAGCAAACAACGATCTCTATTATTCTCTTTGTATATTTTCTTTTACACACACACACATGCACAGTTTTACAAAGCAGGCCACATGTAAATATATGAGAGATGAGCATTGAGATGGAGCAGCATTGAAAACAAAAAGCATGCTCGAGGCTGCGCATGCTCTGCGAGCGTGCCTACCCAAGCAACAATAAAATGCACCCACATGGGTGGGTCAACCGTTTATGCTATTAATATTAAATATAATTTACTATAGATAATTTTAGTACAATTAAGAATATATAAAAACTCACTTTGTCCCTTTATTATTTAATACTACATAAAATTTAAATTCAATTCAAAGAACCACTAAGAATCAAAATATATTGAGTAGATTAATTTATTACATTATAATTTTCAATAATATTATATTTGTATATATATATATATATATATATATATATAGCTTTTTTAATGATAGCTTTTCTAGGGTGTTACAAATTTCCTCAAACTCATTTCTCCAATGAAAATATTTTCTTTTTTTTAGCGGTCTAATACTAAAATCAAATAAATTATTATAACATTATACCCTACAAAAGTTATTTGCTAAAATTTTTAAGAGACTTTTAAGTGATTAAATTCAGATTTATATTTGATTCAAATAAGATGTAAAAAAATTGTATTAAAATTTATTTAAATTTACTCTAAAAGCAGTATAAAATATTTGAAAAATTAAATGTCAGTAAATATTTTAAATTTTTTGAATTTTTTTTTTTTAAAAGACATATTTTTGTGAAATTGGAGGAGTTGATTACTATTTTACCCCAATAATAATGCAGAAGGTTCTGGAAGGTGAGCGAGCATATCAATTTTGATTTATTAATTAATTTATTTAAGTTTTTGACTGGCGAGTGGGATTATATTGGAAACGACTCGCTTCTTATAAGCCAGTCCAATCATTCTCCGCAATAAGTGGAAGCAAGGGGCAATATGGTCATATTGAAAGTTCCAGGGGCATTTTTAGTCAGCCAGTTGCTTTCTAACACGTGGATAGATAGACCACTACTCGCATTATATTTCTGTCGTTTGTTTGTCGAAAATGTACATCCGCTATCAATCAATCAAAATTTAAGTGGGCCCACTTCATATATATTTTAAAGTTTTCTCTGCCCTCTTTGAGTCTAAACTCGATTTTTATTTTTATTTTTTAATATATATATATATATATATATATATGAAGGATTTACTTATTCATAATATGTTATTAAAATTAAATTTAAAAATTTAGCAAATTGATAAATAAAATTTTTACTTTATAATCTAATAGTATTTGTTTTCAGAATTTTTAATCATATAAATTTTTTTCTATTTTAGTAGTATATGATATAGAGAAATAATAATGAAAAATGTATTTATTTATTTTTTTTTTACCTTGAGCAAAATCCTTGATTTGAATAAAGTTTTTGTCCCGATTCATAAAAATAAAATATTAGTATAATTTTTTCAATTGGTGCATTAAAACTTTTTTATTTTTATTAAAATAATTATTTATTTTATTTTTCTTGAATGAAATAAATTCAATGGAAAAAGTTTGAAATTAGAATGACACTAAAAATAGTAGAACATTGGGGGGAGAGAGAGAGATAGTGATTTAGTTTGAGTTTGTATGAATGTGACAAAACACAGTGCAAAACTTATTAAATTTTAATGAATGTCGTCATTAGATTCACACAAGTCTAAATTTATTGTTTGAAATTTCGATTTTTAAACATAATTTTAATAAAAAGCAGTGGTAGAATTAGAATCTTTTTTTAGTGGGAACAATACTTTGTACTTAAAATTTATTTATAATAATATAAATTTTAATTAAAGGGGAGTTTAAGTGCAATGATAAGGCTGTCATCACGTGACCAGGTCACAAGTTCGAGGCATGGAAACAGTCTTTTACAAGAATACAAGGTAAGACTTAGTGTTACAGACCCATTATGGTCTGTAGAAAAAAAAAAAAAACTAACCCATTAGTAAAAAAAAAAAGTCAAAGAAATGTTTAAAAATAGCATAGTTTCAAAATTAAAACTAGTTTGCACATGTAATATTTTTTATATGAAAAAATTTGAATTATATGCACAATGACGACGTATGGCAAGCTAAGAGTATAAAAAGACATTTTAAAAGAGAGAATAAGTCTTTAAAATTTTAATTAATTCAAAAAAAATCTCTCTACACATAAGGGTGGCAAAACAGATCGAAACCGCCGGGTGACCCCTGACCCTCCCGTTTAAGTTAGGTTCGAATTTAGTAGAAAGTGATCCATTTATAAATGGGTTAACCCGAATCTAACCCATTTAATAGATAAATATACTATTTTCTACATTTTATGTTTTTTTTTTGGTTAAAATATTAATAAAAAAAAATAAAAGAGTGCTATTTTTTTTTTAAAAAAAATGACACTTTATATTAAATGTTTTAAAAAATTTTAAATAAATAAATTATATTTTTAAAGGGTTTTTAATGGATACTCGTTTATTACCCATTTATTAAACGGGAGGATTTGAATTTTTTTGTTAGTCATCCGTTAGTAAACAAGTCAACCCGAATCTGAACCTGTTTAATCCATATCCATTTATGAACTATTCAAACTCAATCCGCTAACCCGTTTTACTACCCCTATCTACACATATTGGATAACTAAGTTATTTGAAATTTTAAAAGGCACAAAAATTTAAGATGTTAATTTTTCTTAACAATCATAATAAAAATGATTTTTGACGTAGAAAGTTTTGTCACCAAAAGTACAACTATAATAATGACATCATGTGGCAAAGCAAGAGTGTAAAAAGTATTCAAGTTTAAAAAGAACTTTTTAAAAACTTTTGTCCAATTAAAAAATTTTGGAAGTTTGGCTACATTCTCAAGTTAAAGTTAAATTGAATACGATCCAAAATTTTAATAAATGCTTATCTAACTAAAATTTCTAATTTTATTAAATCCTATTTCTCTAAAAAGACATTAAAATAATTAGACTCTGAATTTTGCAACAAAAATTTTAATTTCGAACATTAGAAATGGGTTGAGAGAGGATGTAATAACGTCCATGCATGTAATTTAAGTCGAATTCTGATTAAATTGAAAAATATAAAAGAATTTGAACGTTGAGGAAACACTTTCTTCTTTTTGGATGCATTTTATTGGACTGAAATTTCACAAATGATACTAGGGGTAAGCATTCGGTTAGTTCGATTAATTCGGTTAAAAAATCTCATTAACCGAACCGACTAAAATTTCAAATTTAATTGAATTCAATTAGATTATTATATTTAGTTTTAAAAAGATAAAAAATTGAACAAGCTGCAGGAAGTGGAACAGAGCAATGACTGCCCCGCTATGCGAATTCTTCGTAAAAAATGGAATTGGAGTGGGAAAAACAAGGCCATGTGCCTAATCAAATCCTTCTGCTATGCTCTGTTCTGTTATGTTCGGTTCTTGCCCAGTTTACATAGTGTTCAACATGATCTTCTATTATCATAAACTTTACATTAATAACTTTTATATAAAAAATAAATAAATCATAAATTATAAACTTTACATACCTGAATCAGTCATATCGAATCTATTGAGAAGAACGTCCGAAAAATTCAAAGAAATTGTTTCTCTCACTTTTTCTCCTTTTCTTTTCTTTCTTCACTAGATTTATGAGATCTTCTGATGATTAGAGAAGTAGAGGCAAAGAGAAGACAATTTCTTTTTTTCTATCTTTTTTTTTTTGCAGTTAACATCACCATATAACTAACCTTTGAGCTTATGAATTTAGCTCTTCTTACACTTCCTTAGCTTAACTTGATGTATATAGTATGTCTCTTACAGCTACTCCCTATAATATTAGAAATAATATGATTAATAATTTCTTAATGGGCATCGATTTCATAACTTCGAATGGACTAAGAGACCAATCTTTTAAAAGAGAAAGTTATTTATATATTTTAATATACTCTTATTATCTTTTAGGTAGTAAGAGATGATGACACCTCATATTCAATCGATACTCTACTAACATGAATTCGTGAATAAATTAACCCTAACAAACAACTAAAATTATAATAAAAACACATTAGTTGTATAGTGAATTTCTTGTGCATTTCTCAAATATAGTGAAAGCTTCAAATTTTTAAGAGGGTTTTACAACCAGTCCTAAATCCTTGATGGCCAATCATATACTATTTTTTCTAATGATAAAAAATTTTAGATTTTTAGAAAGTTTTTTTGTTATTAAAAAAGTTTTTATTTTACAATTTTCTAATTTTCTTAAAAAGGATTTTAAAGACGATGTTTTAGTAAAACAAAATATATTTCAATTTCGACAATTATTTGGTTTTTACCAATTTTTTATAGATAATTTAGCAAGTTATGTTCATAACCTGGTTCATTGCATTAAGAAGTCTATTCAATTATTACTTAATGCTTAACTTTATACAATAACCACTGAATTTTTTTGAACCTAAAATATTTTGCTCAATTCGAATTCGATTGTCCTATATTGTTTACTTGGCCTGACTTAAATGCCCTATGTATAAAATTAGTTAGTCACTAATTTATTTTTTCCTAGTATGGGTTTGCCTTCATGCACTTAGAAAAAAAAAAATTGATGTTATTGCAATTAATTGAAACAAATAAATTCTTGTATGATGATATTTTTATCATGTTATTTTTTTTTGAAATATGAATTTTAAGTTTCAGATTTAGTTTTTTTATGAATTTAAGGGATAGTACTTAATCTATTTTTGTATGACAACTTTAATGTTTAAATAAATATAAAGTTAGATCTGAAATTCTAAGTTGTCACACAAAAGGTAAAGCGTGGAATATCACATTACTATCAACCCTTTACCTTTTGGACTATCGCTCGTCATGAGAATAAACCTCGAAAATTATGCATTAGCAAACCCTATATTCCCATGCTTCAAGTAGATTTGGCGTGTACAAAAATAGTTCTCGTACCACTAGCAACTAATATGAACAATAACCAAAATAACTTTGTAATTTCTTAAAATTATGTAATTTTTCATAGTAAAAAAAAAATTTGTATACCAAGAAATGTTTAAATAACTAATTATTCACCAATGACACATTTTTTTTCCTAAGAGAATATTCTATAATTAAAATTCAATTACAATTTTTTAAAAATATATTATATTCGGAATGAGATTGCATCATAAACATGTGTTGAAAGACGAACAATTAATAAAAAAAATTATGAGATTTAGTTTCACAACAATTTCTTGTTATAAGAATCTCAAGATTACATTGTTAGTTTTCATGAATTATTTTGTACAATTTTTTTGGTTTTTGAAAATTATCCGAACTGAATAAAGATGAATTATCCTAATAAAAAAAGTTACTAGTGGACTTTTAGTTTCAAAATATAATAGATTTAAAAGCCGATATCTGACGCAACAATGCTTGGACGAACAATCTAACCGTTCAAAATCAGCATCTATGAGTTCTCTATCTACTGACAAAAAATCAGCTCAATCGGACCATGTACGACCTTCCAATAGTCAGTTTATCAAAACTGCACACTATTACAAAAACTCATTTTTTTCTCAATGTGGTTCTCTCTCTCTCTCTCTCTCTCTCATGCTTGAGGTGTAAAAAAAAATTTTAAAAAATCGCAACAAAGAGCTCAAAGAAAATGGACTAAAGGATTGAATAAATTTTTCCACGCAGGAGAGATACCAAACTCAACATACATTGTTATTTTTCATAAATGATTTTGTACCAATTTTTAGTTTTTGAAATTTATCACGACCCGAATAAAGATGAATTATCCTAATAAAAAAAGTTACTAGTGGGCTTTTAGTTTCAAAAAAATAAATAAAAAATTAAAATTTTGAGATAAAAAAAAAAATCCTTTAGCTCAAAAAAGACCAACATATTAAATAATTAAAAAATGTACACAGAGAGAACAAAAAGTAGTTGCAAATTCCAAGAAAATGCAAGGTCCAAATTAAAGAGTAATAATCAAAGGAGTCAATTGGGTTGAAAATGGAACACATATTCTTGTTTACAGGTGTACCTAATGGGACATATGACCCTTAAGATGGGTGGAGGAAGATGCCAAGTGACCTTAAATCAACCAACCACTTGCCCTAAACCTAAACTTGCATCCTTCAATCACTAAAAATGGTTGACAAATAACAATATATGCAATCAACTATTATGTCTAGTAATTAATTAAACTCTCAAAAAGAATTACAAATTATCATTGGTCCTAATGAATTCGGTGGTATCGTTCGTCCTGTGTAATATGGTAGAAGAGATTCAAATTCTTCGCGATGAATGAGGAGAATTTAAGGCGTGAAGTTCGGTTAGATAGGTATCTATTCTTGTATGAGACTCTGTAAAGTCAAATTATCCTTAATATTTGAGGCACAATTTTAAATTAAGAAGTTGAAATTTATATTAGGGGAACTACGTGTTCTATTTGAAAAATAAGTTCATTTTTCATCTTTTGGTTTTCTAAAGAGTAGCAAAAATGTTACATTATCTTCAATTCTTTTTAATGTTTGAAATGAAAGTTTGATTTTTTTTTTCTAGCTTTTTTATAAAAAAATATAAAAATTTTAAAAATAAAAATATTTTTCCTAATTTTTTGAAAAAAAAAAAACTAGAAATAGAAATAAAAATATTTTACAAAATTAAACACATTTTATAGTTTTGCTGGGTATAATTTTTTTTTTTTTAAAGAGAAACTGAACTTCAAAAATACGGTCTTGGATATTGTTGTTACATTAATATGGAGACCTCAAAGAAGTACGATATTTTACTAAGACATAATTGTGAAGCATATTAATGAGAATTAAACTTTTTTATTTTTTTATTTATTTTAAATGTGGAGGTTGACCCTCCATCAATCCGGCATTAATGAACATTATTATACTTGTGGGAGTTACAATATTTATATGGAGGTTTTAAATATCGTTTTGTAACCATCCCTCTCATCAATGTGTTTATATTAAAATTTGTCTGTCGATTTTGTAAGGAGGTTTAATGGTACTTTTGAAACCGTTCCCCCAATTTTAATGAGAATATTTTGATGTATATCAAAATTTTTTATTTATAATGATAAGATTCCTAAAAATTAATGAGATGATTGATTGTCTCATGAAAGTATTTGTGTGGTTTACATTATATAATTCTAATGAATACATAGATACACATAATTGTGTTGGGCAAAATATGAAAATTAAAAAAAAAAATGCTTTAATAAAATTATCAAAATACTAGTACACTATATTTGGAGAGTATGAATTTGAAGTCTTAAATTTAGATTTAAATAAATTTGGATAAAATTAATACAATTTTTTATTTTATGTTATTCCTACAGTTTTATGTCATAATATGCAAAAAATAATCAGACATTGAACATATTTATTATAATAGTATTTGAAATTATAATTTTTAAGACTTGATATATATTATTAACTCACAATCTAAAAGCTTAAACTTTTAGGTAAAGTGCTAACCTAACATGATATCAGAGTTTTGGTTTTCAGAAGTTTTTGGGTTATTTATCGTATGTTTATCTCTCATACGTGCGAAACAATAAAATTTTATAGTTTATGTAAGACAATCATTAAAATTGTAAAATAAAAAATTATTCAAATGGATGGAAAAGGCAATAAAATAAAAATATCAATGTTAAAATTTGAGGTATTCCGAGCAGTAAGAATTAAGATTGAAAATACTTTTATGTGGAGAGACAGAATCATGTGAATCTTACTTTTTGACTAGAACATAAAATATACTTTTTAAAAAGAAAAAATTCACATATTCATGCATTAGAAAGGAATGGTCGAGATTGCCGCTCATGGCCATTCGAAAAATTTTCAAGGAATAATCCTAGATGCGTGCCACGCGTCCATGCAGACCATAATAAGAACTGAACAAATCACACCAGATAATCAACCTAAAAAGCAAGCATGGGCTGACTGTGACTGCAAAAGAAGAACAGCTTTTAGAGATGAATTGTACTCTTGCCCTTGTGAATACCCCAATACCCCACAAACACCAATCAATCACCGCAACCAACAAAGTAGAAATTCCAGTCATATAATCCACCCACCCGATAACCCGAATTTCCGCCCCAATATAAATGTGAATTTATGCCACTTCTTATGTGAAAGCTCCCCTCATTAGGAACCTTCCTGGAAGTTGCCATGGCTACCCCCTCTCCTCCCCCTTTTAACCGCCCTCCTTCCTCCCACTTTCCTCCCACCCACCATCTGTCTCTCTCTCTTCTTCCTCTTCCTCTTCCTCTTCCTCTTCTGTCGCTCTCTGTCTTCACTGGGTCTGGGTTTCTTCTTTCTTCCTTAACGGTGTCTGGGTCTGTATTTTATTTCCCGTTTCGGTCATGAGGATCTTTCAGATCAGCCCGAAACGCCTGTTCAAGTCCAGGAAGTGCCGATCCGTTTCGCGGTCCGACCCGCCATCGTTCGGCTCCGGGTCGTCGTCGTCGTCGTTGTCCGGTTCGTCGGACGTTTCGTCCTCGCTGGTGCTTAAGCCAGCAGCCAGCGCCGGGACCCCGAAGAGCGTCCTTCCCTTTGGGGCCTCCGGCGAGTGGCGCGACATGTCGCCTGGCATATCGGCCGAGTTTCAGTACGAGCTGATGCAGGCGTTCAAGCTCATCGACAAGGACGGGGACGGCGTCGTCACGAGCGATGAGCTCTCGGCACTGCTCCGGGGCGTGGCGGCGGAGGACCCGCCGAGCGAGGCGGAGCTGAGGACGATGCTGAGCGAGGTGGACCGCAACGGCGACGGGTGCATAAGCCTGGATGAGTTGGGCGCAATCGGGTCGGTTTTTGGGCCGGCTCGCGGGTCGGAGCTGAGAGACGCGTTCGACATATTCGACAGGGATCACGACGGGCGGATCACGGCGGAGGAACTTCTGCTGGTGTTCCAGGCAATCGGCGACGAGGGGTGCACGATGGATGATTGCCAACGCATGATAGCGGGGGTGAACAAGAACGGGGATGGGTTCGTGCGCTTCGAGGACTTCTCGCGGATGATGGAGCAGCAGCAGAGATGAGTTGATCATCACCCTGATTGTGCTGCTCCTGACGGGCGGATGCGAGTCTTGAGTCAAATGTCAATCCTCTTGATATTTCTTCCAAATTGGGTGCCTTGTTTTTTGCTTCTTGTTTTTGTTTTCCCCCCTTGACTAAAAAAATATCATGTGTGAGATCTTAAGAAAAGAGAGGATCGAAGATGGAAGGGTGATTTGAGATTTGAGTGGTGGATCTTGAGTTGCAAAAATGATGTCATCTTGGTCCGTTTGCAGGTGGGAAATGATGTCGATCCATGAGTGGATAAATGGGCTGTATAATTAATTATCTTCGGAAATATGAATATATTCAATGGCGTTCTTTACTTTTATTTATTCTTTGCATGACTTTAGCCTCATTGTGGGGATGCCAAATTGAGGGGTGGAGAAGCATTTCATTTTCAAGAGAAGTGATTTTTTGACCAAATAAATGGTTTCCTTAATTTGGCTTCTCAATAAGTGCCCATATTTTTATTTCATTGGCTTGTCCATTTGTCAACACGGTACTTCATTTTTTTTCTTTTCAAATTTCCTCTGCTATTGTAAGCTTTTGAATCTTCATAATCTTCTTTATAGTCAAGCTGTGGAAACATGAAAACAAGATATTTTCGGGGAACCAACATGTCAAACAATAGCTCTCACATGGTAATGTATTTTGATATATTATTGGATTTGTGTCTTATATTGAGTGGAATGCATTCACCGGCAAACTATGATGAAGTTATAGGAAAAAATTGTTGACTGTTTGGTCGACGGTACGATCCCCACGATTTATCCTTAGGATATAACTGTCGACGATTTTTCTAAAATTGTTGACAGTTTCAGTCTGTAGATTTAGGGCTCGGTATTAAATCATCGACAGTTGTGCTGAAATCGTCGACGGTATTGTTCGGCGCTAAATGTGGATTTTGAATCGGGAAAATCAGTAAATTGGGGGATTCGGGGGATTTTCCTTCGGAATTTATCGCAGGAGTATTTTAGATAATTTCTAAGCCTTCTTTATGTATAGGGTTAGCATATAAACATTATTTTATAATCCTTGATGCAAACTTTTGATGAATGCTAGTGAAAATCAGTCGCTTGCTCCCGCGAACGTAGACATATTATCAAATCACATAAATTCTTGTGTCGCGTTGTAGCGACCCAAAAATTATACTGCTATAAATATAAAAATTTTCTAATACCAAAACTATACTGACCCGAATCTAAAGTGGGATAATAGGTATACCTGTCCATAATTCATCTAATCCAAACAACAAAAACATATACATAAAATTCCAGTTACAATACCAGAGTTTTAATACTATCAATCATCACATAAATATATAACCGTAATTACAACCCATGGTGTACAAAATATCACTATATACATATCACTACTCACAGACACTTTTGAAAAAACTATCTTGAACCTGCCCCGAAGTCTTCTAACTTTGGTTTCTCGTATTTCCTGAAATGTTAAGAATATTGGCGTGAGACACCACTCAGTAAAAAGGAATAGATTATCATCAGTGTGTGACAATATGAGTTCTAGTGTATCGTAAACATATCTTGTAAATAATTTACTTTAATTGGTAAATCACATAAATCTGTACTCATACATATGTAAGTCTGGTAAATACATACTTTTCAACATAAACATACTTTATCATAATAAGTTTCTCTATATATGTAAATCATATGATATATCTGTATAATACTGAAATTTTCCCTTGGATGGATAGTTAGCTAATATCATGTATTACCCTCACATGATTGGATTGTGCAGCCCGTAGACGGGACTTAGCTCTGACTGACCTACCACGCTAAGTAAAAAATAATGCGTCTGTAAGTACGATTGACCATCCTAACCCGGTCCGGACTACCAAAAGGGATATCCTACTCTTCAATGACCCAATCGACTACCGTTCACCAACACTCTATCTAAGAAGTGTGGTGGCACTGATCTAACATAATAGCTACGATACCGTGCTCTGAATTTGAACTAATCCATTAAGGTTCCACTACTATATAATACCATTCATATAATATAACTGTAACATAAATCTCATTTTTATAATTCTGCATAATACTGTCATATCATATTTTTGTATAAAGTCATCATTTCATAACTGATCACGACATTAAGTCGACTAAATTGTCATAATCTACTGATCACGGCATTAAGCGGTTGAACTACCATAATATATTGAACATGACATTAAGCCGGTTAAACTGTCATATCATAATTCCATAATATTTATAATATTTTCTGAAAATCATTATCATATCATACTTGTTCTGAATAAAAATAAAATATTCTAACAAACTCATTTATACGATAAAAATAATTATACTCATGCCACACAATTTGAGTGATAATCCATAATATAATAATTGTGGGAAAAATATATTTTTGCTGACCACGAGGGTAGAATTAATTTCACTATTTAATTCAATTCCAATATATTTCCAAAAATTTGATATAAGCAAATCCCTGCAATTTAACTTAACTCAGGCATATTTTTAAAATAAAATATGGACATAAATATAATTAATTTCACATAGTCAATTTAAAACGGTCATATTTTAAATAACATAAATCTAATTAAATTCATGTACTTCAATTTAATCTAATAAATTTTCTAAAATACCTAACATAATCTATTCCCCTTACCTTATTCCTAGAGTGGTGCCTAAGAAACTCAAATCACGAATCTTGTAACGACCTGCTTAATTTCCATTTATTTTTATTTTATACCATGACATTTAACATGCTCTAATACTATACTAGGGTAAACCCAATCATTAGCCTAAGCAGCGAGAAGCAGAAATCAAATAAACATATCCATATATAAATATATACAATACTAGAGTGTTAACAGGTTTCCCAAAATTTACATATATCATTGTTCCCAAAATATCCTCAACTGGTGAGGGTTATATAGAAACACTCCCAAAAATGTACTCACTCTCTACTGACAGGGCAGTACTGTGGCCCCTCTATCTGCTAGCCTGGTCAGCTCGCCTACCTGGATCACCTGAAAAATGATTCAACACTGGGATGAGTCAACGTTCAGTAAGACGAAATATGCTATTACTAGTGTGTAGCATATGAGCTACAATATTATGAAAATCTGTTTCTACATAATCATGTATAACTGGATATGTAATTACAGTACAAGTAATAAAATCCACCACCTTTACCATGTTGCTTAACATAACAATATTGTAGGTTACTATTCAAAATACTTCTAGTGTACATAAGTATGTTCACAGTTTCTGTAAATCTGTATATACGTAATAGTAACTGAAAACTTCCCATGTGGATAATTGTGTGTCATGATTTAACCGCTCATGACAGGGTTGTGCGGTTCGTAGGCGGGATCTACATTGGCTGGCCGACCAGGGTAAATCACTATACTCCATCGGTCTGATCTGCCCACCTCAACCCATATTTGATGGGGAGCCTGTCCACGTCAAGGACCTAGGTGATCGACCTACTACCACGTATTATCTAAATAGGTGGTTGCACTCATAACATAATATTTGTAACAACGGTACCGTGCTCTGTTGTATGGTCCAACAGGGTCTGATACTATATAATATATCTCTATATACAACTATCTAATTTAACATGATTCTGAAATAACCATAATAACCATGATACTGAATAAACTGTAACTATAATCCATATGTCATAGTACTGAGAACTGTATAATCATAACACTGAAAACTGCATAATCATAGTACTGAAATTCGTATAATCATGGTACTGAAATTCGTAAAATCATGGTACTGAAATTTGTAAAACATATCTCCGTACTATATTCATATACTCAAGCGACACTATACTTTAATACATAATATTCATAATTTAGTGAACTATATAATATTTTAAAATTATCTAGCATAGCATATTTCCCTTACCTGACTACTGGAAAACCCCTATGGTATACTGGCCTAACACCCGCAGGGCCTCCTACATAACACCCTGAAAACAACATTTGCCAGAACAGAATATCAATATTTCTTTGCCTATATCATTTCCTATAACTATCAGAAAGCCAAAAATGGACTAAAAGGTCTTACCCTGAATTTGGGATGAAATCCAACTTCATTTCACTAATGATCTGCTCCGGCAAACTTGTAGAGAACTTTGCCAGGAGCGTCGTGGTGGCTTCGGATCATCGATCCGGCGACTGGTGGGGCTAGAATTGAAGAGAGAAGGGAGAGAGACTATAAGAGAGAGAAAGGCACTGAATTTGGATAAAAATCCGAGTTTTTACTATTTATAGGGCCGGATTCGTTGACGAGACACGTCACCTCGTCGACGAGTCCTTAAGTAAATTCGTTGACGAACCTTACCATTCGTCGACGAAAGTCACAGTAGCCCAAATCCTTCTCTCGGCATTTTCTTGTCGACGAGACGAGACCTTGTCGATGAGGTCTTAAAGACCTTCGTCAATGAATCCTTGTATTCATCGAAGAAGCCTGGAAATTCTTGAAATTATTATTACCTCTAAAATGCAATGTCGTCGACGAAGCCTACTGTCTCCCTTTGTTTCTGTTTCCATTTTCCTCCCTCTTTATTATTAAAATACTATTATTCTTCAGATCACTACAAATCTGCTTCAATTAAAATGCTAAGGATCGCAACTGGGACCCTGTAGTGATGTCTGATCGTTGATTTGACTAAGTTCTTAGGGAGAAATTGATGGGAGAGAGAGTGAGAGAGAGAGAGAGAGAGAGAGAGAGAGAGAGAAGCTGCAATAGAGAGAGAGAGAGAAAAAAGAAATTTCTAAAATAAATGAACCTTGATCCTATTTATAGGCTGCTGGCCTAGAGGAAACCATCGACGGTTTGGTTTTTAACCACCCCGTTTTTACCTTTACTGGCCTTCGGTAACTCAAAACCATTGACGGTTTTCCTGAGCTCCCTCAAACTGTTGACGGTTTGGTCTGCACTAAACCGAATTCCCTCTTTTTATTATTTATTTATTTATTTATTTATTTATTTATTTATTATTATTATTATTATTATTATTATTATCATTTTTTTGGGTCTCTACACATGTGATTTTATTGCTTTCCTTTATTCTCTTTGTGATTGATTGTGTTTCGTATATTAATCGTTGGTTGCTTGCATCACACGTTCTGATTCAGATATGTGGTTTTCTCTGTGCATTGGCATTCAACTCTTTGCACAACAAATTGGTATAAAATAAATTGGTTGCAATGACTGAAATTTCTTCGGCAAAGTTCGATGTTGTCAAGTTCGATGGAACGGGAAATTTCGAACTTTGGAAGAGGAGGGTTAAGTACTTGTTGATGTAGCAAGTTATGGTGAAGGCACTATACAAAAAAAAAAAAAAAATCAGAAGGCATGGACGACATGTGTAATGTCTTGCTAATAAAATAAAATAAAGTGTTTTCCCCTATTTTAATATCAAGTCATTAACCTAAACAACGGAAAGCCAATCATATAAAATAAATCCACATATAATACAATACTAGAGTGTCAAATCAACCCACGATAAACAAGCATCACTGTTCTCTCGAAACCCTTACTGATACCAAGGATTTACAAAAACATACCACCCAAAAATACTCACTCTCAAAAAGGGCAGTACAACAGCCCCTCTACCTGCGAGCTTGCTCCACTCGCCTAGCTGGTTCGCCAGAAAAACATTTCAACACTGGGATGAGCCAATGCTCAGTAGGACGAATCATGCTATTATTAGTGTGTGTGTAACGGCCTCAAAATCTTAATATAAAATGAAACATAATAAATAGAAAAGTCAACCTGAACTAGTGGGTAACGGGGACACCTGTCAATCACAGCGGAAACCTACGCGGCAGTAAAAATAAATTATATCCATCAAACCATTACTTACATAATACCAGAGTCTACTACATTCCCAAAATACAGTATTTGAATACAATCTCCAAAACATCAAAATAACCCAAGGATCATACAACAAAAATCTCTTGATCCTAGATCAACGTTTACCCTTCTAGTAGGGAAGCTCAACTCACTCAACGGCGGCCTTGACCCACCGATCTCTCTGGGTTTCCTGAAAATTCGGGGGTGAGACACTTCTCAGTAAGGGAAAATAAACTAAATACAGCTGTGTGGCAACATGAACATTTAAGGCAATTATACATATACAGTACATTTCATATTTCTATAAATGTTCATCATATCGTACTAAATAATCATATACTTTCATATTTGCTAATAAATCATATCGTACATAAAATATCTGTTATAACTTATAATACTGAAAACATACCTAAGATGAATAGCTAGTTGGTGTCATGTATTACCCTCCATGACGGGTTGTACAACCCGAAGGCGGGACCCGACAATGGCTGACTGACCACTGCCGAGTCAAAAATATTTATAAGTACGATGGGCCCGCCACACCCTGGTCCGGACTTCTAGGCGGACGTCCACACTCTACTGAAAGCCACATCGACTATCCATCTCCCACCCCCTCGTGGGGTGGTTAGCACCAATTTGATCATAGATATCTGATCTATAAGTTACGATACCGTGCTCCTGAACTGAACTAAACTAACATCCGGGTTCTGATAACATATAATACATGATAATATAGCATCTTTCATAATTTCATAAATACGGCCTTGCGCCGAACATTTCATAAATACGGTCTCGCGCTGATCGTTTCATAAATACGACCTCACGCCGAAATCATACATAAATACGGCCTCACGCCGAAATCATTTCATACACATATATGGCCTCGCGCCGAAATCATTTCATATATGTATATCATTCAGAAAATAATCAATTTATCATGTATTTTCAACATCATAATGTACTGTATTCTTTCATAATTTCTCAAAACATACTTCATTCATATCATAATATTTTTCCACGTAAAATAATATTCATGCCACACATTTGCTGTATAAAATCATACATTGTATTCTAAAATCATAGTTTTTGACATCTCATACATACATATTCATTTCAACAAATTAGCAGTATTTTTCCAAATGTGCAATTCTTTCGTAATATACAGATATAATACATGCTTTTATGAAAATAAATTTACTCATACAAAATAATAATTTGCATGGAAGATAACTGCTTTAATTTATTCCTTTACTTGGCTACTGAGAAAAGCCCCTATAAATTCATGACTCACACCCGTGGGATTTCCTACTCAATACCCTAAAAATGAAAACTCCCAGTACTAAACTTCAGTATTTTCACGTGTATATCATTTCCTATAACAACCGTAAGACTAAATTTGGTTTAAAAAGTCTTACCTTAACTCAGGGATGATTTCCAATGAAGTTCTACCGACGATCCGCTCCGGCAGATTTGGAGAGAACTTCCCCAGAAGCGTCGTGGTGGCTTCAAATCCTCAAACCGGCGGAAATCCAGCTCGAAATCGAAGGGAGATAGAGAGAGAGAGAGTGTGAGAGATTTCTTAATTTTGAAGTTTAAATTCGGGTTTTTGATATTTATAGGACTGGATTCGTTGACGAGACATGTCACCTCGTCGACGAGTCCTATAGAAAGTTCATGAACGAACTTGCACCTTTGTCGACGAATTTCAGACTTCCCCAAAACCCTATCCCAGTATCTTCTCATCGATGAATCTTGTCTTTGTCGAGAAGGTCCTCTTATACCCTCGTCGATGAATCCCCTGTGTTCGTCGACGAGGCCCTAATAATTTTCCCTCGGTTATTCCTTCCAAAGTGCAATGTTGTCGACTGCTTCCTTCTGTTACTATTTCCATTTCCTTTCCTTTTTATTATTTTAAATACCATTTTTATTATTTGGGTCATTACAGTGTGGCTACAAAGTTATATTTCTATGTAAATAGTCTAATTTAAAAATAATATCATGGATATCTGAAATTGTAAATGCTAGTATAAATAACATACATTAAAACTATATAAATTTACTTATCATAATACTGCTACTATTTCTGGAAATCTACTTATACTTGTAATATTTGAGAAAATTTCCCTGGATGGCTGTATGTCATGATTTAACCTCTCATGACAGGGCTGTGCGGCCCGAAGGCAGGACCTATCCTGACTAGCCGACCAGGGTAAGTCAACTGAACTCCGATAGTCTGATTGGCCCCCTCAATCCATATCTAATGGAGAGCCTGTCCCAATATGGGCACGATCGACCCCATATCACTTACTGTCTGAGTAAAGTGGTTGCACTCTGAACTGAATGTTTGTAACTACGGTACCATGCTCTGCTGTCTGATCCATCAGGGTCTGATACTATATAGGTAACTGATATCTATAATATACTATTTTTTACTATGATTTCTAAAATAACCATAACCCCATAGAATTTATCTGAAATTCTAAATAAACTGACTGAAAATTTGATTTATGTATAACTGAATTGCTGTCTAAATATCGGTATATTGGGGCATTATGGTACTGATAAACATGTTATTCTAAAATTACTGAAAATGCATATTTCTGTGTATACTATATACCAAAAAATTCGTCATTATATAAACATGCAAATATCATGGTTTTTCTGTTAATAACTATAAACATGGTATTCACAAATTCTATAAATATAGTACTGCTCTATTATCAACTCAAGCCACACAAATAAGTATTAATATTATCAGGTTCTGGAAACCGTAAATATATATATATATATATATATATAATCTAAATAATAATTTGATAAAAGCATATAGTTCGTATTGAAATCGTAAAAAGGTTTCCTAGCATAGTGTATTTCCCTTATCTAACTACTGGAAAGCCCCTACTGAATATCTGTCCTACACCCGCAGGGTTTCCCACTCAGCTCCCTAAAAACAACATTCACCAAAACAAAATATCACTATTTCTCTGTCTACTTCATTTCCTACAACTGCTGGAAAGCCTAATTTCAAATAAAAGGCCTTACCCTGATTTTGGAGAGAAATTTGACTCGATCCCACCAACGATCTGCCCCGGTAAACTTGGAGAGAACTTCCCCAGAAGCGTCGTGGTGGCCTTAAATCGTCGATCTGACGACTAACAGGGCCGAAATTGAAGAGAGATGGAGGAGAGACCGTAGGAGAGAGAGAGAGGGGAAGATTTGCGTTGATTTTTCTCCGATTAAAGCAAGTTTAGGGCTATTTATACTGCAGCCTTCGTCGACGAGTTACGTCATCTCGTTGACGAGTCTAATAGGCAATTCGTCGACGAACTCTCCCCTTTGTCGACGAAATTCAGAATCGCCCAAAACATTCTCTCGGTATCTTCTCATCGAAGAAACATGCCCTCGTCGACGAGAACCTCTTGTACCCTCGTCGAAAAATCCCCTCTATTTGTCGACGAGGCCATGAGAAAATTCCTTGGGTTATTATATCCAAAATGTAATGTCGTCGACGAACGCAAGTCTGCTTCCTCCTTCTGTTTCTATTTCCATTTCCCTCCTTTTTTATTATTTAAATACCATTATTCTTCGGGTTGTTACATTCTCTCCTCCTTATAAAATTTCTTCCTCAAAATTTACTATTCATATAACTCATCATCATTTAAAGGCAAAATGATCTACTTATTTTATTACCTACCATCACTTATGGCGGAGGAATACCGTGGTTACATGGGTAGTTCTGGGAGATTACAATCATGAAAGAAAATTCCCCCAAAACCAAAATACTACCTATCTTATACACTACATTACAATTACATTATGCTAAACAAAATAAAATTATTACCTTAAACATATACATTACTACTATAATTCATTGAATAAGTGGGGATATTTCTGTCTGATTTCATCTTCAAGTTCCCATGAAGCTTCCTCTATCGCGTGATTCATCCACAAGATTTTCACTAATGGTATTCTTTTGCTGCGCAATACCTGTTCCTTTATATCTAGAATCCGCACCAGAGCTTCTTCGTATGCTAGATCACCACTGAGTTCTAATTCTGCATAGTTAATGATATGGGAAGGATCTGAGATGTATTTTATTAACATAGAGACATGAAACACGTCGTGAATCCTGAAAAAGGATGGTAGTAGAGCTAGCCGATAGGCCATTGACCCAATTTTCTCAAGTATCTCAAATGGGCCAGTAAACCTAGGGCTCAACTTACCATTCTTTCCAAATCTCATGATACACTTCAGTGGTGCTATCTTCAAAAATACATGATCACCCACTTCAAATTTCAGTTCCTGGCGGCGAGTATCTGCATAGCTTTTCTGCCGACTTTGTGCTGCACTGATTCGATCTCGAATGAATTGGACTTTATCGTACGCCTGCTGAACTATATCTAGCCCTAAAACTCGCCTCTCACCCAGCTCACTCCAGTGTAAAGGGGAACGACACTTCCTACCATAAAGTGCTTCATAACGAGCTATGCTTATGCTAGCTTGATAGCTGTTGTTGTAGGCAAATTCCACCAATGGCATCTACTGAGTCTAGCTACCCCCGTAATTCAATACACACGCTCGTAACATATCCTCAAGTACCTGAATCGTTCTCTCTGTCTGAGGGTGGAAAGCGGTGCTGAATGCTAACTGAGTCCCCAAGGCCTCCTACAAACTCTTCTAGAATCGCGATGTAAAACGTGGATCACGATCCAAGACTATGGATACCAACACTCCATGGGGTCAAACAATCTCCTGTATGTAAATCTCTGCTAACCTGTTCATAGGGTAGCTAACTTTAATGGGTAAAAAGTGTGTTGTCTTCGTCAACCTATCAACCACCACCTAAATGGCATTTTGACCATGCGGCGCGGGCTGTAAGCCAGTAAAAAAATTCATGGACACGTGATCCCACTTCCATTCGGGAATGAAAAGTGGCTACAACTGACCAGTCGGCCTTTGGTGCTCAGCCTTAACCTGCTGGCACGTCAAACACTGCTGCACAAATTTTGCTATTTCCCTATTCATGCCACTCAACCCGAAATACTCCCACAGATCCCTATACATTTTCATATTGCCAGGATGAATAATATATAGAGATCTATGTGCCTCTTCTAGAATCATTCTTTCGATGCTGTCATCTGTATGCACACACAATCTGGTGCGAAATCTCAAAGCCCCATTGTCAAAAATACTAAATTCTTCCCCCTAATCATCCTGTATTCTGGCTATCACTTCTACCAATTCCGGATCATTCCCCTGAGCGGCTTTAATCATTTCATAAAGTGTAGGTTATACAACCAGACTGGCAATAAATGCTTGAGGATCATCTTTTACTAGTTCCACACTGAGGCTTTCCAAGTCCATCTGAATTGAGTGTTGAACTACTGCTGCTAGCTGTGTTGTATCCTCTAATTTACGGCTCAAAGCATTAGCCACCACATTTGCTTTACCTGGGTGGTAACTGATGGTGCAGTCGTAATCCTTGATGAGTTCTAACCATCTCCTCTGGCGCATATTCAACTCTTTCTGTGTGAAGAAATACTTTAGAATCTTGTGATTAGAAAATATTTCATACCTCTCACCATATAATTAATGTCTCTAGATCTTCAGTACATGTACAACCGAAGCCAATTCTAGATCGTAAGTAGGGTAGTTCTTTTCATATTCTTTCACTGCCTGGACACATACGCTACCACCCTACCATGCTGCATTAGTACACAATTAAGCCCTTTCAAATATACGTCACTGTAAATCACATACCCATCACCTCCTGATGGAATCGTCAGAACTGGTGCAGTGACGAGCTGCTGCTTTAATTCCTGGAAACTCTGCTCGCATTTTTCATCCCACTCAAATCTGGTATTTTTCCTAGTCAAATGTGTGAGAGGTCCTGATAAAACTAAAAACCCCTCAACGAATTGATGGTAATAACCTGCCAGCCCCAAGAAACTCTTGACTTCCTGCACATTCCTCAACCTGATCCAATTCACCACCATGTCAATCTTGCTGGGATCTACTGAAATAACATCTCCTGAGATCACATGGCCAAAAAATGCAACATTTTCAAGCCAAAACTCACACTTACTAAACTTGGTGTAAAGCTTTTCCTCTCTAAGTGTCTATAGTACCTGCCTCAGATGCACCTCATGATCCTCGAAATTCTTCGAGTACATCAATATATCATCAATAAAAATCACTACAAAACTGATCTAGATATTGGTGAAAAAGTCTATTCATCAAGTCCATAAACATAGTTGGGGAATTCATCATATCAAAAGGCATAACGAAAAATTCATAGTGTCCGTACCTAGTTCTGAAAGTTGTTTTTGCAACGTCCTCTGCCTTTACTCTCACCTGATGATACCTTGATCTAAGTTCGATCTTGGAATATACTCGTATACCCTGGAGCTAATCAAACAAATCGTCTATACGGGGTAGAGGATATTTATTCTTAATAGTAACCTTGTTTATTTCCCTGTAATCAAAACACATCCTCAAAGACCCGTCTTTCTTCTTTACAAACAAAACTGGAGCTCCCTATGGTGATACACTGGGTTGTATAAATCCCTTGTTTAGCAAGTCCTACAACTGCTCTTTTAATTTTCCCAATTCAGCAAAAGCCATACGTTAGGGAACCTTAGAGATCGGTGCGGTCCCTGGAGGTAAATCTATAGAAAAATCCACCCCGCGCACAGGAGGCAACCCAGGTAGCTCTTCTGGAAAGACATCTAAGAATTCCCGTACTACTGGGGTACTGACAAGCTTCGATTCATTTTCTGACACTTCCTTTACAAAAGCCACAAGCCCTTGATTTTCATCTTGGAGTAGTCTACTCACCTGTATAGCTGACACCAGCTGCAGTGGAGTACGTACTCGTGAACCAACGAATCTGAATTCCTGCTCACTAGGGGGTCTGAAAATTACTTCCTTCTGAGAACAATCGATACTGGTGTGATTAATTGCCAACCAATCCATACCTAGTATTACATTAAACCCACACATCTCAAACACAATCAGGTCTACTGGTAGCACTCTCACTTGAATTTCTATTAGATAACCTCTAAGCACCCTCTGACACCGTATCACTGACCCTGACGGTGTAGCTACTGACAATTCCATATCTAATAATTGGGTCTCACTTCTAGATAATTTAAAGTAGGATGCAAAGACAAATGAATGTGTAGCACTCGAGTCAAATAAAATAATAATTGGATATGATAAAACAGTAAAAGTACCTGTCACCACATCCGTGGTAGCCGCAGCATCACTCGGTGTCATAGCGTAAACTCGCGCTAAGGCTACATTCCTCTCCTGGCCTCCATAAGGTGCCTCATATCCTCCCCGAGCTACCTGATGTCCTCCCCAATAGGGCCTAAGAATTGTAACCTGGTCCTGCGGCCTTGGGCATCCACATGCCATATGGCCGAGTCTTCCACAATGGTAACATACACCTCTCCCTGCCAGGCACTCCCCCGAATGACGTCTCCCACTTGTCTGGCACACTAGGAAGGTCTGCATACCCTGGTTCTCCCGAGGTCCTGTCGTCTACCTCTGATCTCCTATATCACGACCTCCTTTCCATAGACCCCTACTAGAGCCAGCCTGGTAACCCTGAGGTGCCAGCCTCTTACTTTGACTCTACGCTGCTAAACCCCTCCAAATACCACTATCAATAATCGTAGCTCTATCTACAACCTCCGTAAATGTCTAAGCTCTGAAGCCAATCACTTTCTCAAACAAGTTCTGCCTAAATCCTGCATCAAACTTCCTGGCCCTTTTCTCTTCATCAGGTGCTAGATATGGAGCAAAACGTGATAACTCGATAAACCGAGCTGCGTACTGGGATACGGTTATCTGCCCCTGTACCATATGCATAAACTCTGCTACCTTCGCTTTCCAAACGACAGAAGGAAAATATCGCTCGAACAACTGCTCCTTGAATCGTTCCCATGTCACTGGTACTGGAACCAGCCTCTGCTCCTCTATCAGTTGCATTGACCTCCACCAGAACTTCGCCTCCCCTGTTAGTTTAAATGCTGCAAATACTACCTTCTACTCATCCGAATAAGGGAGCACCGCCAATGTCTCTTCAATATCCTGGACCCAATTCTCAGCTACAATTGGGTCATCTCCTCCAAAAAAGGATGGAGGCTTCATCCGCATAAATTGCTCTATCGAACAGCCATGCTCCCAAGAGCTCCTGGTCATCTCAGCCATCACCTTCTAGGTGACGTTGCGCAGGACGACATTAGTATCGGCACCTCCCATATTGGAAGGTCTTGCTCCATCCCTCCCAGCGTTCATACCGCTATTTGATGGATCCATCCTAAAAAAATAGAATACACTTAAGAACCTTATCTTTTGCACAGACCCTATCTATTTCATGCTACTCAAATCCTATATTTATAATTAACTACTCTCCCCAACCTTAACTCAAAATCTAGTTCTGCCACCTAGACACACGACCCGACGATAGTTTACTATGATTTTCCTGAAATCGTCACCCCAAGAAAAACACAGAAACCACCACGGAATATCTTGTACCCAGACCACAGAACAAACCTCAAATCATTTCTCATACTTTGGTATTGCTTCCGCTGCATTCTAAAGTCTACAGAACCTAACAACCTAGGCTCTGATACCAAATTGTAACGTCCTGCTAATAAAATAAAATAAAGTATTTTCCCCCTTTTTAATATCAAGTTATTAATCTAAACAACGGAAAGCCAATCATATAAAATAAATCCACACATAATACAATACCAGAGTGTCAAATCAACCCACGATAAACAAAAATCACTGTTCTCTTGAAACTACCCTTACTGATACCAAGGGTTTACAAAACATGCCACCTAAAAATACTTACTCTCAAAAAGGGCAATACAACAGCCCCTCTACCTGCGAGCTTGCTCCGCTCGCCTAGCTGCTTTGCCTGAAAAACATTTCAACATTGTGATAAGCCAACGCTTAGTAGGACGAATCATGCTATTACTAGTGTGTGGCTACTGAGTTATATTTCTATGTAAATAATCTGATTTAAAAATAATATCATGGATATTTGAAATTATAAATGCTAGTATAAATAACATACATTAAAACTATATAAATTTACTTATCATAATACTGCTACTATTTCTCGAAATCTACATATACTTGTAATATTTGAGAAAATTTCCTTGCATGGTTGTATGTCAAGATTTAACCCCTCATGATAGGGTTGTGTGGCCCGAAGGCGGGACCTATCATGGCTGGCCGACCAAGGTAAGTCAACTAAACTCCAATAGTCTGATTGCCCCCCTCAATCCATATTTGATGGAGAGCCTGTCCATACGTGGGCACGATCGATCTCATACCACTTACTGTCTGAGTAAAATGGTTGCACTCTGAATTGAATGTCTGTAGCTACGATACCGTACTCTGCTATTTGATCCATCAAGGTCTGGTACTATATAGGTAACTAATATCTATAATATACTATTTTTACTGTGGTTTCTAAAATAACCATAAACCAAAAGAATTTATCTGAAATTCTAAATAAACTGACTGAAAATCTGATTTCTGTATAATTGAACTACTATCTGAATATCGGTATATCGGGGCATTATGGTACTGATAAACATGTTATTCTAAAATTACTGAAAATGCATATTTCTACGTATACTGTACACTGAAAAATTCATCACTCTATAAACATGCAAATATCATGGTTTTTCTGTTAATAACTATAAACATGTTATTCACAAATTCTATAAATATAATACTGTTTTGTTATCAACTCAAGCCACACAAATAAATATTAATATTATCAGGTTTTGAAAATCGTAAATATATATATATATATATATAATCTGAATAATAATTTGATAAAAACATATAGTTCGTACTGAAATCGTAAAAAGGTTTCCTAGCATAGCATATTTCCCTTACCTGACTACTGGAAAGCCCCTACTGAATATCTATCCTACACCCATAGGGTTTCCTACTCAACTACCTGAAAACAACATTCACCAGAACAAAATATCATTATTTCTCTGTCTACTTCATTTCCTACAACTGCTGGAAACCTTAATTTCGAATAAAATGTCTTACGTTGATTCTAGGGAGAAATTTGACTCAATCCTACCAACGATCCAGCTCGGTAAACTTGGAGAGAACTTCATCAGAAGCATTGTGGTGGCCTCAGATCGTCGATCCGGCGACTGACAAGGCCGAAATCGAAGAGAGATAGAGGAGAGACCGTAGGAGAGAGAGAGACGGGGGAAGATTTGCGTTGATTTTTCTGCGATTAAAGCAAGTTTAGGGCTATTTATTCTGCGGCCTTCGTCGACGAGCTACATCATCTCGTCGACGAGTCTATTAGGCAATTCGTCAACGAACTCTCCCCTTCGTCGACGAAATTTAGAATCACCCAAAACATTCTATCGATATCTTCTCGTCGACGAAACATGCCCTTGTCGACGAGACCCTCTTATACCCTCGTCGATGAATCCCCTGTGTTTGTCGACGAGGCCATGAGAAAATATCTTGGGTTATTATTTAAATACCATTATTCGGGTCGTTACAACATGATTTGGAAGCGAAAGTTGTGGCTACTATCAGGCTTTGTTTAGCGGATGACGTGATGTATCGCATCATAGATAAGGAATCATCAGTGGCAGTTTGATTGAAATTAGAGAGCCAATATATGTCCAAGTTATTGAAGAACAAGTTGTATCTTAAGCAAAACCTTTATGGGCTTAAGATGGCCAAGGGTTCAGATCTGAATCAACACATCGACGTATTCATTCACTTCATCAGCAATCTAAAATGGGTTGATGTGAAGTTTGAGGACGAGGACAAAGACAAAGCGTTGTTGCTGCTGAATTCCCTACCTATTTCTCGTACGTATAAGAATCTGGTTACGACTTTAACATGGGGGGGAAAAAAAACTCTAAAGTTGGAGGATATCATGAGTGCCCTATTAAGTTTCCATCAGAGGAAGAAGGTCAGTGACGAGAATTCTCAAGGTGAAGGGCTTGTGGTGAAAGGTAATCAAGATCGTGAAAGAAGCTAGTTCTAGGGTGGATCGAGTAAGAGTAAGGCTCGGTCCAATTCCAGGAAGAGGAAGGATGTATGATGTTTTAAGTGCGGGAAAAAGGGACACATAAAATCAGATTGTTTAGAGAGGAAGAAGGGGAATGCTGAAAATAAAGAAGGTTTATCAAACATGACAAATGTAGTGAAAGAAGAAGACTATGGGAGTGGTGATGGTGATATTCTCTCAGTCTCATCTGATTCGTATGGTCTCTTAGATTCTTGGATCTTAGACTCGATGTGCTCTTATCACATGATGCCTAATAAAGACTAGTTTACCACTTACAGATTGGTGAATTCTGGTTTTGTTCTGATGGGAAACGATGCTTCATGCAAAGTTGTTGGAATGGGGAACATTGGAATCAAGATGTGTAATGGTGAGGTGAGGATGTTATGTGATATTAGGCACATACCGAAGTTGAAAAAGAATTTGATTTTATTGGGCACTTTAGACTGTAATGGATTTATTTACAAGTTTGAAAGTGGGGTAACGAAGGTGAGTAAGGGTATTCTAACTATGATGAAGGGGCGGAAAGTACCGGGCAATATATACACACTACTGGGTACTGCAATTGTAGGTGGAGTTGCAACTGCAGAGTCTGAGTCGGATGATACAGTCTTGTGGCATATGCAATTAGGGCATATGGGTGAGCGTGGAATAATGAAGCTTCATAAGAGAAATCTTCTAAAAAGGGTCAAATCATGCAAGTTAAGTTTCCGCAAGTTTTATGTTCCGGAAAAACAAAACAAAGTGCAATTCATGACAACCACACACATACGGAGGGAATCCTAGACTACATTCATTTAGATGTTTAAAGGCCGGTAAGGGTAGCATCACAAGGAGGACATATATACCTCGTGAGTTTCATTGATGATTACTCACGGAAGGTCTAGGTGTACTTCAGAGGAGGTGTGGATAGGTAACGAGGTGGACTACTTTGGTTTAAGAGTATTTAAGTGTCCAACGTATGTGCACATTCCTAGTGAGGAGAGATCAAAGTTGGAGGTGAAGTCTATATGGTGCATTTTTCTGGGATATAAAAAAGGGGTGAAAGGTTCAAATTATGGGTTCCAGTGGCAAACAAAGTGGTGCTTAGTAGAGACATGGTTTTCGATGAGAAAGCCATGTTTTGGTATACACAAGAAGAAGAAGAGAAACAGGTGCTAGAAAACTGTAGCAGCAACGAGCATACGATGCAAGTAGACTTGGAGATTCGGAGCAGAAATGCAAGGAGTTCTAGCTCGAGAGATTAGCAGGTAGTGCAGGTGGAGTTGGAGACTCAAGGCAGAGATGATGATGTTCAGAATGCAGGGAGCTCTAGCTCAGGACACTAGCAGCATCATGGTATAACTGTAGACAGACCTAGACCCATTGTCAGGCCACCTCCTAAGTACGGATCTGATGATCTGGTGTCTTTTGCTCTTATTACCACTAGCAAGGATCATATTACTTTTCAAGAGGCGATGCATAATTAGGAGAAAAGTATATGGATGGGTGCAATGGTGGAGGAAATGGAATATTTGCATAAGAACTAGACGTAGGAGTTGGTGGAGCTTCCTGGAGGGAAGAGGGCGATAGGATGCAAGTAAGTGTACAGGAAAAAAGAAGCAGTTCCAAAAAAAATAAAGAGATAAGTTCAAGGTTCGGTTGGTAGCAAAGGGTTACTTATAGAGGAAAGAAGTTGATTATGGTGCAATCTTCTCCCCTATGGTCAGATACACTTCCATAAGGTAGTGTTGGCATTGGTGGCGCATTACTCGCCGGCTAGAACTAGAGTTTGGCATAGGATATCACGTATTCCTGAAGGTGGCACCGATGAAGGGAGTTATGAGGTTTGGGAGGAAGGGTAAACTAAGCTCTAGGTATATTGGACCATTCAAGATCCTTAAAAGAGAGGCTCCAGTTGTCTATCGATTGCCATTACCACCGGTCTTGTCTAGGATCCATGATGTATTCCACGTTTCTATGCTGAGGAAATACGTCCCAGACCCCTCTGAAATTAGGAATAGCTTCCCAAGAGGGGGGTGAATTGGCTTTTAAAAATTTCTTTTTAAAGTCCTTAACTTCTTTTAATATTTAACCAATTCTTTGACTTGTTTATCTATTTTGTCAATCAAACAAAAACTTGGTTTCTTTTAAATAATCAACAAGACAACTAATAAAACATTCAATCTTCAACCATAAAAATAGTTAAACCAGTCAAACCAATCAATCACAATGCTCAAACCAACAACCAATTTGTTTGCCAAATATATGTTTACTGCAGCACTATAAGATTCAAGATTTATATCTCTTGGAATATAAATGCTATCCGATTAATCTCAAGTTTTATACCATTCAATCACAATCAATATAATATATGTAACTTTCAGCTTTTAATGCTTTCAGCCCTATGGTGAATATAAGTTTGAACAAATCCCTGTATATATGAAATTTCTTCTTCAATATGATATTCAATATAAAATCCAATCACTCTTTCCAAATATTTAGAATTCAAATAAAGTCTTGGCAAATTTATCTTTGGGAGCTTAACCAAGTAACGTACTCTCGTATGGTTTCCGCAAAGTAAGGTTTAACCAACGTACTCCCTTTTGATTTCCGCAATCCCAAATCAAAATTGAACCTTAAGTTTATTTAACTTCCAAATTACGTAGTTTGTATGTTTATCAATTAAACCATCAACGCAATTGTATATGTACTAAAAATAAAGAGTAAAGGAAAGAGAGAGTGAGACTGGGATTTTACGAGGTTCGGCTTCAACACAACCTACGTCCTTGCCTTTGGCAAAACCACCAAAGGATTCACTAAACCTATTCTGTTAACAGGTGGAACAAACCTTTACACACTCCTTTGTTAAGGCTAGAGCCCGCCTTCTCCAAGCGATATCCCCTCACTCGGTCACTCCTTCAAATAGGCTAGAGCAGCACCTCTCTAAGCGATATCCCCTCGCTTAGTCAATGATCCGAACACCTCAAATTTTCCAGGAACTATAAAAGATACAAACAATAGATGTGTACAAAGAGTTTGCTCCTCAAAGAGCTGATTAGTACAATTTACAAACTAGTATACTTCAAAGTAAATAACAATATGAAATTTTAACTTGAAGCTCAAGGAAGTATATCACCGATTAATTCTTTCAATGATTGAAAGATTTAGAATTTGTAGCACAATTTTGGTGGAAGAAGATCAGTAAAAACTCACTTGAATTCGTGCACAATGTATGAACAAGAGAGCCTTTCAATGAAGAGAGCACTTGAGAGAGTTTGATGGCTGATTTTGATTCTTGGTTCTTGGTTCTTGGTTCAATGATCTTTGAGGCTTATTTATAGACTTTAAAAATTATGTTACTTGATCCCCAAGTGACTTGGAGTATCCTCCAAGTTTTCATAACATTTAGATTTAAAAAACTAATTTTTAGAATTTTCCCGTTGGAGGCCAAATTTTAAATTTCCGTAGGGTCAGTTGGCTGACCAGGCGGCTGGGAGGGTGTTTATGCAGGGTCATCCAACTGGACAGGTGACTGGGTGCATTCTGTCTCCCAAATTTCAGTTCTGTTAACTGGTCAATCGGCTAACTGAACACAGTTCATTCTGGTTAGCCGACTGACTAGACCAGATTACTGTGTTGCTGACAACTTTGACCCCTCTTCAGTTATTTGACTATAACTTTTCCTATATAGATCCAAATTTAATGTTCTTGGTTTCAAAAGAAAGTTAAAACAAAATACTAGAACTTTTATGTTTAACACTATTTAACATAATGATCTTTTGATATATAAAAATGCTCATCAATACATATGTATAAAAATTAACTGAATTTGGAAAAATCCCATTTTAGTGCTTTTCATTCCAAAAACAATTTTAACCTTTTTGAAACAACTTATGAACTTATAAAAATATTTTCCAAGTATGTTAAAAGGTATTTAGGTCCAAGTAATTAATCCTAAGAGCTTCATGCATCCATATTGAATTTACTTGAAATACTTACATGAAATTTCCTTAAGATTCTAAATCCTTCATCTCTTGAAGTCTTCATGCATGTCCATGCTTTAAGTCCACCATTTCTTCAAGCTTTCATATCAAGTTCATCCTTTCATAGACATCAAGCTTTAATATATCATCCATTCCTTTAATTATTCTTTAAGCTTCATATGATCACGTTCCTTTGAAATATAAGCTTCAATTTAATTCTTGTGAGTACTTGACTTTGCTTTCACATATGCGAGATCTGAAATATCATCACTCATCAAATATGTTAAGTTCCACTTGTTTGTTAGCATCAAAATAGGATGTTAAGCCTTGTAAGGCCAACACCGTTGCAGATTCTTGACTGGAAGGAACAGGAGGTACGCACAAAGAAGATTCCACTAGTAAAAGTTTTCTGGCGCAATCATGCCGTTGAGGAGACTTCCTAGGAATTAGAGGATCAGATTCAATAAAGATACCCACACTTATTCAGTGGAGTTTAGAGTTGAGCCAGTCAGAATAAAAGGAATAATACTGTGTATTTTTATTTGTATAATGTAACGTAGGATAGATAGAGTTTTTAGTTTTGGAACGTGAACGGCTTTGAGAGAATTTTGAATAGTAGTAATCTCCCAGAACCCTCGTTGTAACCACGATGTTCCTCTGTCATAAGTGAGGGTAATTAATAAAATTGGAAGTATTTTCTTTAAGGATAGGAAGCAAACGAATAACAAATTTCGAGGACGAAATTTGTATAACGAAGGGAGAATGTAATAACCCCAAAAATGACTAAATAAGATTAGTGGGGTGATTCCAAAAATAATAATAATAATTAATTAAATTAAATTAAATTTGTAAAAAGAAAAAAATAATAATTAAAAATTTTTTATTAATAAAATATATTATTATTAATATAAATTAAAATATTTTCAATATTACGAGTATGCAGTTTTAGTATTATGATTATACAGTTCTCAATATTATGACGTATGAATTACAGTACAATTTATGCAGCATCATGGTTATTACGATTATTTCAGAATCATAGTAAATAAGATAGATATATATAGAAATATATTATATGATATCAGACCCTGTTGGACTATGCAGTTACGGAGTACGGTACCGTTGCTACAGATATTATGTTACGTTATGAGTGCAACCACCTATTTAGATAATACATGGTAAGTTGATCACCTAGGCCCTGGACGAGGAAGCTCCCCATCTAGATATGGGTTGAGGTGGGCAGATCAACCGATGGAGTATAGTGATTTATTCCTGGTTGGCCAGTCAGGGTAAATCCTGCCTACGGGCTGCACAACCCTGTCATGAGGGGGTAAGTCATGACACACAGATATCCATAGGGAACATTTTTAGTTATTATTACATATGTATAGATTTGTTGAAACAGAGAACATACTTACTTATACTAGAAGTATTTTGAATAATAATCTCCAATACTGTCATGTTAAGCAATGGGGACATGGGTGGTGGATTTTATCACTTATACTTTATTTATATATTCAGCTATACATGTTTATTTGAAAATAGATTTTCATGATATAGTAGCTCATTTGCCACACACTAGTAATAGCATATTTCATCTTACTGAGCGTTGACTCATCCTAGTGTTGAAGCATTTTTCAGGTGATCCAGATAGGCGAACAGACCAGGCTCGCAGATAGAGGGGCTTCAGTAGTGCCCTATCAGTGGAGAGTGAGTATATTTTTGGGAATGATTTTGTATACCCTAGCTAGTTGAGGGTGTTTTGGGAACAGTGGTATGTGTATATGTTGGGAAACATGTAGTACTCTGGTGTTGGTTTTGTATTGTGTATATATTTTCATATGGTTATGTC
The DNA here is from genome assembly GCF_029873635.1 of Malania oleifera. Classification (NCBI taxonomy): domain Eukaryota; kingdom Viridiplantae; phylum Streptophyta; class Magnoliopsida; order Santalales; family Ximeniaceae; genus Malania; species Malania oleifera. The sequence goes on along the minus strand of NC_080427.1, from coordinate 33,180,733 downwards.
TATGTGATTTATGCTTCTCACTGCTTAGGTTAATGATTGAGTTTACCCCCACCATGGTATCAAAGCATGTAGAATATTATTGTATAAAAAAAAATACCCAGCTTATTTAGTAGGTCGTTACAGTTTGGTATCAGAGCCTAGGTTTGCTAGGTTCTGTAAACTATAGAGTGCAGTAGAAGCAATACCAGAGTATAGGAAAAGGACTTGGGGTTTGTTCTGTGTCTAGGTACAGGATTTCAGTAGTGGTTTCTGTGTTTTTCCTGGGGTGACAATTTCAGGAAAACCATAGTAAACTATTATCGGGTCGTGTGTCTAGGTGACAAAACTGGATAATGGTTTAGGTCAGGGAAGGTAATTAATTTTGAGATGGTACAGGATAGGTCCGTATAGGAGATAAAGTGCTTAAGTGTGTTTTTTATTTTCAGGATGGACCCAGGAAGTAGTGGCACGAATGTTGGGGAGGATAGGCCAGGACCTTCCAGCATAAGTGGAGGAGATACAGATGTTGTACTGCGTAGTGTCACTTAGTAGGTGATGGCTGAGATGGCCAAGAGCTCTGGGGAGCATGGCTGTTCGATTGAGCAGTTTACGTATATGAAGCCCCCATCTTTTGCCGGAGGTGATGACCCGATTGTAACTGAGAATTGGGTTCAGGATATTGAAGAGACATTGACAGTGCTTCCATGTACGAATGAGCAGAAGGTAGCATTTGCCACATTTAAGTTGACAGGGGAAGCGAAGCGCTGGTGGAGAGCAGCGTGTCTGATAGAGGAGCAGAGGCCGGTTCGAGTTCCAGTGACGTGGGACCGATTCAAGGATCTGTTCTTCGAGCGGTATTTCCCTGCTATCGTTCAGAGTGCGAAGGCAGCAGAGTTTCTGCATTGGTACAGAGGCAGATGACAGTATCCTAGTACGTGACTTGGTTTGTCGAGTTGTCACATTTTGCTCCACATCTGGCACCTGATGAAGAGAAAAAGGCGAGAAAGTTTGAAGAGGGACTGAGGCAGAATCTGTTTGAGCAAGTAATTGGTTTCAGGGCTCAAATATTCACAGAGGTTGTAGACAGAGCTGCGATTATTGAGAGTGGCATTCAGAGGGGTGTTGCAGCTCAGAGTCATAGGAAGAGGCCTGCGCCTCAGGGTTTTCAGGCTGGCTCCAATAGGGGCCCATGGAGAGGAGGTCGCGATAGGGGAGATCAGAGGCAGATGTCAGGATCTCGTGGGAACCAGGGTGCACCGACGTACTCGGTGTGTCAGACATGCAGGAGACATCATTTGGGAGAGCGCCGGGTAGGCAAGGGTGTTTGTTATCGTTGTGGGAGACCTGGTCACGTGATACGTGAATGCCCAGTTCAACCAGACTTGGCCCCAGCTCTCAGACCCTATCAGGGAGGACATCAAGTAGCTCAAGGAGAATACCAGGTGCCTCGTGGTGGCCAGCAGAGGAATGAGGCCCCAACACGAGTATACGCTCTGACGCCAAGAGATGTAGAGGCTGCTATGGATGTGGTGATAGGTACATTTACTGTTCTATCATATCCAGTTATTGTTCTTTTTTACTCAAGTGCTACTCATTCTTTCATTTCTACATCTCATGTTAAATTATCTGAGAGTGAGACCCAGTCATTAGATATAGTGTTGTCGGTAGCTACACCATCAGGATCAGTTGTCAGATGTCAGAGGGTACTTAGAGGCTATCCGATGGAAATTCAGGGGAAAGTACTACCAACAGATCTTATTGTGTTTGATATGTGTGGGTTTGATATAATACTGGGTATGGACTGGTTGGCTGCCAATCACGCTAGCATTGATTGTTTCCAGAAAGAAGTAATTTTCAAACCTTCTGGAGAGCAGGAATTCAGATTCGTTGGCTCACAGGTATGTGGTCCAACACAACTGGTGTTCGCCGTGCAGGCAGGCAGATTACTCTTAGACGGAGGTCAGGGGTATATAGCATTTGTGAAAGAGGTATCTGAAAATGAATTAAGGATTGACAGCACTCCAGTAGTACGAGAATTTCTAGATGTTTTTCTAGAGGAGCTACCAGGATTGCCTCCAGTGCGCGAGGTAGATTTTCCTATAGATTTACCTCTAGGGACTGCGCCGATCTCTAACGTCCTGTATCGTATGGCTCCAGCTGAATTAGGAGAATTAAAGGAGCAGTTGCAGGAATTGTAGAATAAAGGATTTATACGACCTAGTGTATCGCCGTGGGGAGCTCCCGTGTTGTTCGTAAAGAAGAAAGACAGGTCCATGAGGATGTGCATTGATTACAGGGAAATCAACAAAGTTACTATAACGAATAAATATCCTTTACCCCATATAAACGATTTGTTTGATCAGCTCTAGGGTACACGGGTATATTCCAAGATTGACCTCAGATCTGGGTATCACCAAGTGAGAGTAAAAGCGGAGGACGTCGCGAAGACAGCCTTCAGGACCACGTACGGGCACTATGAATTTCTCGTTATGCCTTTTGGTTTGACGAATGCCTCGGTTGTGTTCATGGACTTGATGAACAGAGTTTTTCACTAGTATTTAGATCAATTTGTAGTAGTTTTCATCGATGATATACTAGTGTACTCGAGGAGTTTTAAGGAGCACGAGGTGCATTTGAGGCAAGTGTTGCAGACATTCCGGGAGGAGAAGCTTTATGCTAAGTTTAGCAAGTGTGAGTTCTGGCTTGAGAAGGTAACATTTCTAGGCCATGTGATCTCAGGAGACGGTATAGAAGTCGATCCCAGCAAGATTGACGCGGTGGTAAACTGGTCTAGGCTGAGAAATGTGCAGGAAGTCAGGAGCTTCTTAGGACTGGCAGGTTATTACCGTCGTTTTGTTGAGGATTTTTCAACCTTGTCGGGTCCTCTCACACGGTTGACTAGGAAAAATGCCAGATTTGTGTGGGATGAAGAATGCAAGCAGAGCTTCCAGGAATTAAAGCAGCGGCTTGTCACTGCACCAGTTTTGACGATTCCATCGGGAGGCGATGGTTATGTTATTTATAGTGATGCGTCCTTGAAAGGGCTCGGTTGTGTACTGATGCAACATGGTAGGGTGGTAGCATATGCGTCCAGACAGTTGAAAGAATATGAAAAGAACTACCCTACTCAAGATCTAGAATTAGCTGCGGTTGTACATGCTCTGAAGATCTGGAGGCATTACCTTTATGGTGAGAGGTGTGAGATATTTTCTGATCATAAGAGTCTAAAATACATCTTTACACAGAAAGAGTTGAATATGCGGCAGAGGAGGTGGTTGGAACTCATTAAGGACTACGACTGCACCATTAGTTACCACCCAGGTAAAGAAAATGTGGTGGCTGATGCTTTGAGTCGTAAATCAAGAGACACAGTACAGTTAGCAGCGATAGTTCAACATCCGATTCAGATGGACTTAGAAAGAATTGGTGTGGAACTAGTGGAGGATGATTCTCAAGCGCTTATTGCCAGTTTGGTTGTACAACCCACATTGTATGAAAAGATTAAAGCTGCTCAGAGAGATGATCCAGAGTTAGTGGAGGTGATAGCCAGAGTACAGGATGGTCAGGGGGAAGAGTTCAGTATTTTTGATGATGGGGTTCTGAGATTTCGCACCAGATTGTGTGTGCCTGCAGATGATAGTATCAGGAGGACGATTCTAGAGGAGGCACATGGGTCTCTATACACTGTTCATCCTGACAGTAGGAAAATGTATAGGGATCTGCAAGATTATTTCTGGTGGAGTAGCATGAAGAGGGAGATAGCAGAGTTTGTGTAGCAGTGTTTGACGTTCCAGCAGGTTAAGGCTGAGCACCAGAGGCCAGCTGGTCAGTTGCAGCCACTTTTCATTCCCGAGTGGAAGTAGGACCATGTATCCATGGATTTTGTTACTGGGTTGCCACCAGCGGCGCATGGTTAGAATGTCATTTGGGTGATAGTTGATAGATTGACAAAGACAACGCATTTTCTGCCTATTAAGATTAGCTACTCTATGAACAGGTTAGCAGAGATTTACATACATGATATTGTTCGACTCCATGGAGTTCCGGTATCTATAGTCTTGGATCGTGATCCACGTTTTACATCACGATTCTGGAGGAGTTTACAGGAGGTACTAGGGACTCAACTAGCATTCAGCATAACTTTTCACTCTCAAACCGATGGTCAGACTGAGAGAAGCATCTAGGTATTGGAAGATATGTTTCGTGCCTGTGTGCTAGACTTTGGAGGTAGCTGGATTCAGTTTTTGCCGCTAGTTGAATTTTCTTATAATAACAGTTATCAGGCTAGCATCGCCATGGCACCCTATGAGGCATTATATGGTAGGAGATGTAGATCTCCTCTTTTCTGGGATGAGGTAGGCGAAATGCGAGTTTTGGGTCCAGAGATAATTTAGCAAGCATGTGATAAAGTCTGACTTATTCGTGATAGGATCAGTGCAGCGCAGAATCGGCAGAAAAGTTATGCAGATACTCGCCACCGGGAACTGGAATTCGAATAGGTGATCATGTATTTCTAAGAATAACTCCACTGAAAGGGATCTTGAGATTTGGGAAGAAAGGTAAGTTAAACCCTAGGTTTATTGGCCCTTTTGAGGTACTTGAGAACATTGGGTCAATAGCCTATCGGCTGGCTTTACCGCCATCTCTATTTCAAGTTCATGACGTATTTCATATTTCTATGTTAAGGAAATACATCCCAGATCCTTCCCATATCATCAGCCATGCAGAATTGGAAGTTGGTGAGACTTTAGCATATGAAGAAACTCTAGTACAGATTTTGGATAGGAAGGAACAAGAATTGCGCAATAAGAAAATACCAGTAGTGAAAGTTCTATGGAGAAACCACGTGATTGAAGAAGCCTCATGAGAGCTTGAAGATGAAATCAGACGAAAATATCTCTATTTATTTGATAAAATATAGTATTGATGTATATGCTTAGATAGTAATTTTATTTTGTTGAGTCCAGTGTAATTGTAATGTAGAGTATAGGGTAGGTAGTATTTTGTTTTGGGAGAAATTTTCTTTTATGGTTGTAATCTCCCAGAACTACTCATGTAACCACGATATTCCTCCGCCATAAGTGAGGGCAGGTAATAGAATAAGTAGACCATTTGTCTTTATGGGATGATAGAAGGAAATACAAATAGTAAATTTCGAGAACGAAATTTTATAAGGAGGGGAGAATGTAGTGACCCGAAGAATGATATTATTTAAATAATAAGAGGGAGAGAAATAGAAACAGAAACAGAAGGAGGCCATAGATTTTGTCGACGACATTACATTTTTGGGGATAATTATAATTTTAAGGAAATTGTCAAGACTCATCAACGAGGGCATAAGGAAATTCGTCGACGAAGGCAAGATTTCGTCGACGAGAAAATATCGAGCGAGGTTTTTGGCTGCTCTGAATTTCTTCGATGAATACAGGGTTTCTCGACGAATTTAATGAAGGACTCGTCGACGAGGTGACGTGTCTCGTTGACGAATCTGGCCCTATAAATAGCTAAAAACTGTATTTTTATTCACTTTCAACTCTTCTCTCTCTCTCCTCTCTCTCTCTCTCTCTCTCTCTCTCTCTCTCTCTCTCTCTATCTCTCTCTCTACGTCACTCTCACCCTTCTCTCTTCGATTTCGGCCCCTCCAGTCACCAGATTGACGATCTGAAGCTGCCACGACGCTCCTGACAAAGTTCTCTACAAGTCTGCCGGAGCGGATCGTTGGGGAAATGAAGTGGGATTTCATCCCAAATTTAGGGTAAGACCTTTTAACCTATTTTTGGCCTTATGGTAGTTATAAGAAACGATGTAGGTGGAGAAATATTGATATTATGTTCAGGAAAATATTATTTTTAGGGTGTTTTGTAGGAGGCCCTGCGGGTATTAGTCTAGTATACCATAGGGGCTTTCCAGTAGTCAGGTATGCTATGCTAGGTATTTTTAAATTATTATACAGTTTTGTAAATGATGAAAATTATGTATTAAAGTATCGTGTGGCTTGTGAATATGATTATAGAACGAAGATATATTTTACGATATTTCAGTATCTTGATTTTACGATATTTCAGTACCATGATTTTATAAATCTCAGTACCATGATTATACGAATCTCAGTATTACGACTATACAGTTTCAGTGTTATGATTATACAGTTCTCAATATCATGACATATGAATTACAGTACAGTTTATGTAGCATCATGGTTATTATGATTATTTTAGAATCATGGTAAATTAGATAGATATATATAGAAATATATTATATGATATCAGACCCTGTTGGACTATGCAGTTACAGAGCACAGCACCGTTGCTACAGATATTATGTTACGTTATGAGTAGAACCACCTATTTAGATAATACATCGTAGGTTGATCACCTAGGCCCTGGACGAGGAAGCTCCCCATCTAGATATGGGTTGAGGTGGGCAGATCGACCGATGGAGTATAATGATTTATTCCTGGTTGGCTAGCTAGGGTAAATCCCGCCTACGGGCCGCAGAACCTTGTCATGAGGGGGTAAGTTATGACACACAGATATCCACAGGGAACATTTTTAGTTATTATTACGTATGTATAGATTTATTGAAACAAGGATCATACTTACTTATACTAGAAGTATTTTGAATAATAATATCCAATACTATCATGTTAAGCAATGGGGACAGGGGTGGTGGATTTTATCACTTATACTTTATTTATATATTCAGTTATACATGTTTATTTGAAAATAGATTTTCATGATAGCTCATTTGCCACACACTAGTAAGAGCATATTTCATCTTACTGAGCGTTGGCTCATCCCAGTATTGAATCATTTTTCAGGTAATCCAGATAGGCGAACAGACCAGGCTCGTAGATAGAGGGGCTTTAGTAATGCCATGTTAGTGGAGAGTGAGTATATTTTTGGGAATGATTTTGTATACCCTAGCTTGTTGAGGGTGTTTTGGGAACAGTGGTATGTGTATATGTCGGGAAACATGTAGTACTCTGGTATTGGTTTTGTATTGTGTATATATTTTCATATGGTTGTGTCTATGTGATTTATGCTTCTCGCTGCTTAGGTTAATGATTGAGTTTACCCCCACCATGGTATCAGAGCATGTAGAATATCATTGATATGTGAAAATGAGCATATGATATTTTGTCTGGAAATTATTATGATATAAATATAAGATAAATTGTGTGGCATTTGAGTAATATTAAATTGTGATATTTTGGATTATGAAATATGATTATAGAAATATTGTCTATAATAAATAGGGAAATATGAGGATATGATTTATATTATTGAAAAGTGTGAAAATTCACGAAGTGGGTTATATATATTATTTTGAGAATGAAATGTGTATATTGAGATGGGAAATTTTGAAATTGTGAATATTGGAAATGTGAAAATTGTATTGAGAATTCTGCAAGGTAAATATTGAAATGTGAAAATGGGAAATATGAATATTGTAATATAAATGCTGCAATATGAATTGTTGAAACATGAATATTGAAATGAGTATACTGAAATGTAAATATGACATTGTGAATATTGAGTTGAAATGTAATTATTGAATTGGGTATACTGACTATGAATATTGGGAAAACATTAATGTTGCAAAGTGCAACTGCTGCAAAGAGATCATTGAAATATGAGTGATGAAATGCCAATACCGCATAATGATTGCGGGTATGTGGTAGTGATAACCCTGATAGATGGCTGTGGAAGCCCTAATGATGGGTTGTGATATTGAGTACGACACCGTTGCTAGTGGTGTAGTGCAACCACACGGACTCTTGGAGCGTGTGGCATAACAGTCGACTGAGCTATTTAGTAGAGTTGTTGTGCCCCCTGAGTCTGGATCTGGGCTATAGGTCGGCCAGTCATACTACAGACGTGAGATATGTAATATGATATTTTCATCTAACCGAGTCGTCCAACCGCGGTTAGATCCAGCTTTCGGGCTGCACAATCTTGACCATGGGGAAAAGTATGGCGTGGTAAGAAAGTTCCTCATGGTAGCCATGAGTACAGACGTGACGTTGGTACTAGATACCAAGGATACTTATGAGTTGGATAGTTAAATAGAAACGGAAAGTGAAAGAATGATAAAATGGGCTAAAATCAGAAATGAAAGAAATAATGGAAAATGAGAAATCGAGAATGGTATAGTTGAGAAATGGATCGGTGTGAGTTAATAATATAAATAATTGAGGCGAAGTGAAACTCTCTGCCTGAGGGCTTAATGAGTAAGGTGAGTGCCCTGATAGGTATCAAATGTGGTCATACCTAGCTGCATAACGTGTTAGGGCAGAGGGAAGTTACCTGTATGGGCAGGTAGTCTTCCCTATTCTCAGGAACTTCGCGGGTATATATGTTTTGGAAATGATTTAATTTGAGAAATGGTTTTAAAGCTTATAAAAGTTTGTGTTGTATATCCATATGATTGTGAGAATATGTTTATCAATATATTTTTCCCTCAAATGAAATGTTGATTTGAAAAGTAAAGTGTGTTATGACTAAACTCATATGGCCACACACTGTAAATAATTTATTCCTTCTTACTGAAATGTTTCTCACCCAAATTATCTAAACTTTTCAGGAAACAGAGATAGGCTCGGTGATAAAGCTCCGAGACCGTAGGGAGCTGAGACCCTGATACACAGGGCGAGTTATTAGACTAGGGAGGTGTAATTCCCTTAGGGTTGTATTGTTTTTGGGTATGTGATGGAATGTATATGTATATGTATGTTGATATTTTGGGTATTGTATTCTGGTTGTTAAGTATATATTATTTTCTACTGTTAGATTGTATAAATGAAATAACTTTTTACTCGGTACCCAAAGCGGGTCTAGTCATATCGGTGGCAACTGGATTGTTGACATGGCCGATTTGTGAATATTGTTCATGATGTGTGAATATTATTATTATTATTATTATTATTATTATTATTATTATTATTATTATTATTATTATTTTAAAAAATTGGTACGAAAATCGGGGCGTCACACAAGAGGCTCTAGGTCAAATCTCGGAGGAAAATCCCCCCAATCTACTAATCTACAATTCAAGTTTCCATATTTGGGTCAAACGAAACCATCAACGGTTTCAGTTAAACCGTCGACGATTTGAGATAGAGAGTAATTCCCTCGAAGGCAGCTCTTGTAACCATCAACGGTTTCCTTGCTGATGCCAAATTGTCGAGAAAAACCTGCATCAGTTTCCTTGCTACAAACCTATCCCTTTGTTCTTTGCATAACTATGCTTTCCTGGTACATGTATCCACCCAAATATAAGCCACATCTCCAGCAAAAGAAGAAGAACCCAACCTCCACTAATAATAAGCAAAAGCTAAATAAGATGAATAAACCTACATGTGAGAGAATGAGGAGATAAGAAGTTTCAGTTTTGGGAGTGAAAGAAAACCTTTTAACCTTTATGGATTTAGAAATTAAGATGGCAAATCATAACTTCTAAGAGCAGACCGACCATCTCCTATTTCCTTGTTAGGGAACTGATCAAGTACTAGAATGCCTTCACAGAAGACACTAAGCGAGGAATGGAAAAAATTAGGGGAATATTTTAACAGAAAAACAAAAAAATGATGGGAGCTGTAATATTTTTAGGAGTGCCTCGAACAATATACAAATGAATCAAAACAGGATTCAAGAATACATCATATTATGTTCACCAACTTAGTTAATGCAAATTAAGAACATGAAAAGGCTATGATTGACATTGGTATGATCATAAATTTATTTCTTATTCAAAATCTCATCAATTAAAATTACAAATTGTAAGGATTCAAGGAAGTTGAAGGAAGTAAAATCAAATGCTTTATCCATAGTGAGAGTTGCTTCAATGGTAGCTTGTCAAAAGAGGCCTTCATCTAGGACATTGTACTTCATTGTGGCACCCCTAGATGATTTTTTTTTTGGGTATTATTGGGGAAGGACTTTCTTAAGGTTGCTTCAATACTAGTAGCTAGCTACCAACAAATACTTGAGGACAAAGCTTACGTAGTCTTGTAGCTTTGAGAAACAAAAACAAAAAGAATCTCCTTTCATGTAAGGTTAGATGATTTTTGAGTGGAAGCAGCCTAGTCTATAATCTAAATATCTAATTGTGATCCTTCCTTAGACTTGACAACTACTATAGAAGATTCATTGAGGGATAGTCCTAGAGAATTGTGTCCTAAATAGATCTCTTGTAGAAGGGAATTGAAGTGACATTTGTCTCAAGATTGTTAGGCAACTTTTGATGATCTCAAATAGACATAACATGGACCTAGTATTAGTTTGCTTGAATGTGAAGAAGCCCTTAGAAGTCCAAATAGATGCTTTATTAGGCTAGCTAGGAGATGCTCTCTTGTGGGAGGGGCAATTGTTTGCTTTCAAAAACAAAAGTAAATGAATGTAGAATGAAACTATGTTTTCTCGAGGTTTAGCTAGCAATACTATCTTTTGGATCCATATTTGTGGTAAAAATAGATAATTTGACAGTTGCACACTTCTTATTTAACAACAATTAAGCTCAAAACAAGCTCTTTGATGTAGGAACTCGACAATAGCCTCAAATCAATTCCATTATTCTATGTAAAATATGGATTTTGACTTAAATTCTATGTAATTTAGGTCATAGATTTGAGTCTAGTTAATTAATTAATTGGGTATTTATTTATTACCATAGTCGTGCAATTGAACCTTCAAGGTTGGGGATTGGTAGTTAGGCTTCTTCCAACAATTCACTTTGAAAAATATGGAATCGATCATGCAATACTAATGAACTAATTAAATTATTAAATGAATAAACATCCAATAACCTGTGAAGTGCCCATACGAGTGCAATAACAACCTTGGGCTAACTTGTTCACATATGTTATTTAGAGGAACCATACCAAAACTAGACAAAGGAGTAAGCCTATCTTCTGTCTCAAATCTCTTTTATTCTATTCTTAACGTCTAATATATAAGAAATTATTAGGTATATCAAATATATAAACCAAAACTAATATGATTTTATTATGTGTACAAAAAAATAATTATAACTGTCATATTTAGTTAAAATATATATACATGGTAATTAAAATCATGTTAGTTCCTGTGTATACAGACTAAAATATTATTTTCCATTGTGTCAACTTGGATTAATACCAAATAATAATACTACCTTCTTATTTTGAGTAGTAGACAAGTCAATCTTTGGATTTTGTTTCCAATTGTTGGAAATTTGACACTGTCTCATTCTAAGATATATTTCCAAGTATATTTTGCTGAAAATTTTGACCAAAATTATCTAAATTCTGCCACAATTATTATAATTGCATACAAATTAATCTTTCTGTTTAATTATGATTTAGTTGGATCTCATAATGTTAAATAATAGATTGTGATGGACTGCAACATTAATATGATGAGATTACTACTCCTTTTTCATGGATCCAAGACTTGCATGTAGAAACCCCAATATGGAAAATAAAAGAAAATAAATAAGAAAAGAAGAAAGAAAATTTAAAAGGGCAGAGTAACAAGACTCGTCGACGAATCCCCTGTTTTTGTCGATGATTTCCCTTGTGTGACTCGTCGATGAAATTCAGGCGTCGTCGACGAAGAAATCCCGAGAAGACGGAAAATAACAGGCTTAAGGTTCGTCGGCGAACCTCTCTTTCGTTTACGATGAACCTCTCTTTCGTCTACGAAGGTGCTTCTGCATTTCATCAACGAATGCTCTCCATTTCATCAACGAAGGTGGCGGATCAATGGCTTATAAAAGAAGTCAAGGAGATTTTTTTTTTTAGGAAAAAAAAAAATAGAATCTCTCTCTCTCTGTGTCTCTAACCCACGAACTACCATCCCCTCTCTCTTCCATTTCTTGCCGTTCATCGCCCGAATCGACAATCGGAAGTTACCACGAGGATCTAGGAGTATTTCTCTACAAGTCTAGTATAGTAGATTTTTGAATTGAGCTTTTCAGGTATCACTCCAAGGCTAAGGTAAGATTTAGGAAATTAGGCAAATTTGATGTTTTTGGAAGTTTGATCCTTTATTTGGAGTTTGTGGTCTTGAGAAATATTAAAATAGTACTTTACTTGTGGTTGAGTTGCTAAAATTAGGATTTATGAATTCATGGTTCGTGTGAGTGCCTCATGCACAATTTTGGGATTCCTACAGGCGTAGTTTCAAGAAAACAGGTAAGGGGATTATATTATGTCAGTCGTTTTTGAATTATGGACCAATTAAATTACAATATATGTTTACAAAAATGGTATATGTGATTTTTCTGAATGAATTGGGTATGTGGAAAGGGTTGTTTTGACTATTATATGCTTTTGGGGAAAATTAACGTGTATGGTTTGAAAGTCTCTAATTTTTTATAAAATATGTAGTTTGAGTTAAATAAAACTCTAGAGATGCTCAGACTCTATTTTCAGCAACTTGTATGTTTTCCCGTCAGTTTATTTATTTATGATTATTAGATGAAAATTGTGTGGCATGAGAATAGTTTTTAAATGGTATATCTGGGCAGAATGAATATAACAGTCGAGGGCTGAGTTTTGATATAACGGTTGGGAGCCAAGTTTCATTGAATGTTAGGTTTTATACGAAATGAGTTATGATACGATTTTTATTGTGTAAATTTCCATATATGATTCTAAAGTCCTGTTGATATAAAATGTGATATTGTGAGCTTGGTACCGTAGCTATATGTGGTAGTGAGTGCAATCACATAGGCATGGAAGTGTGATATGGGATAGTCGATTGGAGACCTATGCCACAATACTACTCCGAGGTTTCTACCGGGGGGGCTCCATCCGAGGTAGTTCCAGGTGACCATAGGTAGGCACAGTCGTACTTACAACCTTATGTTTTGACTCAACTACGGATCGTCCAACTGTGAGTTGAGTCCAGCCTTCAAGTCGAACAACCCATCATGAGGGGAAGCATGTTGTATGAGTATGTGATAGCATGATGACGCTAATTTATCAATCCAGGTTGCATCATTTATGCGTATATGGACAAATTTACTATAAAATGGGCTATAATGGACCGACAGTTTATTATTATGAAATTATGTATTTTCAGATATACAATGCAGTACAGTTTTAAAATATCATTTCATATACAATTAAATTATGGAGGTTTTATATTCACACAGGAACTCATGCTAGCCACTTACTTACTGAGAAGTATCTCACCCCATTATACAAATTGTTTTTTAGGTCTTTCAATGAATCGCACCTAGCTTCCTACGGGGTAGGAATTAGACATTTTGGGGATGCTAGACAGAGCTGGTGAGTCATTGGCAGTTTTATTTTGTCATTCGGTTGGGTTGTATTATATAGAAAGGTAGTTAGATGTATGTATTTGGGAATAATTAGAACTCTGGTAAAGTGTTTTGGTGTTTTAGCATTTTCCACTGTATGGTTAATTCCGGTAATGACAGGTGCACCCGGGATTCTTTGGTTAGGGCGGGTTGCATATACATGCGTATGGGGTATCAGAGAATTTCTATATTTATAGTAAATTTAAATTTTTCGGGTTGCTACAAGTGGTATAAATTTTCGGGCCGCTACATTGCATCTCTTTTCTCATTCTTTATTCTTAATGTCTTGTGAGTTCTTTTTTGTATTTTTTTTTTTTCGAAACAATGGTTGCCGAAACCCTTTGAACACTCAACTAATTTATTAGGTTAATGGGTCTGATCTCTACTTTTTTCTATGTTATTTCTAAATGTATTGTTTTGAATGACAAATAATATCTAATTTATTATTTAAAACAACTCAATCAAAAAGATTGATTATAAGATTACAAAAGCAAAATTGTCAATTAATATTTGTCACAAGTAGACCACGACAACAGGTGTTTTGGCTTTTAGTAATAGCAAGAACAATTTTGCATTTAGTGTAAGTTAGTGAGATACACAATTTCATGTTGTTTCCTTGGACTTAGATCCAATTTAATGCCTCAAATTTAATGTCTTCGAAAGCACCATAGAGGGGTCAAGATTATTTGTTAACTCATGGAGGCCTTATTCAACTAAGATATATATAGTCATCGGTCCATGTGTATAATATGATTTAAATTAAATCATTATACTCATAACTTGGTAAATTTCATGAAAAAAAAAAGTTTAAAATTTAAAAAAACTTGTGGGAACATAACATCTTTAATTAAGTGGCCTAACAATTAAAAATAGTGAATAAACTTTTATTTCTTGTGCATGGTAGATTAGACTTTAATAACTTGATGAGATAAGAGAGATCTAAACGTACATCTACTTTAAAAGTATATAAAATTATAATAAAAAGGTACGAATTTTGAATGTTTTATCATGACCTTTCACCATTACCAATATTAACTTATAATTTTTAACGTAATGTGACACCTATATTCATGAGAATAGTCAGTGTATGACTTAACAAGAATATGTAATTAAGGCAGAAATGTGTGACATGATAGGGTCGAAGGATAATCGGAATATACTTGAGAAGTATGAAGTAAAAATTACTCGTTTATTAATTAACTAATAGTTAACATTTCAAAACATTCTATTACGGAGACTTGAGAATATGACATTTTATAAAACGATAGGGGTATAATTTAGATTTTAAAAACTCAAATTGAGTGCTAGGGTTTTTACTTGTATTATTTTTAGATGAGCGTTAGTTATATGTTATGGCCTATAAATTTTTTTAATATTGAGAATAATGTTATTTTTAAACTACGCACTAATTTCAATTTTACAATTTCTTTCCTGTTTTGTTCAAAAATAGGAGGACTGATAAAAATATCATAAAGAGAAATACCTACAAATAACGATTTTTATGAGAAAAATAAAGTTTTTATTTTAAAAGAACTTGTGAAAAAAATAATATCTTTTATTAATTAATTAGGAGGTCTAACATTTACAATTAGTGAATTAACTTTTACTTCTTGGTAAATTAGACTTTTGAGATGAGAGAGATCTGAGAGTCCATCCATCTTAAAGAGGATTTAAAATTGTGATGAAAAGGTATAAATTTTGAATACTTTATCACGATCTTTCACCATTAATGATATTTATGATTGTTAATGTGAAGTGGGACTCAATCACCTATATTCATGTTAATAATGAGCGTGTGACTTAAGTAGACTATGTAATTAAGGTAAGAAACTATTGTAAGACATATGTGACATGATTCTAAAGGATACTTATAACATGCTTAAGAAGTATTGGGTATCGTACCATAGTGTCCAAAATGGCGCAATGGTGGCTGGAGTTCTCAGGTTGTTATAAAAAAAATGCTTAAGAAGTATTGGGCAACCGTGACTTGCTTATTAATTAATTGATAATTAACATTTGAAAGCATATATATACCGTTTGAGTGACATGCGGCAAAAGGAAGAAAAATACATAGATCGATCCCATTGCCTCCACCCTATAGGAACTATAAGATCACCCTAAGGACGCCTTTGGCATCCAGAGGTCACTTATAAATTTCTAAAAATATTGGGAATAATGTTATTTTTAAACTTGGCACTAATTTCATTTTTACATTTTGTGTCTTTCTTGTGTTCAAAAAACACAAAGACAGATAAAAACATCCTTACCCTATGTTTGGTGAAATCTTGAATTTGGGGTTGTATTGGATTTGAATAAGATATAATATTAACTTGTATTGAAATTTGTCTAATCCACTCAAATCCTACTCTAAGATCCGAAATCCATGCTCCAAACACAACCTGAATATAAATAGTTACAAGTAGTGTTTGGAAGCATGAATTTTGAACCATGAATTTGGACTTGAGTAGATTTGAATAAATTTTAATACAATTTTATATTACAAATTATTCAAATTCAATACAACTTCAAATCCAAGACATTTCCAAATATAGAGACAAAGAACAATTATGACATGAGATTTACATTTATCGATCAAATTAAGGATGTTATATTAAGATTAAGATGTGAAACTCTTAACTCATATATGTCGGCATGTGCATCTTTTTTTCTTTTTTTTTTTTGATAATCTGGGGACTCCAGCTACCATCGCGCCACTTTGGATATTATAGAAGGTGAAAGTCGCCCGTCCATTGATGCATCCCTTGTAATTTATCAATGTAATATCTCAAGGGGAATTGAACTCGTGACCTTAAGGTCACCAAAGTTACAAGTCGCCTTTATCACTTGAGCTGATCCGGTTAAGACTATATACATTATTAATAGGATCATAACAAACATACTTCTCGTTCATGTGCATTCAAATGCTATGTGTAAGTGTATTGATTAAAGGAACTAATTGCATGCTTTCAAGACTTCAAACCTTTTTTGGTCATTTGGGATATGTGTTAATTGGTTTATTAGGTTTTCATCCCCAGTTTCAAAATCTTGACCGACCCATATTATTCAAGATGCTAGCTAGGAGTCCAGAATGGGTCGAATGCATGAACCAACCAACCATACATGCAATATGCACACTTAAGTACGTTAGTTAATGAAGTCATAATCAATTAATAATAAACTAATGAGTGGAAAATAATTAAAGAATGTTTGGCGGGGGAGAAAAAGAAAGTCATGAGTGAGGAACAAAAGAACATGGACGGTTTGGCGTGAAGGCAGGGATGGATTGGACCATTGGAGGGGAAAAGTGTTTTCTTTAATCCCTTGTTTGGTGGTAATGAAAGTAAGGAAGATAGATGTGAACATGCATGCATGCCCATACCCCACTATCTATATATATATATTATGGCTTCTTCAATCCCGATAAAAAAAAAAAGAGGAGGAATGGAGTATGTATGCAAGATGTTGTGGCTTTTGTGTTTGGACAAAAGGAAAATTTATTTTTAATGAAAAAAACAAAGAGAGGAGTGTTTCTTTCGAATGCGTGTTTGTACATTATCTATGGGTGGTGGTATTTTCTACGCTTTCAAGCTTTTTCCAGGAAACTTCTCTTGGTTCTTTTCGGTGTACGTATGAAACGAGAAAATAAAAAATGGTTGGATTTATATTTTCTAGGCGTTCAAGCTTTTTCCAGGAAACTTCTCTTGGTTCTTTTCGGCGTACGTATGAATCAGGGGAAAAAAAAATGGTTCGATATTATATTTTCTAGGCGTTCAAGCTTTTTCCGGGAAACTTCTCTTGGTTCTTTTCGGTGTACGTATGAATCGGGTAAAAAAAAAATGGTTGGTATTTTTTTTTTCTTGTATTTTCCATTATATAAAATAATATTTTTTTTCCAAGTTTCGTTATATAAGTCTGGACAAGATGGGAGGGTCTACAACTAGTATTTTTTTTTTTCAATTATTTTTTAAAAATAAAAATAAAAATTTTTGATTTTCAGTTATTTTGTTATAACATTCAAAATTTATTTTTGTACAACAAAACCAAAGCTTAAGTAGTTTTATAAATCTTTTTCCATCAATTTATGCGATTATGGACTACTTCTTTTGACAAATTCAGGACTATTAAATACTTACTCATTATCTCATTCCAAGTTATTTTAGGTATGCTCCTACCCCTTATACGGTCCCCCATAGTAACTAACTCACTTTTTCTCACTAGCGCATCTCATTCCAAGTTATTTTAGGTATGCTCCTACCCCTTATACGGTCCCCCATAGTAACTAACTCCTTTTTTCTCACTAGCGCACTATGTCCTACGCGCACTATGTCCTACTTTGCAAGTGTTAAAACCATGTGAGCGTCATTCCTTTATATTATCTTTTATATGAGTTACACCTAACTTATCGTGAATATGTTCATTCATTAATTTATCTTTCAGTATTATACCACCCATCAATTTAATCATTCTCATTTCAGTAAATTTTATTTTTTTAATATTATGTTTCTTCATCGCCCAACATTTTGATCCATATACCATAACTGGTCTTATAGCGGTCCTATAAAACTTTCTTTTTAATTTTAAGGGTATTCTACGATCACAAAGCACACTTGAAACCTCAAGAATCAAGACTAGTGTCTTTTTGTCCAAATATAAAATTTTTATTTTTTATTTTTAAATAATGTTAATATATATATATTACTTTTTCAACATTTCAATGAGCAATCTAAAGATTTTTTTTTATTTAATCACAATACCACAATGTTCTAGAAAGCCATTGCTTGTGGAAGGTGCGCACTTCCTATTGTCTCAACCCAAACGTTAAATTCGATATGAAAAATATGGTTTATGGAGTGAGAAATGGTTATA
Organism: Malania oleifera; assembly: GCF_029873635.1. Lineage (NCBI taxonomy): Eukaryota > Viridiplantae > Streptophyta > Magnoliopsida > Santalales > Ximeniaceae > Malania > Malania oleifera. The sequence goes on along the minus strand of NC_080427.1, from coordinate 33,162,580 downwards.
TATATCTTATGTTATTGACCTTATAGGTCATTCTCGGTTTCGATAATGACAAATACTCTTTGTATTTGATGGCTTTTAAGTTTGTGTGTAGGATCATACTAACTGGATCATATTAATGACATGCGGCACACAGTGACTTGAAGCAAAAGAAGACCCAAAAGATTCATTGTTATAATTTTATAAGTTTAATATTGGGTCTGTAATAGTAATATAAGAGCGGTCTGTAATAATTAATGCATGACATGCATGTAGAATTTATAAGCTCAGCAAAACCGAATAACCTTAGGGAACATCCTTTGGTCGACCAACGCCAAGTTTTAGGCGTACTTAAAAAGGCCTTAGAAAGACCTTAAGTCCCAACAAATATGCACAAATGAGTCCCCATTATCACTTGCACAATCAACGGATCAACTTGAAATAAAGTAGACAAATTAAGCATGTTCAGTTGACTGACCCAACCAAGCTTATTTCGCTTGATATTAGAATCTTGAGAAAATCATTTTAGAGATATTGTGATTACATTCTCTGAAAATTTTTGAAACTCGATTTATAGTTGATATATATTTATATATTATTTCAAAAATAGATTGCAAACACACTCTCGCACTTGAATTGCCTAGTGGTATTATCTTAAGAGTTGTAATATTATCTGTACTGAGCTTATAGTTCTCATATTATTGATGTGTATTAATTGATTGATTATACTATACTTAGTGGTACATAATCTTCTTAGTGTAAGAAGTATATTTCTGTGTACACAAAAATTGTATTTCACATTTGTTATATTCCAAGCATAGGCCTGAAGAAGGAGACTAACCCTAGCAAATAATCCCGGATGAGCTTAAACCCGGTTAGGAAAGTTAGGTGCACTATTATGATAAGGTGTAAGTTGAGGTCAGTCCCATTAATTGACTTGGTTGTAAACGGTACCGTTCTACCCGTTAAGTGAGCATTAGTGGAATCCTCGGTCTTGCGAGCTAGAGGCGGTGACGTAGGTACAGTTGGCCGAACCCCGATAACATATCGTGCGTGTACTTTATATTTTCAACACTTCATATTCCTACACGTGTATGTTATAACACATGATTAAATTTTCGCATATTATCTGTGCATTTGAGTTTATGTGTATATAGAAAGACTTTAAGTGTTGAAATACTACTGTTGAATTAGTTAGACTTAGAAATAAATTTTAAATACCCAATTCATCCCCCTTCTTGGAATTGCACCAAAGCTAACATATGTAATTATTACTAGCCTATTATTTTTCTAGGTGAATAAGATAACTTAATTACTACCAATTGATTGGTCTAGAAGCTAAACGAGGGCCGTAAAACCAATAATCATGGTTTACATTACTATAATCAAGTTCAAAAATACGATTATGCGAGAGGAAAGTATTGACTCCCTCTACACTACTACCCCACGAAATATACCAAATTATTTTTACCTTGAATTATTTCAAATTAAATTAATTGACATGCATTTAACTCCCATTCATTTATGATAATCCGCTTTTACATGTTAAATCCCCACATAACCATTCGAAATTTGGTTTAACTTACCTCGGAAAAACTTGAGAGGATGCAATTTTCCCTCCTCCAACCTTTGTCTTGGGGGATTAATTGTAGTTGCTTTTCTTTGATTCCACATTTGGAATTTCAAACAAAGAGACAGTCACCTTCATCTTACCTTAGGTTACTCGATGAGAAGAGATGCAGTTGTCTCTCTCTCCACCGAGCTCTATTTTGAAACTAGTTATTTTTCTATTAAGACATAAAATCAACATGCACATTACAGATAATGAGGTTTTCAAAAAGAAGCAGAATTTCAGTAGACAATCTGTCACTCAAAATGGAAAAATTCTAAACCACAAATACATATCCTTGAATATATCATGGAGGACTCGTGCTTTCAATTGGCAAGTGGCAGGAAAAGTGAGCTCCAATCAGGGAATGAACCATGGCCACCGTCTAAGCCGCCCAGACCGCCGACCACTTCCATTCGTCGCTGTCAAACGCACGTTCCACACACTTCACGTTTACGTTGCTGTAGAGAAGGTAACCTTCGATCCTGCTGACTAGCTGTTTGGGCAATGAAGGCTAATGCACGGGAGGAAGATAATTCAAGGGTAAGTACTTGTCCCATGTCACGAGTGGTTAAGCTTCAATTTGGGCCTCAATTAAAGTTAAATAAAACCTCATTTTTTTTTTAATATGAGTCTAATTAGGTCGCTATTTTAGCAATTAAGACTTAGTTGGGTTTAATTAGATCTTTGTTTTTACAATTAAGACTTAGTTGGGCTTAATTAGGCATTCTCCTTTTAGCAATTAAGACTTAGTTGGGCTTCAATTAGAGATCTCAATTGGCCCTTGATTTTGAGAATTGATGCTAAATTGGGTCTTGATTGGGGATTTGAGCTTGGATTGGATTTAGGATGGAGTCTTCAAATCAAATTTGGGATTGAGATATGTTCAAGTTTTGTTCCTAATGTGAATTTTTGGGGTGGGGGAGGTTTTAAAATTGGTTTCATGGGACGGAATCGATCACAATTTATTTGAAGTGTACATCTGGTGTTACAATTAAGAGTATAGACACCCCAATTTTAACAAGACAACCCTGAAAAGATCTAGTTTAATAAAGTTGATTTTAAGTCTGATCAAGTCCTGATCGTTCTATTTTCAAATTGGAGTCCCGGTTGTTTTCAATCCTTTCTAGTCATAATTTCAAATTTTAATTATGGTTTGAATTTCAAAATTGAGTCATGTTTCCAAAAAATGAGTCCTCTTGTTTTAGCTCTAAACTGAGCTTTCTAGAGTGGACTTTAGTTGCCAAATTGATCTCTACTCTTTGTCTAAGGATTGTAAAATGAGTCGTGTATTTTCAAAATTTAGCCCTTTAAATTCAAAATTTGTTTTATTTTTCAAAGTGAGTCCCCGGTATGTTGAATCGAGTCCCGATTTTCTAAAAAATTGAGTCCTTTCTAATTTTTCTAAATTTGGTTTGAATTTCAAACTTGAGTCTTGTTATGTTGAAAATGGATTTTTAAATTTTTAATTTGTGTCGAATTTTTAAAAAAATCAAGTCTTTCAAATTTTTTAAGCAAGTTTTAGATTTTGAATTAAGTCTTTAAGAGTGAATTTTAAGACCAGGGATTTTGGTTAAGTCATAAGATCACTTTTATTACCTGAAGTCTTTTGGAGGGTAAGGCTGGTCAACTTTTAGTCAAAAAAAAATGTATAATGTCACATTTTATTGAAAAAGGGAGGGCACGTGTGCACACGTGAAGTACAAATACACGGAAAATATTACAGGGGAAATAAAATACGAAGTACACTGAAAATAAAATACAGGGAAAAATACATGGAAATAAAAGAAATATTACATAATGATACAAACAAATGTTGCAGTACAAACCAAGTGGTGGTACATTCAAAAATTACAAAAAGAAAATACCAGGAAAATCACAAGTCCTCCAGTCTCCTGTTGCTAGCTGGCATAATTGAAGATGTCCCCAAGCTCTCCTGCGCATCAAAGAGAGAATTAAGCTGTTAGAGGATAAATAAAAACTCAGAAATTCAATTGTGCAGGAATAAGTTTGTTAAAAAGCAAATATTCCTTACCAACTCAGGGGAATTCGTTAAAGGGGAATTCTATTAAGGAAATTGGCACCAAATCACCCCCAAGCCTCCCTATAAATAGGGAGGCTCACATTATAGAAGACACGCAACTACAGAGCATCATAGAAACTTTGTGGAATTGAGAAGAGAAAGGGAAAAAAAAAATGAGAGTCGCAGAGAGAGAAACAAAATTGAGAGCATTAGTAAACCTCTGTTGAAATTGAGAGGAATGAGGGTTTAGAAAAAAGAAACTCTACCAAAATTGAGAGTTAGAGAAATACAAACAATCAGAGAGCAGCAAGGTTTTGTAGAATTAAGAGGAGTTGGAATAAGAGAAACAGAGGGCTCTACAACATTACAAAAAGCAGGGGACAGAGCATAGAAACCAAAAGGGAATCAAAAGTAAAACAACAATCAGGGCACACCTCATAGGCACACTCAGACAGATACAATTAGGAGAAGAAGACCGAAGGAGAAGAGAGAAGGATAAAAATCCTAAGCCATCCCTCTTAAATTGTTCAAATCCATATGATAATTGTGCATACAGAGTATGATTTGAAGGCATTCTCCATATCTCAAGTTCGAATTATAACTTGAAATTGACTTTAAATGAGACCAGCCCCAACCTTCTTGACTTAAATCCAAATTCGGGTTCGGACCCCTCTTGAGAAACCACCTACTCCTAAGCCCAAAATTGAATCCCTAAACCCAAACTCGAACTCAGGTTCAGATCCTCTAAACCCGAGACAAGCCCCTGAACCAGAACCCTGGATCCCTGATCCAAACTAGGCCCATAACCCTTTCCAAAAGACCCCCCGGCCCATAACTCTTTCAAACTAAAGGCCCATGATTACTTTTAAAAAATACCATGCTCAATTAGCCCAAAGACCTCAAGCCCATTTTCAAATCAAAACCCGAGGCCCAATTGTAACACCCCGGACCCGCCGCGTGAGGCCTAGAGTGTTATAAAACCAAACATACATCTCTGATACCATTCACGCAGTAGAAATAATTAAGTAACCTCAAACAAAATACTAGAGTTCGATATTTACATATGCAGACCCATAAAAAGATACATCCATATCCTCCATAATACATAACTAGGATAATTTAACACAAAACATTATATAAACTTGTTCATTTATCCACACACCAACTAAATCCTACCCAGAGCTTTCTAAGCTCGATCACCTGGAAGACCTGAAAAGATTAAATAATTGTCGGGGTGAAACATCTCTCAGTAAGGAAGAAATAAGTTATAACAGTGTGTGGCTGAAGTGTTTAATATGACCCGAATAATAATGGTATTTAAATAATAAAGAGGGAGGGAAATGGAATCAGTAACAGAAGGAGGCAGCCGACTTCGTCGAGGAACATGACATTGCATTTTGGAGGTGATAATTCCAAGAAAATTTTCCAAGCCTTGTCAATGAACACGGGGGTTTCATCGACGAGGGTTCTTTAGGATCTCGTCAACGAGAAGATACCGAGAGAGATTTTTGAAAAGTTTGAAATTCGTCGACGAGGATGCAGGTTTGTCAAAGAACTTTCTATAGGACTCGTTGACGAGGTGTCGTGGCTCGTCGACGAATCCCACAATATAAATAGTGCCTAAACTTAGTTTTTACGCAGAATTTCAGCGCAGACTCTTTCTCTCTTCTCTCCTACGGCCTCTCCCTCTTCTCTCTTCGATTTCGGCCCCGTTGTTCGCTGGATCGACAATCTGAGGTCATCACGACGCTCCTGGCGGAGTTCTCTTCAAGTTTACTGGGGCGAATAGTCAGTGGGATCAAGTCGAATTTCTTCTGAGAATCAAGGTAAGGCTGTTTAGTTAATTTTTGGCCTTCTGTCAGTTGTAGGAAATGATGTAGGCAAATAAATATTGATATTTTGTTCTCGCGAATGTTGTTTTCAGGGTGTTGAGTGGAGAGCCCTGCGGGGGTAGGACCGGTATACGATAAGGGCTTTTAATAGTCAGGTAAGGGAAATATGCTATGCTAGGTTATTCGAGTATGATTTCAGTATAAAATTATAAATGTTCTACCAGAGTATTATTCACAACAGAGATTTATATAGTGTATAAAATATGATTAATATGTTTTAAAATTACTGTGGCATGAGAATATAGATATAGTATAGAAATATGTTTTACAGAATTTTCTTGAGTTATGTTTTACATAATATTCATACAGTGGATATGTTTTATAGTAATTATAGAATACCATGATTATATAGTTGATACAGATGCAGTTTACAGTACCATGACATATAGTTTTACAGTTTATTTTAGAAAATACAGTTGATACAAATACAATTTATCACAATGTCATAGTTTATACAGCTATTACAGAATCATGGTAAAACAAATAGTTATATACAGAAATATATTATATAGTATCAAACCCCGTTGGGCCGTTATAGTTTTCAGAGCACGATACCATAGCTACATCCAGTATATAGAGTGAAACCACCTATTCAGATAATACATGGTATAGGGTCGATCGCATAGAGCCCACGAGTGGATAGGCTCCCCATCAGATATGGGTTGAGGAGGGCTGATCAGACGGATGGAGTATAATGATTTATTCCTGATTGGCCAGCCAGGGTAGATCTCGCCTACGGGTCGCACAACCCTGTAATGAGGGGTTAAATCATGACACACAGTTGTCCACAAGGAAGTTTTCAGTTATTACTATGTTTATACAGATTTACAGTGACAGAAAATATATATATTTATTAGAAGTATTTTGAGTAGAAACCTAAAGTACATAAATGTTAAGCAACCGGGAAAAGGTGATGGTTTATATTATTGGTATTTTTTTTACAGATTCTATGATACATGATTATATAGTAATAGATTTTCATAATATTGTAACTTAATTGCCACACACTAGCAATAGCATATTTCGTCTTACTGAGCGTTGGCTCATCCCAATTACTTTAACATTTTTCAGGTGATCTAGGTAGGACAAACATAGGGGATTCATCGACGAGGGTATAAAAGGTTCTCGTTGATGAGAATATGTTTCGTCGATGAGAAGATATCGAGAGGTTGTTCTTAAGCTCTGAATTTCGTCGACGAGAAGATGACATTCATCGACGAACCTCCTTCTTGGACTCGTCGACCAGATGACGTGACTTGTCGACAAAGCCTATAGTATAAATAGTGCTAAACTCTATTTTTTTACACAGAAAACTCAGTGGATCGCTCTCTCTCCTCTCCCCTACAGTTTCTCTTCCCTTTTTCTTCGATTTCAGCCCCGTCGTTTGTCTGATCAACGATCTGAGGCCACCACGATGCTCCTAGGGAAGTTCACCCTAGGTCTGCCGGAGCGGATCGTCGATGGAACGAAGTTAGATTTCATCCCAGATTCAGGGTAAGATCTTTTTTTAAAGTTTGGCTTTCAGCAATTGTAGAAAATGTAGTACACAAAGAAATAATAATATTTTGTTCTGGGATATATAGTTTTCAGGGTATTGAGTAGAGAAATATGTTTTATTGTAATTTCCAAGATTATGTTTTACAGAATATACAGACAAGAAATATGTTGTACAGAAATTTCAGAATACCATGATTATACAATTTACAATACCATGACATACAAATTTACAGTTAGTTTCAAAAATATAGTTATAGAAATACAGTTTATTTTAGCGTCATGGTTAATACAACTATTACAGAATCATGGTAAAATAGATAGTTATATACAGAAATGTACTATATGGTATTAGACCCTGATGGACTATTACAAATACAGTTTACAGAGTACGGTACCGTAGCTATATACAGTTCAGAGTGCAACCACATATTTAGATAATACGTGGTAGATCAGTTGATCGTTCCTATGTTGTGGACAGGCTCCCCATCAGATATGGGTTAAGGAGGGCCGATCTAACTGACGGAGTATAGTGGTTTATCCTGGTAGGCCAGCCAGTGACAAATCCTGGCTACGAGCCGCACAACCTTATCATAAGGGGTTAAATCATGACATACAGCTATCCATCTAGCGAAGTTTTCAGTAACCATTATGTACATACAGTTTTATAGAAACAGAGAATATACCTATGTACATTAGAAGTATTATGAGTAGAAACCTAAAATACAGGTATGTTAAGCAACATGGATATAGGAGGTGATTTATACTATTTGTACCGTATTTATAGATTTAGTTATACATGATTATATAGAATTAGACTTTTATATAATTGTAACTCATTTGCCACACACTAGCAATAGCATATTTTCGTTTTACTAAGCGTCATCTCATCCCATTAAATTGACATTTTTCAGGTGATCTAGTTAGGCGAGTAGACCAGGCTCGCAGGTAGAGGAACTATAGTGCTACCCTGTCAGTAGGGTGAGTCTTTTGGGGAGGAGAGTATTTTTGTGTAGCCCGTGTTCAGTTGTATATGTCTATTTTGGGAATGATCTAGTACTCTGGTATTGTATTTAAAATATATGGTTGGGGATTTAATATATTTTCAGATTCTTGCTGCTTAGGCTGTCAACTATATTGGAATTAGTAGGTATTAGAGCAGCGTAGGTTTCAGTATAGATGAATATTAAGTGTACAAAAAAAAAATTATTAGCAAGTATTTACAGTTTGGTATCAGAGCCTAAGTTGCTAGGTTATGTAAACTTTAGAGTGCAACAGAAGCAATACCAAAGTATAAGAAAAGATTTGAGGTTTGTTCAGTAGTCTGGGTACAGGATTACCATGATGGTTTCTGTATTTTTTCTACGGTAACGATTTCAGGAAAACCATAGTAAACTATAGTCAGGTCGTATGTCTGGGTTACAGAACCTGATTTTGAATTTAGAACAGGGAAGATAGTAAAGCGTAAATATGGGATTTTAGTTAAATAAAATAGAAAATGGATTGTATAGGCGATAAGGTTCTTAAGGTGTGTTCTTTGTTTCAAGATGGACCCAGGAAGCAGTGGCACGAATGCTGGGGAAGACTGGCCAGGACCTTCCAGCATGGGTAGTGGTGATACGAATGCAGTATTACGCAGCGTTACCTAGCAAGTGATGGCTGAGATGGCCAAGAGCTCAGGGGAACGTAGCTGCATGATTGAACAGTTTACGCAGATGAAACCCCCATCCTTTGTTGGAGGAGATGACCCAGTTGTAGCTGAGAATTGGATCCAGGACATCGAAGAGACGTTGGTTGTGCTTCCTTGTACGGATGAGCAGAAAGTAGTATTTACGGCCTTTAATCTAACAGGAGAAGCGAAGCGCTGGTGGAGATCAACGCAACCAATAGAGCAGCAGAGGCCTGTTCTGGTGCCAGTGACTTGGGATCGATTCAAGGAGATGTTCTTCGAACGATATTTCCCCTCGGTTGTTCAGAGTGTGAAGGCAACAGAGTTTATGCACCTGGTACAGGGACAGATGACTGTATCTCAGTACGTGGCTCGGTTTATCGAGTTGTCATGTTTTTCTCCACATTTAGCACTTGATGAAGAGAAAAAGGTAAGGAAGTTTGAAAAGGGACGGAGTCAGAACTTGTTTGAGCAGGTGATTGGTTTCGGGGCTCAGACATTCACGGAAGTTGTAGACAGGGCTGCAATCATTGAGAGTGGTATACAGAGGGGTACAACGGCTCTAAGTCAGAGGAAAAGGCCTGTACCTCAGGGTTTTCAGGCTGGCTCCAGTAGGAGTTCATGGAAAGGAGGTCGTGATAGGGGAGATCAGGGTACGCCAACTTTCCCGACATGTCAGACATATGGGAGACAACATTTGGGGGAGTGCCGGGTTAGGAGAGATGTTTGCTATCGTTGTGGGAGACCCGGCACATGGCACGTGTATGCCCAGGACCGCCAGTTCAGGTTCCAGCTCCTAGGCCCTATCAGGGAGGATATCAGGCACCTCGTGGAGGCTAGCAGAGGAATACATCCCGTTATTGTTTTATTTGATTCAGGTGCTACTCATTCCTTTGTCTCTGTATCCTATGTTAAATTATCTAGAAATGAGACTCAGTTATTAGATAAAGAATTTTCAGTAGCTACACCGTCTAGGTTAGTGATGAGGTGTAAAAGGGTACTCAAAGGCTATCCTATAGAAATTCAGGGGAGAGTGCTACCAGCTGACCTGATCATGTTAGAGATGTGCAGGTTTGATGTAATACTAGGTATGAATTGGCTGGCAGTTAATTATGCCAGTATTGATTGCCATTAGAAAGAAGTAGTTTTCAGACCCCCTAGAAAGAAAGAATTTAGGTTTACTGGTTCACGTGCACGTGCACCGTCGCAGTTGGTATCCGCTGTGCAGGAGAGCAGATTGCTCCTGAATGGAAGTCAAGGGTTTTTTGCTTTTGTAAAAGAAGTGACAAAAAATGATTCGAAGTTTGGCACTACACTAGTCGTGCGAGAATTTTCCGATGTATTTCTAGAGGAGTTACCAGGGTTGCCTCCTGAGTGCGAGGTGGATTTTTCTATAGATTTTCCTCCAGGGACAGCGCCGATCTCTAAGGTTCCCTAACGTATGGCTCCAGATGAATGAGGAGAATTAAAGGATCAGTTGCGAGACTTGCTGGATAGAGAATTTATATGACCCAGTGTAACACCATAGGAAGCTCCAGTGTTGTTTGTAAAGAAGAAAAACGGATCTTTGAGGATGTGTATTGATTACAGAGATATCAACAAGGTTACTATTAAGAATAAATATCCTCTACCCCATATAGACGCTTTTTTTTTTTATCAACTCCAGGGTACACGGGTGTATTCCAAGATTGACCTCAGATCAGGGTATCATCAAGTGAGGGTAAAAGTAGAGGATGTTGCGAAGATAGCCTTCAGGACCAGGTATGGGCACTATGAATTCCCCGTTATGCCATTCAGTCTGACGAATGCCCCAGCTGTGTTTATAGACTTGATGAATAGAATCTTCCACCAGTATCTAGATCAGTTTGTAGTGGTTTTTATAAATGATATACTAGTTTACTCGAGGAGTTTTGAGGACCATGAGGCGCATTTGAGACAGGTGCTGCAAACGCTCAAAGAGAGAAAGCTCTATGCCAAGTTTAGCAAGTGTGAGTTCTGGCTTGAGAAGGTTGCATTTTTAGGCCATGTGATCTTTGGAGATGGTATTTCAGTGGATCCCAGCAAGATTAATGTGGTGATGAATTGGGCCAAGCCGAAAAATGTGCAAGAAGTTAGAAGTTTCTTGGGATTGGCAAGTTATTACCATCGGTTTGTTGAGGGGTTTTCAGCTTTGGCAAGGCCTCTCACACGTTTGACTAGGAAAAATGCTAGGTTTGTGTGGGATGAAGAATGTGAGTAGAGTTTTCAGGAATTAAAGCAGCGGCTCGTCACTGCACCAGTACTGATGATTCCATCAGGAGGTGATGGGTATGTGATTTACAGTGATGCGTCTTTGAAAGGGCTCAGTTGTGTACTGATGTAGCATGGTAGGGTGGTCGTGTCACACACCGAACCCCAAAATGGGACCCAAGGGTGAAAATGTAATCTAACCTGTCCTTGTATCCGATAAAACATCCAAAGATATAGTACAATGGATGAGGGTCCGACCCCGTGGGGGTTCCCAGGCACCTTAAACACATCCAATCACAATCATATACGCAGCAAAAAAAGGTCATTCTATTACAACATATACAGTACCATACCAGAGTCTATACAATAGCAGAACATGGCTCTATCAAAACGTACAAATGGGTGTCCAAATATATCCCAAAATGGCAACCCACCAAAAATACAGTCCTAGCACTTACCCAAGCGCTAAACGCAGTACACCGGCCACTACGCTCCCTACACCAGGACGCTAGTTCTGGTTACTCGAAAGACCTATAAAAAAGTATGTACAGTAGGGGTGAGACACCTCTTAGTAAGGAAGAACACATGTCATATCGGTGTGTGGCATTTGAGTGTTATCATGATACACTAACATGCATGGATCATTAGTCAAAACAATCAAAACAGTTCCAATATTTTCACAAACCAAGCAATACAATCTGGTGTCGTCACACCCTTTAGCTCGAAGTCGGACTGTCTGGTGGTATTTCACACCCTTGGGTAAAAATAGGTGATCTGGTGGTATTTCACACCCTTCAGCCAACGCCGGCAGTCTGGTGATATTTCACACCTTTCGGCAAGCGTCGGTGCCCCCGGTAACTGGCATAGCATTAGCGTTGAACCGGTGCAGAACTGGTGTTCGCGCACCCTTCGGCTCCAAAGCTGGCCAATCTAGTGGTATTGTGCACTCTTCGGCAAAAGCCGGATTTTCAAACTTGGAACAATTCAGAACCTCTTTCCTATTTCATCAAGATACAACATATACATGCTCATATAACCAAACAAACCACACCCATTTGGTAATCTAAATCATGGTTTTTCAAATAAATATAATTTAAACAAGTCAAGGCACGACCATCCGAATATCACAGTATAAATCAACATATACCCTCGGTTTTCAACTTATAGTTTTCCCCTTTAGATCCCCCCAAATGAATAGTCA